>NC_140171.1:90750135-90867987 GCF_963971535.1 Notolepis coatsorum
GGTAGTTTCTGGTATTTTGGGGTATACTTTGGGGTATTTTGGGGTAGTTTCTGGTATTTTGGGGTAGTTTCTGGTATTTTGGGGTATACTTTGGGGTATTTTGGGGTAGTTTCTGGTATTTTGGGGTATACTTTGGGGTATTTTGGGGTAGTTTCTGGTATTTTCTGGTATTTTCTGGTATTTTGGGGTATATTTTGGGGTAGTTTCTGGTATTTTCTGGTATTTTCTGGTATTTTGGGGTATTTTGGGGTAGTTTCTGGTATTTTGGGGTATACTTTGGGGTATTTTGGGGTAGTTTCTGGTATTTTCTGGTATTTTGGGGTATTTTGGGGTAGTTTCTGGTATTTTGGGGTATACTTTGGGGTATTTTGGGGTAGTTTCTGGTATTTTGGGGTATACTTTGGGGTATTTTGGGGTAGTTTCTGGTATTTTCTGGTATTTTCTGGTACTTTGGGGTGATTAGTAGGACCCTAGCAGGACAGTACATCACAGTGATTAAACAGTGCATCACAGTGATTAAACAGTAGCAGGACAGTGCAGGACAGTGATTAAACAGTAGCAGGGCAGTGCATCACAGTGATTAAACAGTGCAGGACAGTACATCACTACTCTACCCTCGGGTTTAGGAGAGACATTGTGAATATGATTAGATTTATTGTATAGCCTTAATAAGTAACTTACCAGTCTCGGGAGTCTCGGGAGTTGTACAGTGTGCAACAGGTAAATTCGGTAGAAAAGATGACTGCTATCCTGTGAATGAGAAAAGCCAGCCCCCAGCCTAGTGAATGAGAAAAGCCTGCCGAGAAAAGCCTGCCCCTAGTGGAGCAGGACAGTCCCTACACAATTACAACAGTACAGGACACAAAATTATCTAACTCCTACTGTTTTTTTAACTGCTGTCTGTTGTTGTTGTTGTTGTTGTTGTCGTAATTTATTTCTGATTTTGTTTTGTTGTGTTTTTTATATAAGCTGTAGTGTAAAGCACCCTGTGCATTCGTGCTGTGAAGGGTGCTATATAAATAAAAGTCATTAATTCATTCAAACAAGATTCAGCCAAGAGCGAGTGAGTACACTGGTCCACTTGCACTGGTACACTTGTCCATGGCACTACCTCCCCAGCTTTGTAGTGGTTTGGGGGAATAGTACAGTAGGTACGCATATTTAAGGGGACTGCAAGGATGGTGTACTGGTGGGTGGTGTCCGACCGATTATGGTGGGCCGGTCTGGGCCAAAAATGCCAGGGCCAATTTTTGGTCCCAGTCCAGCCCTGCTGCTAGGTATATAGAAGGTGTAGGTGTATGGAAGGGTGCTAGGTGTAGGTGTATAGAAGGTGTAGGTGTATGGAAGTGTGCTAGGTGTAGGTGTATAGAAGGTGTAGGTGTATGGAAGGCTGCTAGGTGTAGGTGTATAGAAGGTGTAGGTGTATGGAAGGGTGCTAGGTGTGGTGCATTGATATTCCTGTCGGATGCAGAGCCAGGTCTAATGGCAGCAAACCGATAAAGACTCCCCAACTCCAGGATTAGTCGTCTGTAAGACTGTGAATTCTGCTATCTTTAGTGGATCTGGTTGGTGTGAGTTGCAAATTAAGGCACTCATCTCTCCGCTTTCTTCAGATAGCTTTAAACTAAGGAACGATAATGCAGTAGTAGTGATAACAGTTGTAGAATTACATCTAGATTCACACAGCACACATACACACACGACACCACAGCAAACAATAAAGGGAACTGTATTGAATATTTTTTTAATTAAAATTAAACAGTGCATTTATATAGCGCTTTTATCCAAGGTGCTTTACAATTTTGTTCCTCACACTTTACCCATTAACTCACACACCGACGGCGGACAATAGTATCCAGCTGCAGAACGGCAGACCATACGGCAGACCATGGCTCCTCCCATGGCCATACTCTCAGACCCACGCTTTCAGACCCACGCTTTCAGGCCCCTCTCTCCCAATGGCTGAATTTGGTCACGAGACCGCCGCCATCTTAGCGCCACCCACCCAATGGCTGAATTTGGTCACGAGACCGCCGCCATCTTGGGGAAACGGATGAGATAAAACTGGGAACGAGATTTCCTATGTATACCCATGTCTGAAACACAATGGGAAGCAGCACTTAGGAATGGTAAAATATCAAAATGTGTTGGATATCAAAATTGTACAATTAAAGATACTACACTGGGCCTATAATCTCCGCTATGCCACCCGACCGCCTGCTCCATCCATCCTTTTCTATCTTTCCCTATCTCCTTATCAATAAACAAATAAACCTGTTCCGTCCTCTGAGCTTTTAAAAGTGACAAACTGGTTTAGGCAACTTAGATTACGAGTCAGTTTTGGGAAAGTTATGTGAACACAGAGGGGCAGAGCTCGAGTTTTATATTAAGATATTATGTGAGCAAAAAAGAAAAGAGAAATCTATAAAGTATATATTTTACTCATACAGTATGTACATCCTCTGGCCTGTTTGTAGAACTTCCCTGTGTTGACAAAGCTAAACCCTATTGATATGAAATCTAAATAACATGAGAGGATGCCGTCATTATTGCACTACTGAGTTATTTGCTGCTATGTTTCAATATTATAAGAAGAATTATAATAATACTTTTGAGTTTTATATTGTTTAAAACTTCAACAGCAAAAGCTTATATGCTAACCATCAAAACATTAAAGAATATTTGGAGCAATTCCATAAACCTTTCAATATCATAGCAATATCCGAAACTTGGTTTAGCTCTGAGAAAATAGTTGACATTGAGTTGAATGGATATGAACTCAATTATATTAACAGGATTGGGAAAGGAGGTGGGGGTGTAGCCCTATATATAAAAAAAATAGCCTCAAATATAAGGTTGTAGAATGCATGTCAACTACCATTGACAACTTGATGGATTGTATCTCAGTAAAGATCTGAAAAACGTGATTGTCAGTTGTGTATATGTAGCAGGGTCGATTATCCCTGCTTCGTGGGAACTGTGGTGCACGGTCACTAGGTAGCGAGACACAGTAGCACTCTGGCCAGCTGCACCTCCGTCTTTGGGGTCCGGAGCGTCAACTGGAGGCTGGCAGTGGGAGTGTATGAGGCCCAGGATTTACAAACCTGGTCCGGTACTCTGGTCTTCCTCCCTCTCTCTTGGGCAGTCAGCAGTACTCCCCAACACACCCTCACCCTCCACAATTGTCTCCTTAGCCCCCCCACACCTAATGACTGGATGGTAAAGAAATAACTTGGTTCCCCCCGCAAGCAGTACCCTCCCTCAGTAACACCAGAAACCTTACAGTGGGAAATGGAAGGTTGAATAGGAAGGGGTTAATAATAGGGGTGGGACGATACATCGATCCAGATCGATACATCGATGTAATTATCAACGATCGAATCGGATCGATGCGATGTAATAAGATCGATTCATATCGATACTCTTATTTTGAAAATCCTGTGGCGAGTCTCATAACTGATTGTGTTAAATGGGCATATGATATCATCTCATATCGATCGCAGGCACCTGAATCTAATCGTATCGTATTGTATCGTGAGAGACTTTGTGATATCGGCAAATATCGTATCGTTGTCCAAAGAATCGATATCGTATCGTATCATGATGAAACTGGTGATTCCCACCCCTAGTTAATAATGGATATATTACCCGCATCAAAGAGTTAGGGTTAGGGTTAGGCTCAATAAAAGACACACACACAGTGCTCCCGTTCTGGATGAGTGTTATTGTAACATGGCCTAGTTACAACAATGCTACGTCTGGTGATTATTGCACCATGGGTATCAACACACAATGATTACTGTTGTGAAGGGCCAGATTAAACCGAATATATATATTTATTTATATATATATATTTAATTGTATTTGTATATTCTCTAATATTCCCTGATATCCCTTGTATATTCCTTGTACAATATGCATTGAATATCCATTCTAGCCTACTGAACATCCCATAATAGTCTCCATTCTACTATTGGTCGAGACCTTGGTGCCAGGCTGCCATACCCCTCAGACCCAGTTCAAACGTACCGCTCCACATGTACGAACAAGTCCTAGTTCCGCGTAGGAATCTGGCTACCGCACCACTAATGGGACTATTTGTTCATAGTGCGTATATATACTGCGCTACTAAAGTAGGACTTTCTTTTCAGTCCAGTTTCTTACCCTCCAATAGAGTCACAGACGTAAAGCCTCCCCGCGACGCCACGTGTGGGAGTAAGGCCAAGTTCGCCTACCATCGGTATTGAGACATCGTGTATATTAATATTTGAATAGTCATATTTGGCACTATATCGTCGAGTTGGACGTAGTCTATTAAGCTAATAATAGTCTGTTAATATATAGTGCTTCGTGCGGTGAGAATACTACCGTAGTCAGTACCCCATCGTTTCGGGCAGAGAACTAGCTGCTTACCCAGGGTGGTTGACACCACGTGAAGCTGCACCTGAGGAGCCCCAGAGCCGACGAGCGAGTGGACCTGTATACCGGATTATTCTACCGACGACAGCCCGCCTTCCCAGACACGGATTATGCTTTGTATACATTGATTATTCCATGGATAAAGACCCCCGACACTGCCGTGTGTTGGAACCCCCCCCCCTGGAGAGGACGCAAGGTGAGGAGACGCTCTGCAAGACGAGGTCGCTTCACGTCTCTCCTCCGTGGACCGGATGACGCCGGCCCACAAAGAGTCCACCTGCTTTCATCTGTGGTCCAAGGATCGCCGGCGCATTGAACGGCACTACAGTGGGTTCACCTGGGATACCCTTGGCCGGATGAGGCAGTCGGATTCTACCCCCCCCCCTTCCTACTCCTGTCGGCTTACAAGCGACCGGATTAACCCCCCCTAGTGTGTCCAGTATATAATCATTAAAGTATCATTGCTGTTATTCCTTACACTATTCCAGGTCGTATATGTACCACCTGCGCCTTCAGAGATTGGACATTATCTATTGATATACCGACGAATACTCTTGCCATAAAAGTGCATACTAATTCCATTCATAAATGTGATTGATTTGATTAAGTGCTTGCTCTACACACCATCGCTGTGTAGAAATAAAGACCTATTTCTAATTCGTACATTTGTGTTGGATCCGTTTCATCTACGTGACAGTGTTCATCATAATATATTTATGCCGTGTACTGGGTGGCCGAATATTAAGTACAAAGGTAGTGGTAGTAAGTATCATATCTAGTAATACAGTCAGGGAATTGTACCCCTCAGTTACAATTGGTCCTTCGAGCCGGAGGGTAATTAGTGTAATATTAATATAGTGTTATTAATATTGAAATGGCCTATGATGAACACTCCACGAAACGATCCTCCTAACCAACGCCCGCAGCGCGAACGACGGCTCCCTCAGTACTTAGAGGCCTACGCTGTCAGTCAACAACCTAGTCTTCTACTAACAGTAAACGCGGTAAAACTAGAAAGTAAAAGTATGTCTAACCCCAACGCCCAGACTACCCCGACCATAGAGGCCCCTACGGGCTCTAATGTAACTGACCAAGTTCACGGTGGGGACCAGTGGGAACCAGACATGACTTCACACCCCGCCAGTACTGAAGAAGTAGTCCCCGATGAGTCCCGGGAGGAATACAACGCTACCGAGAGAGAACTCGGCACGGAAGAAGACGGGGAGAGCACCGTGGAGATAGAGCTCCAAGGCTCCGCAAGGAGTACCCCGAGGGAAGGCTCCCCTATACAACCGCCTTCTCCCAGCGAGGCAGAGAGGACCCTACAGCAGGCCTTCCTCATCAGCCTGAACGCCGCTGCTGAACGTGACCGACTGCAGATCCAGCAGCGAAGCGAACACGAGCAGATACGTCTAGAAATAAGACGCATTCAGATGGAAGAGAATGTGGCCCGAGAACGAGCCGGTGCTCAACGGGACGCAGCGCGCGACAGACAGCAGTCGCAACTAATAGAACAGCTGATCAGACGGACAACACCCTCTCCCTCCGCCAGAGGCTCCAGGAACTCGTCTAGACACACCTCCAGGGCGGCATCCCCTAGCCGAGTAAACAACCCTGAACTTGACCAACAGACGAGGTCTATACCCCCCACAGACCACCTCCCCCCACCGGTCCAAGCGAGACCTAGCAACCGGGAAGGAGCAGCATATCCTGTGGAGAGGCTAAACCAGAGACTACAAGCACTGGATGACCTAACTGAAGACGAAGAGGAAGAGGAGGAGAACCACGCCCGAAGACAGCACAGTACTCTACCGGACCAGGAGGTCCGGTACAGCCCAGGCTATACTCCCGCGGAGCTGCGCTACAGACCCCCGACTCTATACACGGGTGAGCACGACGCACGACCCGCACCGAGGAACAGCACCTGGACAAGCGGGCCATGGTACACTGCCGGTACCAGCCCATACCAAGGAGCGGGAGGAGACTCGCCTAGGAGGCCTCTCCCCCAACGCTCGCCGATGTATCCACAGTCAGCGTCATACATTGGCACGCCTATGGTACCCGACTTCACCCAAGAGAACCGGGCCCAGTATACAGAACTCCGCATTTGTCTGGAGACCATGTTAGTGGATGTATTGGATGAACGCCACAAATACGCCATCCTACTGAAGCACTTAAAGGTGCCCCGCGCACATAATATAGCGCTCGCCTACGCGACTTCCACCACCCCATACACAGCAGCGCTGGTAGCATTGGACCAGAGGTATGGGCGCATATGGGATTACGTGATCCAGGAGATCCGACACATCGACCGCTTACCCCCAGCAATAGACAATCGAGCACTGGACGACCTGTCCATCAGAGTGCAGTCCCTGGTAGGGATGTTGGGAGCGCAAAGAGAGAAGGGGAGGCATGAACTTTACGCCAACTCCAATGTGGAAAGGATTCTGGAGAAGCTGCCGCCCGCTCGTCAGGAGCGCTTTAGGCGGCAGAGGGACCACAGAGACCCGAATGGCCCCGAACCGAACCTCCTCGATCTAGCAGACTTCCTGGCGAGAGAAGTCAGCAGCCTACGGCTAGATACATTCGGACGGAGCACCCCTGGCTCCAGAGAAGGAACCAGACGACTAAATGATGGAAGAAGATCGGTGACCGTGATGCACCAATCGGAGTCAGTACCGAGCAGCAGGAGCCACAGTACCCCCTCCAGAACGGAGAAGTGGAAGATAGTGTGCCCCTACTGTGAGAAAGAACACTGGCTAGCGCAATGTGACTCCTTCCCCAAGCTGAACGCGGAGGAAGCAAGTCAATGGATAAAGTCCAACAAGCGCTGCTTTCGCTGTGCGCGCTCACACATGGCAGCCGAATGCCGCTTAAAGAAAAGGTGCACCAAGTGCGATGGAGCCCATCTGGACATACTTCACGACAGTAACAGACGGCGCCCTTCACCCGCACCATCCAGCCGCAAAGCGAGCGTCATGTACATCGATCCCGCCAGCAGCAGTGGAGCCCGAGTACTCCTAAAAGTAGTGCGTGTGACACTAAGCTACCAGAATAAAGTCCTGGACACTTACGCCGTCCTCGATGACGGGTCAGAGAAGACCCTGCTGCTCGCCTCCGCTGCGACCCAGCTAGGGCTGCGGGGAAGCGAAACCCAAATGACAATTCGGACAATAAGACGAGATTTGAAGACGATAAAGGGCGAGAATGTCTCATTCTCTATCGCAGCAAGCGGCCAGCCTGAGCGACGGTACCAGATTGCAGACGCTTTCACCAGCCAAGAAATAGGACTGTCGCGGTACACATACCCCGTCGCCAAGCTGATGGAGAAATATGTACATCTGCGCAAGTTACCGATCCCGCTCATAGACAATGCTATGCCGACCCTGTTGATAGGCTCCGACCATGCAGACCTCATTGTCCCGATAGACCGGGTTCATACCGGACCCCGAGGCTGTCCTGCAGCAGTCGAGACCCGTTTGGGATGGACTCTCCAAGGCCCGCTCGCCAAATCTCTCAACCGAAGTACAGCCACTAGATGTCTCCACTCCCGAGTCACAGAGGGAGAAACCGCACTCCTGCAACACGTAGAGTGGCTATGGACCTTGGAACAAATGCCCTTTAAGAACGGAAAGAAAGACATTCGCTCTAAAGATGACATTTACGCCATTCACCTCCTCGAGACAGGGACCAAGAGAGTCCCGGTCAACGGCGTGTTGAGATACGCCACGCCACTCCTGCGGCGAGAAGGAATGCCTACTTTCCACGCCAAGACAGACGCCACAGAACGGTACCTGCTGAACACGGAGCGGCGCTTAGCCAGGAACCCCGCCCAAGAGAGTGTATACCGCGCTGAGATTGAGAAGCTCATCACAGCGGGACACGTCACAAAGATGGACATTAAAGAGGCTGACCAGACCACTGAATCGTGGTACGTGCCTCACCACAAGGTCCATCACAACGGTAAAGACCGCATAGTATTTAACTGCAGCTACCAGATCGGATCCCAAAATCTGAATAAAGAGTTACTGCCCGGTCCCACACTCGGCCCCTCCCTACTCGGAGTTCTACTCCGCTTCCGCCAGGAAAAGGTGGCCATCAGCGGGGACATTAAAGGAATGTTCCTGCAGGTGAGATTAGTAGAGGCGGACAAGCCCCTGTTACGGTTCCTATGGAGAGAGAAGCCAGGAGATGAGCACCCAGCCATCTACCAATGGGAAGTCCTCCCCTTCGGAACGACGTGCAGCCCCTGCTGTGCTACATTTGCACTACAGAAACATGTAGCAGAGGACCCAGCAGCGGACGAAGAGGTCCGACACAGCGTAAAGAACAGCTTCTACGTAGACAACTGTCTACAAAGCCTTTCAACCCAAGAAGAAGCCGAGGCTCTCCTGATTAAACTCCGCGCCTCATTGATCAAAGGCGGCTTTGATCTCAGGCAGTGGGCCAGCAGCGATCCGCAAGTACTGCGCAGCCTCTCCTCCGAGGACAAGGCAGCCAGCAGCGAGACCTGGATGGCTACAATCCCGGGAGAAGCCCAGGAGATGACCCTGGGATTGGTGTGGCGATTCAAAACAGATTCGCTTCACTACAGACACAAGCCCCTGACTACGGAGCAGGGAAGGCCGGCGGCGGCGCCGACCACCAGACGGAGTGTGTACACAACACTCGCCCGACAATATGACCCGCTAGGATGTATTCTACCGTACACCACCAGGGCAAAAATGATTGTACGAGCATTGTGGGACAAGGACCAGGGCTGGGACGACCCCATTCCCGCACACCTTGCATCCATCTGGAGAGAGTGGGAGATGGAGCTCCACTCACTCCCAGGCGTTAATATGCGCCGAAGCTACTTCCCACCCACGGTGAGGCCAGAGACATGTAAAATGGACTTACACGTCTTCAGTGACGCCTCAGAGGTCGCATACGGATCAGTAGCCTACTTGCGGGCCCAAGACCAGGGGGGAGAGATCTACACAGCATTTGTCCTCGCCCGCTCGAGAATAGCCCCACGCAAGCAACAATCTATCCCACGTCTAGAGCTCTGCGCAGCCCTAGCCGGAGCGCACCTAGCCACGCTCATCCAACGTGAGCTCACCATACCGGTGTCTAGAACAATCCTGTGGTCAGATTCCACGACGGTACTCGCCTGGATCAAATCGGACTCATGCAAGTACAAAGTCTTCTTGGGAGTCAGAGTCACCGAGATTCAAGACTTAACCGAAGAGTTAACTGGAGAAACAGAGTGGCGCTACGTTGATACAAAACAGAACCCAGCTGACGTCATCACCCGGGGGATGCCCCTGGATGACCTCACCCGTCGCAATGTCTACAGTGACGGCCCCGCATTCCTAAGACTCCCGGAAGGACAGTGGCCCATGCCTATCCCGAGGGAAGCAAGTCCAGAGGAGGTGGAAAATAAGAAGTCTGTGTTCTGTGGATTGAGCACCGTAGCCTCCACCGACCCTAACATAGACGATTGCACGTCCATAGAGAGTGCACAACAAAGAACATTCCTGCGGTACCACCCGGAGTGCAAGTCCCCCGCTGATATGTCAGCAGCTAACTACGAGGAAGCAGAATTGCTTCTACTGCAGCGAGCCCAGAGAGACTCGTTCCCCGATGAATTGGCCTGTCTACAGGGAGGAAAGCCCGTCCCATCCGACAGCAGATTAATTCATCTGGCCCCCTACAACCCTATGACTTTGTGAAGTTGACTGACCCCTACAGCAAACCCTTATGTGTAAATAGACAACGCGATTAATCTGTCTCTGTTTAACTGATTAGGTCTGGGACCAATCAGGGGGTGGCTGTTGTGAAGGGCCAGATTAAACCGAATATATATATTTATTTATATATATATATTTAATTGTATTTGTATATTCTCTAATATTCCCTGATATCCCTTGTATATTCCTTGTACAATATGCATTGAATATCCATTCTAGCCTACTGAACATCCCATAATAGTCTCCATTCTACTATTGGTCGAGACCTTGGTGCCAGGCTGCCATACCCCTCAGACCCAGTTCAAACGTACCGCTCCACATGTACGAACAAGTCCTAGTTCCGCGTAGGAATCTGGCTACCGCACCACTAATGGGACTATTTGTTCATAGTGCGTATATATACTGCGCTACTAAAGTAGGACTTTCTTTTCAGTCCAGTTTCTTACCCTCCAATAGAGTCACAGACGTAAAGCCTCCCCGCGACGCCACGTGTGGGAGTAAGGCCAAGTTCGCCTACCATCGGTATTGAGACATCGTGTATATTAATATTTGAATAGTCATATTTGGCACTATATCGTCGAGTTGGACGTAGTCTATTAAGCTAATAATAGTCTGTTAATATATAGTGCTTCGTGCGGTGAGAATACTACCGTAGTCAGTACCCCATCGTTTCGGGCAGAGAACTAGCTGCTTACCCAGGGTGGTTGACACCACGTGAAGCTGCACCCGAGGAGCCCCAGAGCCGACGAGCGAGTGGACCTGTATACCGGATTATTCTACCGACGACAGCCCGCCTTCCCAGGCACGGATTATGCTTTGTATACATTGATTATTCCATGGATAAAGACCCCCGACACTGCCGTGTGTTGGAACCCCCCCCCCTGGAGAGGACGCAAGGTGAGGAGACGCTCTGCAAGACGAGGTCGCTTCACGTCTCTCCTCCGTGGACCGGATGACGCCGGCCCACAAAGAGTCCACCTGCTTTCATCTGTGGTCCAAGGATCGCCGGCGCATTGAACGGCATTACAGTGGGTTCACCTGGGATACCCTTGGCCGGATGAGGCAGTCGGATTCTACCCCCCCCCCCTTCCTACTCCTGTCGGCTTACAAGCGACCGGATTAACCCCCCCTAGTGTGTCCAGTATATAATCATTAAAGTATCATTGCTGTTATTCCTTACACTATTCCAGGTCGTATATGTACCACCTGCGCCTTCAGAGATTGGACATTATCTATTGATATACCGACGAATACTGCCATAAAAGTGCATACTAATTCCATTCATAAATGTGATTGATTTGATTAAGTGCTTGCTCTACACACCATCGCTGTGTAGAAATAAAGACCTATTTCTAATTCGTACATTTGTGTTGGATCCGTTTCATCTACGTGACAGTGTTCATCATAATATATTTATGCCGTGTACTGGGTGGCCGAATATTAAGTACAAAGGTAGTGGTAGTAAGTATCATATCTAGTAATACAGTCAGGGAATTGTACCCCTCAGTTACAATTACACTGGCATAAATCAATTATATAATTACACCCAGGCACCAAGTGCTCTCACGGTACCCAGACTAAGTGCTGCCCACGTCTGGGCTGAACACAGTATCTACCTTCTCTAAGGGATTACATATACTGCTCCAGGTCGGTAATATGGGGAAGGAAGGGGGAACATAGGGGAGGAAAATAGAAGGATTCACTGAACGGGAAATATTATGAAACACACACCTTATCACGCTCAAAGAAAAGGAATGAAACAAAAGAGTGAGCCCACAAAATACCAGTAAAGTCCTATCTTTTTTTTTTTTTTATTAATGTTTTTATTTTCAATTTTCAACATAGAACAAGACATCACAATACAATACCGTTAACAATAATAAAAATAATGACACTAACAACAGTAATAACATCACAAGACAGGCAAACAAAAAAGAAAAAAGACAATAAAAATTAAATAAGGAAATGACAATAGAAAATAAAATAAATAAAATAAAATAAGTGTGGCTTTCACGTGTGCGCATTATCTCGTGTGCTATATATATGTGTGTTCTACCTACCCATATGTGCGTGTGCTTTACCTATGTATATGTTTTATGTGTACATGCATATATGTGTGTTGTGAACGTGTGCATATGACCGTGTATTCCCTAGTAGCACAGAGTGCATGTACAGTACTACTGCAGCCAAGAGGACACATACAGTATCAATGTAGTCAAGTGGGCATGTACAGTATTATTGTAGTCAAAGGTATATGTACAGCATTACTGTAGTCAAGAGAACATGTACCGCACTACTGTAGCCAAGAGGACATGTACAGTATCATTGTAGTCAAGTGGACATGTACAGTACTACTGTAGTCAAGTGGATATGTACAGTATTACTGTAGTCAAGGGTACATGTACAGCACTACTGTAGTCAAGAGAACATGTACAGTATTACCGCAGTCAAGAGAACATGTATAGTACCACTGTAGTCAATAGGACATGTACAGTATTTACAATGCCAGTACCGTCAGACAAAACAAGGCAGCAGTGGGAGGTTACTGGTAATGGGGAAATCCGGCGAGTACAGTGGTGGATAGTGCAGGCCCAATATGTGACAGATAGGGGTCCCAGATCTCATAAAAAGTGTCCAACTTGGAATGCAGCATACACGTAATATATTCACAGGGGATACATTCCATTATGATATTGTGCCATGACCTTATTGACGGGACCTCGTCCTTGATCCAAAACAATAGGATGTTCTTTCTAGCAGCAAATGTCAACAAATTGAACAGTCTCTTATGCTTGGAATTGGTAACATGAATATCTGGGAGGCCCAGCAAAAGGCAGAGGGGATCCAGCTCGATGGGGGTGTGAAATATGTCAGACAGTTCTTCTACAACGTCGTACCAGTAGCTCTGTAGTTTTACACAGGTCCAAAAACAGTGGACGTGATTTCCAATCTCTATCTTGCATTTAAAGCAAAGTGGGGACGTATTGGGATCCATTTTACTTTTACGGGCGGGGGTAATATGAATGCGATGCAATATTCTAATTTGGATGGCCTTGGTGCGGTTACAAACCCGAGATTTTTTTTGCGTAGGTCCACGTATCCTGCCAGTCTGCATCTGTGATTTCTATGTCCAAATCCTCTTCCCAGGACTGTTTAGTAACATAGGAAGATAGAGATGAATTAAGGTTCAGAGTACTATAGAAGATAGATATTTGTTTTTTGGGGATCTGCAAGGAGAGGGCTTTCTCCACCTGCGAGGTGGAGATGTCAGTTAAAAGTGAGGTGTCCTTGGTGATAAACTGCCTAATTTGTAGGTACCTAAAAAAATTCCGCTTTCAATAGGCCATATCGCTGCTGCAGCTGTGTAAAGGACATTAGGGTCCGGCCATCAAACAGGTGGCCAAGATCGGTTATGCCCTGCTTATACCAGGTCTTGAAGCCGCCGCTGATTTGGTCTGGCTTAAAGTCAGGATTGCCTACAATCGGGGTAAGAGGAGAGGTCAGCTTGGCTCGGCCCTCCACCTTACGGACAGTCTTCCAGGCCTTGACGGAACATAATGTGATGGGGTTGGAGCACATCTTCCTCACAGACCTAAAGTCTTTGATAAATAGTAGGTTCCACAGGGGGGACTTAGATTGCGAGGATTCAACGTCCAGCCATATTGACAGTGGGTCTGATCTGAACCAGCCGACCAGCACCCTAAGGTGTGCCGCCAGCTGGTAGTGTCTAATATTAGGTAGGTCTAGACCCCCATCTTCACTATCCATCTGTAATTTGGCCATTTTCAGACGCGGTTTCTTCCCATTCCAAATGAATGAGCTTAGCCAGCCTTCCAGCACCTTGATAACCTTGTTTGTCAGCAGCACTGGGATCATTTGGAGAGGGTACAACAGTCTGGGGAGTACGTTCATCTTGACGAGGGCAATCCTACCCAGCCAGGAGATCGGTAAAGGGGCCCATCTAACTAAGTCTGCCCTCATGGTGTCTAAAAGAGGGGGAAAATTGGCCTTAGCCAACGTATCATAGGTGGGTGTCACAAATACTCCTACAGTAGGTAAACGAAGCCGGAGGGCGACCAGCGAAATGGGAAGGGCTCGGGCAGTATCGGGATAGATTTGAGTGTCCCAAGTGGCATTGCTTCGGATTTGGAAAAGTTTATTTTGTACCCCGAGAAGATTCCAAATGTGGAAATCATGCGGGTTAGACATGGAATTGAAGAGTCAGGCTTAGACACAAAGATCAGCACGTCGTCCGCGTAAAGAGTGATTTTGTGCTCCCTCCCGCCCACTCTAATACCTGAGATCTCGGTTGACTGCCTTACGGCCTGTGCGAGTGGTTCTATGGCCATGTCGAATAGTAAAGGGCTAAGAGGATCCCCCTGGGGGTTCCCCCGCTGCAGAGGAAAGTTGCTAGACCTAAGTCCATTAGTCAGGACCGCCGACATCCGCGAGTTGTAAAGAACCTTGACCCAGTCAATAAAGGTGTCACCTAAGCCAAATTCAGCCAGGGTTAAAAATAGATACGGCCATTCTACACGGTCAAATGCCTTCTCCGCGTCGAGAGACAGAACCACCGCAGGGTGGTCTGTCTCACGAGTCATTTGGATGATATTGAGGAGCCGTCTCATGTTGTCGGTAGAGTTCCTACCCTTAATAAAACCGGTCTGATCCTCGTTAATAATAAAAGGGAGTACTTTTTCCAGGCGCATGGACAGGATCTTGGAAAGCAACTTTTGGTCCGAATTGAGTAGGGCTATAGGCCTATAGGAGGCGCACTCCTCAGGGCATTTACCCTTCTTAAGGAGAAGGCAGATATTAGCTTCCCGTAGAGACTGGGGCAGTATCCCCACCTCAGCGGAGTGATTAAGCATTGCCAGCAGGGGATCTAATAGAATATGACCGAACTCTTTACAAAACTCGCATCCGAAACCGTCCGGGCCCGGAGCCTTACCAGATGGCATAGCCTTAAGGGCGCCCAGAGCTTCTTCCTTCGTAATTGGGGCGTTAATGAGCAAGTTCTGATCTTTCGATACCTTAGGGAGGTGTAATTCAGCGAAGAAGGCCTGCATGTCAGAGAGAGCACCATCGGGTCGCTCGGTCCTATAGAGTTGGGCATAGAAAGAGGCAAACTCTTTGTTAATAGTTTTGGTGTCAAAGGACCTGACCCCGTTGGAGTCAGAGATTGAGGCTATTACTTGGGTGTCAGCCCTTTTTTTTGCCAAGTTAGCCAGGCACCTACCCGGCTTGTCACCGTGTTCGTACATTCTCTGTTTGGCAAATTTAAGAGAATATTCGGCGTCCTGGATCAGAAGAGTGTTTAGTGCCGCTCTGGTGGCCGTAAGCTACATAAGCACAGCCGGGGCTGGGTTTGAAACATGCTGATTTTCAAGGTCGGCTAGTTTGGATTCAAGAAGTTTACATTGTTCATTTTTCTTGCGCTTCTTGGATGATACATAAGATATAATCAGTCCACGAGAAAATACCTTAGATGTTTCCCAGAGTAGAGACGGGTTATCCGTAGAGCGAAAGTTAATTGAGTAGAACATTTTAAATTCCGATTCGAAATAGGAGACAAATATATCATCTTTGAGGAGGTATGGGTTGAGGCGCCAACGCCTCGACAGCGCTCTCTCTTCTGACAGGGAGTAGACCAGGTATATAGGGGCGTGATCCGATAGAATGATGCTTCCGATTGTGCAGGACCCTCTCCTTCTATTGGGCGACTTCAACCTGCCTGACTCATCTCAGTCAGTCATAGTAGTCTCCCTCCTACAATCGTTTGACCTGACTCCCACTGCCATGCCTCCCACCCACAAAGCAGGCAACTCCTTGGATCTCATATTTTCCCGTAACTCCAGCATCATTAACACCACGGTAACTCCCCTACATGTATCTGACCATTCCTTCATATCCTTCTCACTAACTCTCATGCTTAACCGAAAGGTCTTCACCCCAACTCAAACAGTCTCACTCAGACGCAACCTGCCCTCCCTATCCCCCTCCACCCTCTCCTCTGACATACTATCCGCTCTACCTTTGAGTGACACCTTCTCTGCTCTCTCCACAGAGATGGCAACCTCCACCCTCCTTTCAGCCCTTGCAACCTCCTTCAACAAGCTCTGTCCCCTCGTTGAGAAACCTGCCCGCCGTTCCCCACCCAGTCCATGGCTGACAGATCCAGTGAGAGAACAAAGACAGGTCCTGAGAGCAGCTGAAAGGAAGTATAGAAAGTCACGCCTCACTGCTGACATCGACACATATCACAACCTCTTGTTAACATTCTCCAAAACCATCACTAATGCCAAAGCTTCTTTCTTCCACCATAGGATCGAGGCCTCTGCCAAGAATCTTCGCAAACTGCATGCTACCATGTCCTCCCTCCTCACTCCCCCCCCACCCCCCCCTCCCTCATCTTTCTCTGCCGAAGACTTTGCAATCTTCTTTGAGGAAAAAGTGGAGAACATCCGCAGCTCCTTCTCCCAACCCCCACCCATTCCAAATGCTGAATCGAGAACCTCATCCTTCACTCTGTCATCTTTCTCTCCCATTACAGAAGCAGAGACCCTGACACTGGTAACGTCGAACCGTCCGACTACTTGCCAGCTGGACCAGCTACCCTCCCCACTCCTCCAGACCATAGCACCAGACATCCTCCCATTCCTAACTGCAACCATCAACTCCTGACTCAACTCGGGGGTGGTCCCCACCTCCCTAAAACAAGCCAGAGTCACGCCGCTCATAAAAAAAACCAACCCTGAACCCTACCGTCATAGGCAACTACCGTCCTGTCTCTCTTCTCTCCTTCCTTTCTAAAACACTTGAACGTGCTGTATCCAACCAACTTACTGCTTATCTCTTACAGAATGACCTCCTAGACCCTAATCAGTCAGGCTTCAGGACTGGTCACTCCACAGAGACAGCCCTCATTGCGGTCACAGAGGCACTTCACTTAGCAAAAGCGAAAGGCCTCTCCTCTGTCCTGATTCTCCTAGATCTATCTGCAGCTTTCGACACAGTCAACCACCAGATCCTCCTTGCGGCCCTCGCAGGAATGGGAGTGGCTGGCTCTGCGCTGACATGGCTGTCATCATACCTCAATGACCGCTCCTACCAAGTGTCATGGAGAGGGACCCTGTCGGCCACCCGCCCCCTGCGGACGGGTGTCGCCCAGGGCTCGGTTTTAGGACCCCTTCTCTTCTCCCTCTACACTAAATCACTGGGTAACATTATCACGTCTCATGGCTTCTCCTACCATTGTTATGCCGACGATACTCAACTCTTCCTCTCCTTCCCTCCCTCAGATATCCACGTCTCTGAGCGGATCTCGGCCTGTCTGTCCGACATCTCCGCCTGGATGACGTCCAACCACCTCAAACTGAACCTAAGCAAAACAGAATTGCTCCACCTGCTGGCCAAATCCTCCCCCCTAACCGACCTTTCAATCACAGTTGAGAATGCAGCTGTGACTGCGTCCCCGACCGCCAAGAACCTTGGTGTTGTCCTCGACGACCAGTTGAACTTCTCTGCTCACATCGCAGCAACGACCAGAACCTGCCGACTCCTCCTGAGCAACGTCAGAAGGATCCGCCCCTTCCTGACAAAAGAAGCCACCCAACTCCTCGTCCAATCAACAGTCATCTCCCGCCTCGACTACTGCAATGCACTGCTCGCTGGCCTCCCGGCCACTGCCACTAAGCCTCTTCAACTCATTCAGAACGCAGCGGCCCGCCTGATCTCAAACCTACCGAAGTCGGCCCATGTCACCCCACTTCTTAGGGACCTGCACTGGCTCCCCATTGCTGCACGAATCCGCTTCAAGGCCCTCGACCTAGCATACCGTGCGGCAAAGGGAACCGCTCCCGCCTACCTCCGGTCAATGGTCTCTAACTACACACCCTCAAGACCCCTACGCTCTGCATCTTCTGGCCGCCTCAGACCTACTCCTATCCAAGCTCCGGGAGGGTCATCAAAGAGAAGTCGCCTATTCTCAGTCCTTGCCCCACAATGGTGGAATGAACTACCCACCCCAGTTAGGACAGCCGAATCACGTCCAATCTTTCGCCGTCGACTAAAGACGCACTTCTTCAACCATTATCTGAATTAAAAAAAAAATATATAAAAAAAAAAATCTAACCCTAACTAACCGTACTGTCATGCACTTGTCCTAATAAACTAACCTACACTGTAGCACTCAACACTTTGATGAACATTGTTGCTCAGCTGATAGAGTTGTGCCCTTCCTGATGGCTTGTCGTACAGAACTTGTAAGTCGCTTTGGATAAAAGCGTCAGCTAAATGACTAAATGTAAATGTAAATGTACTAGAAAGAGCTTAGAAGAAGGGATGAAGAAATAGTCTATTCTACTGTTGCTCTTGTGTGGGCCGCTAAAAAAGGTGAACTTCAGTTCGGATGGGCAAAGGGTTCTCCAGACATCTGAGTATCCAGTGTCTTCGCATAGGGAGGTGAGCATCTTTGCTTGCCTAGAGGGGGGAGCCAGACTGGGTGGGAGTTTGTCAAGAGACGGTATGAGGTGACAATTAAAGTCTCCGCCCACAAAGGCGTTCTCAGAGGCCAGGCCATTAAATTCAGCAAATATCTTGGATAGAAAGTCAGGGGAATAGCCTGGGGGACAGTATACATTCATAAATGTCATTTCTTTACCCTTAAGAACCCCTTTGATAATCACATAGCGACCTTGGCTATCCACAGAGGAAGTTATAAGTCTAAAGGGGAGATTTTTATTGATCAATATGGCCACGCCCCTACTAAACGTAGAATAGTTTGTAGCAAAGACCTGTCCTACCCAGCTCTTTTGGAGTTTAGCAGTGTCGTTGGGCCCCATATGAGTTTCTTGCAAAAAAGCAATCGACACATTCTCCCTCCTTAAAAAGGTCAGAATCGCCTTCCTCTTAGCCAACCTCTGCAGGCCTCGAACATTCCAGGAGCAGAGCTTGAAGCTCTCAGAGTTAGCCGTAGCCATAGAACATTGAAGGGCGTGTAGGTGGGGCAGACCTGGGCAAGCCTGTGGGCATGTAGAATTCACTTAACTTAAACACTATGCACACGTATTTCGAGCCATACATAAAACATATAATAATGACATAAAAAATATATAAATGTGTGGGACCGGTGGGTCTTTCCCCAACATCACAGGGACTCACCAACATTTCCAGAGACTTCAAACCTACCACTCGTAGAACCATCTCCGTGGCCAACTGCCAGATTTCCCTGTATACAAAAGTGCCTCAGAGTGTAAAGCAAACAAGAAAAAATCAAATTGAACCATAAGCCAATAGTAAGGTCAACGGCTGGAACCCAGAACTGTCGGTAAAAGGGGGGGGGTGTATCTGCCAGGCATGCTGCGACAAAACAGGCGCGCAGTACCTCCACCAGGCCGGGAGGGGGCGATACCCTGTCCGTGAGACTGTTATCTCCCCTGACGCTGGTTCGACCCTACACAGTTATGCCTCCCCACCAGAGGAGGGCGCTGTGCCGGGGGCCGCCCGCCGCTCCCGCGAGCACATTGTCAGCAGCAAACATTAATGGGAGCCATGCGGGTTGCATGAACCGGTTGAGAGTCTGTAAAGTCCTATCTTAATGCCGGCATGTATTGTTCGGGGTACCCCTATGGAATGGTAGTAGCAACGTTACTTTCGCCCGCAGGCTGCACCACACTGTGTATTGTATAAGGAATCGGGAGCATCAATGCTCATTTGTACTCATCCGAAATGGCCGCCTCGCCACTCCACTGTTGTCCGGGAGGCAAGATGGCGTCGAACGCTCTCGGCGAGGATGTTAGCAGGCGGAGCTGGGCAGAGAGGCAGCGCCGGCTGAGAGCGTGTGCTGAGCGATGACGACCCCTGCTGGATGGGAGGTACTCTCGTAAGCCGCAGGCAGCCTGGTGCAGGTCTGAGTGAAGTCCGCCGGAGCAGGCTGAATGCAGGCAGCCGGGTGCAGGTCTGGTCGAAGTCAGCCGGAGCAGAATGGTTGTTGGCCCACGCTCGTCCTGGTGCGCGCACTCTATACCGCACACTGTAACTACTATAACTCGGTAGTTAAAGACTTGGATACTTGGTTAACCGCACGTTACTTATACCGCACACAGTAACTATCATAACCCGATTGCTAGTGCCTGGCTCTGCACTAATTGTTCATATACTATCGCTGGTACTGCTAGGATATCGTGTCCACTAGCCAGTACTTGTTATCACCCGTTGCTATCTCACGGGGCCCTCTGGCATTACGTCAGCAACAGGGCTCTCCAGAGCCCCCGTTAGCTGCGACTACTCGTTGTCCAAGTTCACTGCCGAAGAGAGCGTCTTCCGTTTCTCTCCTCCATTTATCTCCTCCCAACTCTCTCCGCAACTCTCTGCCTGCTACCGCCCCTTGCTGGTCCCGCCTGCCAGTCACAAGGGGAAACGCATTGTAGAATATGATCCAGTACTGTCATTTATAATCCATATTCCAGTGCTCTTCGGAAGGGGACGCTTGTGTCATTGTTCGTGTGAATATCAATGATGTCTTTGTGTACAAAGGGAATATAAAACACCAGTCAGCAGTCTCGAATAATATACAATATTTTCAGACTGCTACATATACAGAGCTCCAGATTCCAGCATTGAAGCATTCAAAGACTGCATGGAGGTGTTATTTGCCAAGACTCAGAAGGTTACATTCATCTGTGGGGATAAATCACTGTACATTCTATATTGCTCACTAGTATACCATATCTGAACTACTGTGTGGAGATTTGGGGTAACACTCATAAAAGTAAAACCATTTGCTATATGCTATACACTACAGTCTATGTGATGTGGTGGGTACGTATGATGGTAATTAAGGAATTATAATACACGACTATTATATGCAAGTAGGCTATGTCTAAGCTATTTTACAATATTATACATGAGCTGCTTTTTTTTTTTTAATCTGTTTATTACTTGTTTTTTATTATTATTTATTTTCAATTTATGTTCGAAATAAATAAACTCATTCATTCAAGATATTGTGTGAGCAAAAGTATAGTTACTGGCTGTACAATACTGCTGTAGGCCTATAATACTTGTGTAAATAAGTAAGGCAATTGAAATATATCTGCAGTACAGCTCAATACACACAATTGTTAAGGGGATGCAGACCAGAGAAAGACTTCCATCTTGTTTACATCAGGGTCCCCCATTTTCAATTCATCATAAATGTACAGTTCCCTCCCCCTTGTATATATTTACTGTTGTAACAAATGTAACAGTACTGCATTGAGGTCTTTATCTGGTCTGCATCCCCTTAACAATTGTGTGTATTGAGCTGTACTGTACTGTCGAGAATGCAGCTGTGACCGCGTCCCCGACCGCCAAGAACCTTGGTGTTGTCCTCGACGACCAGTTGAACTTCTCTGCTCACATCGCAGCGACAACCAGAACCTGCCGATTCCTCCTGAGCAACGTCAGAAGGATCCGCCCCTTCCTGACAAAAGAAGCCACCCAACTCCTCGTCCAATCAACAGTCATCTCCCGCCTCGACTACTGCAACGCACTGCTCGCTGGCCTCCCGGCCACTGCCACTAAGCCTCTTCAACTCATTCAGAACGCAGCGGCCCGCCTGATCTCAAACCTACCGAAGTCGGCCCATGTCACCCAACTTCTTAGGGACCTGCACTGGCTCCCCATTGCTGCACGAATCCGCTTCAAGGCCCTCGATCTAGCATACCGTGCGGCAAAGGGAACTGCTCCCGCCTACCTCCGGTCAATGGTCTCTAACTACACACCCTCAAGACCTACGCTCTGCATCTTCTGGCCGCCTCAGACCTGCTCCTATCCAAGCTCCGGGAGGGTCATCAAAGAGAAGTCGCCTATTCTCAATCCTTGCCCCACAATGGTGGAATGAACTACCCACCCCAGTTAGGACAGCCGAAACACGTCCAATCTTTCGCCGTCGACTAAAGACGCACTTCTTCAACCATTATCTGAATAAAAAAAAAAAAAAAAAAAATTATCTAACCCTAACTAACCATACTGTCATGCACTTGTCCTAATAAACTAACCTACACTGTAGCACTCAACACTTTGATGAACATTGTTACTCAGCTGATAGAGTTGTGCCCTTCCTAATGGCTTGTCGTACAGAACTTGTAAGTCGCTTTGGATAAAAGCGTCAGCTAAATGACTAAATGTAAATGTAAATGTACCCATTCTGCAATCTGTTTTGACCTGGCCACAGAGGAGGAGATAGCCAGCATGTAGCTTTGACCTTTTTCACGAACACACCACACCTGCTTCCACCGCCATATTAGTTGGCCAACGGGGAAGTGTTGGCTCAGCTCTGTACCTTGGGCAATGGTATTTTTTAACCTCATTACAAAAAAAATATTCCTTTTTGTTCCCCTACCCTGTCCCTAGCTGTCTCCCCACATTCCGTTACTTCCCTACCCCTCGCCCTGTTATATTTAGTTAGTGCACAATTTGTTGTCAGATTAGTCCCTTGTCTGCTTGCTCGACACATGGTGACCCACTAGCATGGCAGGGATACTTTTTGTGGTCTTAGCGAGTGTTGTAGTACTTGAGTTCAGGACTCGGACGCCAGTCCAAGTCCTGGACTGATTTTCAGGACTCGTGACTCGACTTTGACTTGAGCACTGATGACTCGGACTTAGACTCGAGCATTGACTGCATTCGGACTTGGAAGGTGCAGACGAGGACTCGGACTTAATTGATAAATACAGTTTTTTTTTGTTGTAATAGGCCCTAATCATTTGGCATAAGATATTGATGGCTATATTAATACCGTAACATTATTTAATTTCGTGAAAGGGCAGACACGTGTCTTCCACCTACATACGGATTCACGTCGATACCCTCATGTTCAGTACTTAAGATGCCTAAAGAGACGCCCCGAATCGTGCGCTTTGCTTACACAGATTTTACATCAAATTCCAGCAAGAGCACTGCTAGATGTTTGATATGTAAATTAACTATTGAAGAGAAGACCGGGACAAACTCAAACTTCAACAGACATCTGTGGAGTGGACTCAACCTTGATAACTTGGACTCAGACTTGGACTGATTGATTGATTGATTGAAAAGTTTATTAACAGATTGCAGAATGGGTACAGTACAGTACAGCTCAATACATACAATTGTTAAGGGGATGCAGACCAGAGAAAGACTTTCGTCTTGTTTACATCAGGGTCCCCCATTTTCAACTCATCATAACATATATGACATACATGACATACAGATAGACAGTACTGCTACATCTATACATTTATGACATATCAGATTTGCAAATACAGTACTGTTTGTGATACAAAAGTGTCCAGAAAAGGAGTGTATATACATTTGGCGTAGAAACTGTACATTGGAGGAGGTTGGTTGGGTGGGGTGGGGTTGGGTGGGTTGGGTGAGGGCTGTACATTGGAGGTGGGGGGGGGGGTTGGGTAGGGGACACACACACATTTTACACTGTGCATTGGAATATTGACAAAGCCTTACTTGGTCATTTACTGTACAACTAGGTTAGGACATTTGTAGGGGCCAGTTTCGAATTGCAGTCTCACGTAGGTGTTTTTTTAGAGTGTTTTTGAAAGTGGGTAGTGATTCACATTCCTTTACAGCTTTAGGTAGGGCGTTCCACATTGATGTGGCATAATTGCGAAACGTGTTTAGTCCCTTGTTTGAGCCGAATCTGGGTTTTACATGATTTGTGGAGCTCCCTCTGGTGTTGTGATCGTGGTATTCACTGACCTTTGGGAAGTATTTTGACATGTACATGGGTACCTTGGTCGCGTAGTGTATCTTGTAGACCAGGCCCATTGCAAGTTGCTGTACTCTGTCGTCTACTCTAAGCCATCCTAGGTTGTCAAAGTGGGCAGGGGTGAGGTGGGTTCTAGGAGTCAGGTCAAGTAGTAGTCTGACTAGCTTGTTTTGAGATGTTTGTAATTTGTTTTTTAGTGCCTTTGAGGTCCTTTGGTACCATGAGGTGCAAGCATAGTCGTAGTACCCTTGAATGAGTGCTCCTGCTAGAGTCTTCAGGGTATTCTTGTTTACCAGAGAGGAGATCCGGTACAAGAATCGCGTTCGTTGGTTGACTTTTTTTATTACATTGGATGCCATTTTGTCACAGGAAAGATTAGCCTCTAGGATGGAACCCAGGTAGGTAATTTCATCTTTCCTTGTGATAATATTGTCACCCACTGTAACCGAGAAGCCGTCGGTCTTGCTGAGTTTGTTATTTGAACCGAAGAGAATGGACTCTGTTTTGCCCATGTGTAATGATAGTTTGTTGTCGGCGAGCCATATGCAGGGTAATAGGGTAATGGGGACTCGACTCAGGCTCTTCTTTGGTGACTCGGACTTGGACTTGGACTCGAACACTGGGGACTTGAGATTTAGTGACTTGACTACAACACTGGCCTTAGCAACAGACAGTACCGTGTGCCCCTTTTAATATCAGTTGCTGGGCGGGGTGTTTGTTCTTTCTGCTGTGTAGTCACGGGTATTCGATTGAGTGCGTGTTTAACCCTGTCACAACTTACAAATAATGTAAGTAATTAGCAACTAAACTCCTTTGTGTGGGACTACTGGGCGTCTGTGTGTCTGGCCGAATCTAAATGGACTGCATTTATATAGTGCGGAGGCAACCATGCAAGGTGCCAACCCGCTCATCGGGAGCAGCCAGTTAGGGGTTAAGTGTCTTTCTCAAGGATACTTTGCCATTCAGATTCAGATGACTTTATTCACCATATTGAATATACAAATGGAACGTGATTCGACATTACAGTGCATGATTTTTTCCACAAATAAGAATAACATAATAATAAATTGTTATAAAGTGCAAAACAGGACAGAACAGTGAGACAACAATAGACAATAAAGTGCAGTGGTTGGGACATGTATACAGTGCAGCACAAAGTTCAAGTCCAGCCCTAGCAACTCGCCATAGAGGGGGGGGGTGGAGCAGGGGGACACCTGACTCGTTTACCAGGCGAGCTGCTGAGGGGAAGAAACGGAGTCTATGGCGGGACGTAAGTGTCTTGGACAGCTGTAGCCGCCTGCCGTGGGGGAGCATGGTGTAGAGGTTATGACCCGGGTGGGTGGGGTCTGCCATGATCTTCCTCGCCCTCCTCAAGGCCCTGGTGGAGTGTAGGGACTCGAGGGAGGGAAGGGAGCAGCCAATCACCCTCTCTGCCGAGTGTATCACCCGCTGCAGCTTGGCCTTGTCCCTGACCGTGGCTGCAGGGAACCAGGGCCCTCATTCATCAACGTGTTCTACGCACAGATCTGTGCTTACCCTGTGCGTACGATCATTTCTAAGCAAAGAGTGGGATTCATCAATTTCGATTTGAACTTGACTCCGTGCTTACATCTACGCACAGGTCAGACCAGGCTTACCTGGCGCCCAGTGGTAGAATATATTATTACAACAAGGAAATGAGCTTCTGTGCATAATAACACTGGCATGTTCTGTACGAACCATAGTTCATTATAGTTCATTGTAAAATAGCAACAGTAGTGTAATTATGGTCAAAACCCTATAAATAGCATTTGGAATAATAGATCTTTCTCTCAGAATGAATGCAGCATGGTTTATATAGCGTTATCGGAATATACGGGGTGTAGGCTACTGACTGACTGCGCTCCGCGTAGCTTGATTGATTGATTGATTGATTGAAAAGTTTATTAACAGATTGCAGAATGGGTACAGTACAGTACAGCTCAGTACATACAATTGTTAATTGGGGATGCAGACCAACTTTCGTCTTGTTTACATCAGGGTCCCCCATTTTCAATTCATCATAAATCATAAAGCTCAACTCGTTATTATTTTGCGCAGACCGCAGAAACACGGGAACGTTTTGATTATATTTAAAAGGCTTTACGTTAAACGAAACAAGTGGAATTTCGAAGCTGTAAGCAGAATACAAGTCATATGAATATAGTGTTCTTCCCCCTTTTTACTGTATAAGAAAGAATAGAAAACGCATTGCAATGACACCAGATAGTGGACAGACGTATATGTAGATGTATATGATGGGATTCAAGTTCGCGTTTTTGTTGATCATAGGCATGCTGTCAGAGTATGATATCTTCAAACATTCTAGAACATTTGTCGTCACAGATCATGTCCTAATAGAACATAGGCTATGGCATGGATCGTGATATTGTGTGGACTGTAATTATTACTGTACCGGGCGGTACCACCCATTGTGACAACAGCCTTGTGAGTCCCGCACACAAACATGATGGAATTCAAGTTCATGTATTGAAAGGCAGGCTACATCCAGGCATGCGTTGTTCATGGGACGGGGTAGCACGGTGTGCAAGTTCACTCGCTATTTGCATATCAATAGCGCCGGTCGTCAGGTGTGTTAAATACGTTCTCAGACACATTCACACCTAACTTGTTGTGAAGACGTGTTACATTCCATTCGTAGAGGCAATTAGGCACTGTCTTTAGTCTGTGCACAAGCGAGGGGACATTAAATGCGCATTCGCGGGAGCGCGCGCACGCGCCGGGAGCGCGCGTGCACGTGGTGCGTGTCACCCCAGATGATTTCAATAACGCACCACTGGCTACATCATACATGCAGTGAGATTCATTGTTCTTGTATGCTCTCTATTATTGTTTATATAGGCTACCCAATACTGACATCAAAATAGATTGTAGTATGCCTCTAGAAATCATATGCAGCAGGTAGAAAATTGACGGGAGATCCATCACGATTTGGAATAAAATTGAGGAGAACTTTAATCCCTGGGTATTAATCAAACAACACGGGAAAAGGCAGTCATATTCCAGCGCGGTATTTATTAGTGTTTGCGCTGCCCAGGCAGCAATGGTTAATAGATATCATATCCGACATCACCGTAAGTGTACACGTCTGTCAGCCTGTCTCATGACACGCTTCCCTCGGCTTAGTCCATTTTTCCACATTTCATGGGTGTATTCCATTACCGTATATGGTTAATCGGGGCGTTTCTGGTATGCAAATACGTGAAAGTGTGCACGAGCCTCGACGCAGAGCCAAGGTGGGATTCATCAACACGGAGGAGCATAGAGCCTGCGTACGCACGTGTGATGAATCCCGACTTCCCTGTGCGTACACTAGTTCTACATTCCGTGCTTACGTGTGGAAATAGAACATGTTCTACGCACAAATTGATGAATGAGGGCCCAGGTGATGATGGAGAGGATGGACTGGATGATGGCGGTGTAAAACTGGACCATCATGGTCCTCGGCAGCCTGAGCTTCCTCAGTTGACGTAGAAAGAACATCCTCTTCCGGGCCTCCCATTTTAGGTCCCGGGAGAGTGTCATGCCGAGGAAGCGGCAGGACTCCACAGAGGCCACCAGGGTGCCTCCCAGAATGATCGGGGGGGGGGGGCTGGATTCCGCCTGAAGTCCACCACCATCTCCACTGTTTTCTGGGCGTTAAGGTCGAGGTTGTTGCAGCTGCACCAGCTCTGCAGTCTCTCGGTCTCCCTCCTGTAGGCAGACTCATCCCCCCATGATATGAGACCCACCAGGGTGGTATCATCCGCAAACTTCAGGAGCTTGACCGAGGGGTGCAGAGAGACGCAGTTGTTGGTGTACAGGGAGAATAGTAGTGGGGACAGAACACAGCCCTGTGGGGAGCCAGTGCTGATGGACTTGGGATCGGAGATGTTGATTCCCAACTTCAGCCGCTGTGTCCTGTTTGTTAGGAAGTCCGTTATCCACTTGCGGGTAGAGTCCGGCACCTGGAGCAGGGACACCTGATGCTCCAGGATGTGTGGGTGGATGGTGTTGAAGGCCGAGCTGATGTCCACCAACAGAATCCTGGCGTAGGTCCCTGCAGTGTCCAGGTGTTCACAGCATCGTCCGTGGAACGGTTGGCTCTGTATGCAAACTGCAGGGGGTCCAGAAGAGGGTCTGTGATGGACTTCAGGTGGACATGCTGCCGGGAGGAACCAGAATCAAATGGAGAACCTTCTGATTAAGAGACAACTGCTCTACCTCCTGAGCCACTGTCACCCCCCAATCATCATCTTATAGATGAAGATGTACATCTGTGCGGCCCTCTTTATTGATTTGTCAAAAGCTTTTGATACACTCGATCACCACCTGCTCTTAAAAAGATTAGCTAGTATTGGTTTGGAAACCATACCTTGGGATACAGTAAATAAACAAGGCCGCACAGACTATGTGAAATTAAATTATTTATATTTATTTCCAACAGATTTTCGGTTCTTATTTATAAAAGAGATATTGGGGGAACAATAATAATATTATTTATTCAATATGTTAAGGGGAAATAATATGAGTAAAGGTATATATCTATCATGGTAGCAGCGGTTAGTTTACTTCCTGTTTGGGAAGAGATGTTTGAAGCAGTGGACCGTCGGCGTGTATATTTTCCCTAACGGAGTTGCACTTCCGCGTTCGGTTTGCGCGATCTGATTGGCCACTGACGTTTTTCTCAGCGCCAATCGCGTTACTCCTAACAAACTGGTTAAGCTTGGCGACTCTTATGAAGTCGCTCTCTTTCGAAGTTGGTTAAGGTTAGGGTTAATGTTAGGGTTAGGGTTAGTTGGTTAAGGTTAGGGTTAAGGTTAGGGTTAGTTGGTTAAGGTTAGGGTTAAGGTTAGGGTTAGTTGGTTAAGGTTAGGGTACTACGACTATGCTTGCACCTCATGGTACCAAAGCACCTCAAAGGCACTGAAAACAAAATTACAAACATCTCAAAACACACTGGTCAGACTACTGCTTGACCTGACTCCTAGAACCCACCTCACCCCTGCCCACTTTGACAACCTAGGATGGCTTAGAGTAGACGACAGAGTACAGCAACTTGCAATGGGCCTGGTCTACAAGATATACTACACAACCAAGGTACCCATGTACATACTTCCCAAAGGTCAGTGAATACCACGATCACAACACCAGAGGGAGCTCCACAAATCATGTTAAACCCAGATTCGGCTCAAACAAGGGACTAAACACGTTTCGCAATTATGCCACATCAATGTGGAATGCCCTACCCAAAGCTGTAAAGGAATGTGAATCACTACCCACTTTCAAAAACACTCTCAAAGAACACCTACGGGAGACTGCAATTCGAAACTGGCCCCTGCAAATGTCCTAACCCAACCCCCTCCAATGTACAGTAAATGACCTTGAACCTAGCTACGGTTCAACCAGCGTCGCGGAGCATTTAGCATACTGGCTACCTAGCTACGGTTCAACCAGCGTCGCGGAGCATTTAGCATACTGGCTACTTAGCCGGGATTCAAAGCCAACTAGCCGGCTAACCCAGCTCGCTAAATGCTGCATGTAGCTAGTTAGCTGAACCGTAGCTAGGTAGCCAGTATGCTAAATGCTCCGCGACGCTGGTTGAATCATAGCTAGGTAGCCAGTATGCTAAATGCTCCGCGACGCTGGTTGAACCGTAGCTAGGTAGCCAGTATGCTAAATGCTCCGCGACGCTGGTTGAACCGTAGCTAGGTAGCCAGCACGCTAAATGCTCCGCGACGCTGGTTGAACTGCCTGGGCCGGTCTGTCTGTTGAAGACCGAGGGAACCGCATCGGGCTTCAGCTGATTAGTGGTCTTCTGGACAAACCTCCCACCCTCAACAACATAATCCGAGGCAATGAAGTGTTCGCTGCAGATCTTCATTTGCTGTCCAACAGGCTGATCGCGCCGCTTGAGTGCAGCCAGCCAACGTGCCAACAACATTGTTTTTTTCACTGGTAGTTTGTGGAAATGAACCAACTTTCCTCTCTCTTTCACACAGTAAAATTAGTTTGAACAGCCAGGAGCAATACAAAAAGAACCACCGCGGTCCCGTTGTTTGGTAGGCAACGTTGCATTTACTGACTGACCTTCAAGACACTCCATGTTTACTAGGCAGCTAACCAGTAGTGTAAACCAGGAGCCAGACCAAACCAACACTGTGACGTCAGCAACAAAATGGCGGCGCACATGTTCATAAATGCTACATAAATGGACATAACAAATAGTTTTTTCTTAGAAACGCCTTATTTTTATAACGTGATTTTTTCTGTGGTTTATCTAAATACTAATTTGATGCTATGACTATGTTTATATCGCTATGCTTCATCTCCCCTTTAACCAACTTCGAAAGAGTTGCCTAAGCTTAACCAGTGATAAACTAGGCGTTAGGTAGTTTGCATGCTGTTCGAGGCGGAAATGGGCAAAGACACAGCTCGTCACGCGATTGGGCGCATATTTCACATGACCAGAAAGTCAGTGGCCAATCAGAGAGCGTCTCCGCAAACTGCGGCTATGAAAAAAAATAACGCGTGCGAGGGGCTGCTGGAGCTGGACCGAGTCAGTGGCGCACGGAGCCGGGGAGAAACCACCGCCTCGCCCGCGTCTATACTTTCCGTAGCCGCATTTCTGCAGGACGCTCTCTGATTGGCCACTGACTGACGCTCTCTGATTGGCCACTGACATGTTTGCCCAATCGCGTGACGAGCTGTGTCTTTGCCCATTTCCACGTCGAACAGCCTGCAAACTACCTGGCGTTCTATCGCCATGCTCTAAGACAAACTCTAACCTTAACCAACTTCGTAAGAGTGCCTAAGCTTAACCGTCGAAAGAACTTGCCGTCACGCTCTAAGACAAACTCTAACCATAACCTACTTCGAAAGAGTGCCTAAGCCTAACCAGTGTAGAAACTGACGTCGGCCAATCAGAGAGCGTCCTGCAGAAATGCGGCTACGGAAAGTATAGACGCGCCTCGACCCGCTGCGTCGCGCTTCCGCTTCACAGCGCGAGAGTGGGCAATAAGGGGGGCGTGCTAGCGTGCGGTCACGTGGGCTTAGTGGCCAATCAGATGAACCCGGAAACCGAACAGCGTTGTAGAAGGCATAGACGCGTCTCTACTTTTCGTAGCTCCATTTCTGCAGACCCCTCTCTGATTGGTTGAGCTCCATTTCTGCAGACCCCTCTCTGATTGGTTGAGCGCGCGCATGGGCATGAGCCGCGACAAGCTCCTCTAGCCAGGAATCGAAACTCCGTTAAGCTCCAGAGAGAGAGGCTGAAAACCCACAGTTCTTGCCCGACGGATGGGAACCGAATCACGGATCCGAGTTTTCTGATGACTACCCCCAAAACATGGAGGTCGCGAACGCAATTTATACGCATGGCGCCATAACGAATCATTAAAGAAATATACCGTTAACTGGAATATGTTGTGTGTTGTAACTAGACAGTTACAATATAACATTTATATTAATTAACCCAGTTAATGCCTTAAGAGAAAGAGTCTGGTGGTCAATGTCACTTCGGTTTGCTACGTAATGTTGTGCCTTACTAATAATAACTAATTCCTTGGTCAATAGAAGTCTCTGTGATACTTTCTGAATATGATTTGGGAGGGTTATAATAGAAGAAAGACAGTGTAAACAATATAATTAACTCTGAATATAATAATGAGGAAAAAGAAACAGGATACACAACAAGGTGCATGATGAGATGAGGTTATATGTAAAACATGGTACAGTTACAGTAAGTGGGGAGTGCGTCATGGTACAGTTACAGTAAGTGGGGAGTGTAAACACTAAACAGTGATTCAAACCGTTATGTGAATAAATCGCGAAATAACCGCGAAATAACATAACGTTATGTTATATAATGTTACAATGTACAGTTTCTAACAGCTGGCTGTGTTGTGAAATGTGCATAACGTTATGAATAAACCGCGAAGTCACGCGAAATAACGTTATACGCGAATCTGGTAGTACATTTCTTCTTATCTTCTTGATATGATAACATTACATCCGCCTTTTACCGCGTGACGAGCTAAACCAATCAGAGAGGGGCTTCGCTCAACCAATCAGAGAGGGGTCTGCAGAAATGGAGCTACGAAAAGTAGAGACGCGACGCCGAGGCGTCTCTACATTTCGTAGCCGCATTTCTGCAGACCCCTCTCTGATTGGTTGAACTCCATTTCTGCAGACCCCTCGCTGATTGGCCGAGCGCACGCATGCGCATGAGCCGCGACAAGCTCATCGTCGAAACCAGCCAGGAGTCGAAACTCCGTTAAGCTCCAGAGAGAGAGGCTGAAAACCCACAGTTCTTGCCCGACGGATGGGAGCCGAATCCCGGATCCGAGCTTTCTGATGAATAGCCCCAAAACATGGAGGTCGCGACCAATAATAATCGCTCGCCGGCTTCGCTGACCAGAGCTCTCTCAGATTCAAAGTTTTAATTGCAGCCTGGAACATACATGTTTCAGAAACCAATGTGTAACTAGACAGTTACAATATAATATTTATATTAATTAACCCAGTTAATGCCTTAAGAGAAAGAGTCTGGTGATCAATTGCTACGGAAATGTTGTGTCTTAGGGATGCACCGAAAATTCGGCTACCGAGAATTATCGGCCGAAAATGGTTAAAACGGCTCTTTCGGCCGAAAGGGTTTTAGCACCGAAAATATATGACCGAAAGTCAAATAACGTGTTGTTGTGATGACGTCATCAAAACGCGACTACTACAGACATACCGGTAGCATGCGCAACATGTAACGTGAGCAGCTTGGCAGCTCTTCCTGCATTCTACAGCCTGTGATAACTAACTCCTCTTGGGAGTAGGGATGCCCCCCGAAACCCGGTTCTAAACTAAATTAGAAAAAAACTGAGTATTGATCAGCTCCGACGTTAACGGTACTGCTATCAGTAGTCTAGGAGCGGATTAGCTACGGAGCTAACAGTGTACCATCCATCTGCGACGCAACGGTGGCAGCAACAGTGGACACTGAGTAATGTTAACGTTATGACGAGTTCATACTACACTACACGTATGAACTCGACATAACGTTAACGTTACTCTGTTTAAATGAAGTGTTTAATTAGCAGCAATCTGTTGTTGAAAATGTATCGTTAAACCGCAAATGGAAATGCGAGGACAGGAAGTCATCATCAATCGTTGTAGTCTCTCGTAAGCTACATCATCCCCCGCTAAGAGTCATGGGAGATGTAGTAAATGCAACAGTCCTGTGTGTGTGTCTTTATGCAATCGTTATGCAGTTTTAAAGCACCTTGGCTTTGTTCTGAATGCACTTTGTTGTAATTATCCTACAGAGAAAAGAAAATGCACTTGACTTTAATGCACATTTTGTTGTATGCAAAGAGAAAATGTTTAAATTGTACAATCTTTCAGCAGTCAGTCTGGAATTAATGTATGCATTCAAAAGTGCTGAATAAATGTTTTATGGGCCCATAATAGTGATTATTAATATTATTTAAGTTAAGTTTAGCCATAATCATGTATTTTGCCATAATCAGGTAGCTAAAAAAAAAAAAAAAAAACATATATATTTATATTAATCATTTTCGGCCTTTCGGCATTCGGTTTTCGGCCAACTGTTTCCTATTTTCGGTATCGGTTTCGGCCAAGAATTTCCCATTCGGTGCATCCCTATGTCTTACATAATAATAACTAATTCCTTGGTCAATAGAAGTCTCTGTGATACTTTCTGAATATGATTTGGGAACATCAAATGGGCAGGCCGCGAAATAACAACGTTACAATGTACAGTTTCTGACAGCTGGCTGTGTTGTGAAATGTGCATAACGTTATGAATAAACCGCGAAGTCACGTGAAATAACGTTATACGCGAATCTCTCAGACCATGCTCTGTAAATAACTTATGTACATATACCGATATGCCTACTTTGTTTACTTGTTTTATTGCACAATGTCGTTCTATTGACAGGACCTAAATAACTTATGTACATATACCGATATGCATGCCCTACTCTGTTTACTTGTTTTATTGCACAATGTCGTTCTATTGACAGGACCTAAATAACTTATGTACATATACCGATATGCCCTACGTTTACTTGTTTTATTGCACAATGTCGTTCTATTGGATTCTATTATATGTTATTACTATTGTATTATGCACATCGTTGCGGGCAAGACCACCCGCATTTCATTGTAAACTTGTATGCAAATAAACAACTTGTGACAAATAAAACTCTTGACTTGACTTGACCACCAGCCACTCTCTGACCACCCGCATTTCATTGTAAACTTGTATGCAAATAAACAACTTGTGACAAATAAAACTCTTGACTTGACTTGACCACCAGCCTCTCTCTCTTAAGGCATTAACTGGGTTAATTAATCTAAATGTTATATTGTAACTGTCTAGTTAGGCATTAACTGTGTTAATCTAAATGTTATATTGTAACGGTCTAGTTAGGCATTAACTGTGTTAATCTAAATGTTACATTGTAACTGTCTAAAGCATTAACTGGGTTAATCAGAAACTGTACATTGTAACGTTATAGGTTTATTCACATAACGTTATTTCACGCGACGCGTTCAACTTGTTTACACTCCCCACTTACGCTAACTGTACCATGACGCTCAACCAATCAGAGAGGGGCTTCGGTCAATCAACCAGTCTGCAGAAATGGAGTTCAACCAATTGTAAAGATTGTAGTCTACTATCAATAAGACACTTGGTTAGTTCTTTATGCTTGCTTCAGCCAGCTGTTTATTGTCTGAAGGTTGTACACAGGTGCACTAATTATATAGCCCTACCAGTAACGTTAGGTTATGGCTATAACCAAGTTCTGTTAGTTAGGGGTGACGCTTGGCATCAGTACTGCACTATCTCGCATATGTGCACGCGCACTGAATAAAGACCACAAATGTACCTTTAATCCCAATATTCGTCTGACCACACCCCTCATCAGCTTACCTTCATAAGCAGGTGTGTGGTCACCTGCTCTCCTCCTTCCCAAGCTTTCACCACAAGGTGAGGTCAAGGGCTGCAGCGGCCGTCTGATGCCAAGCGTCACCCCTAACTAACAGAACTTGGTTATAGCCATAACCTAACGTTCTGTTCCGTTAGGGGCTCTGCTTGGCATCACTACTGCACAAGGGGAGGCCAAGCGGAGCCGCTGGCTGACAAATACACCCCGCTGACAGCCCCCCACAACCATCAGAACAGGGAGGGCCGAGCCCCCCCGACCCCCCCTAATGGAGGGTATCCCCCCTATTAGGGGCTTCACGGGAGGGCGACGGACCCGACCGTGCGAAGAGGCACTCAAGCAACTCAACGCACAGGGTGAGCAGACCGTGGCTTGACCCCACGACTACACACACGCACAACCCGCATGCCACCCGGGAACGAACGGAGGAACAACCTCGTTACTGCCCCCAGAATCACGGGGTCAAGAGGCAAACCCAACCCCGTGGCAAGGCCGTAGCAGCGGAGCGCGAAGGAAGACCCAGACCCACCAAAAGGACTGGACTCCCTAGAATGGGGGCCCGGAGAAGTCCATGATGCCAGCATCAAGACCCCACCAGGTGGGCACGTAGTGCCCCGCCCCCCACATCGCCAGCGTATTCGGACAAAGGCCCCTCAGTTACTGCACCTGGTATTCCCAGGCGGAATCCCATCCAAGTACTAACCAGGCCAGAACCTGCTTAGCTTCCGAGATCGGACGAGATCGGGCGTGTCGACGAACATTACCTCGGACCGGGCCTGGCGATACGGGAAGCACAGGGTCACCAGAGGAGGTCAAAGACCACCCCAACAGGCCCCTCTTTGCCATGCGTGAGAGAGGAGCGAAAAAGAATGGAGAACCAGCCCCTAAGCACACCGTACTTGGTATTCCCAGGCGGTCTCCCAACCAAGTACTAACCAGGACCAACCTGTGTAGCGGCCGAGATCCGACGAGATCGAGCGTGTACAGAATGGCATGGCCGTAAGCCATTACGACAGTGCTGAGTAAAAACGTACCCAACCAGGATCTCCATAGCGCTTAACCCTGTGACACCCGGACCGACCTGGCATTTTTCCCCCTGAAAAAAGCCCAAGTCCCTCAGGGTACCAGAACAGCAGATCTGCATCCCCGGCGGACAACGGGTTCAACTGATCCGGACCAGCGTGACCAGAACCAGTCCCGTGCCCTAACCACGCCGACATGCCTACTCCAGGAGAAAGGGCAGATATGCGTGTCGATCTTTAACATGAAAAGAAGGCGCCACCCAGACGTTCGGGTGAACCGCGCCCGGTGGCCCACCCCAAGGGCGTGAGACCCCTCTACATATGTTCAGATCCATTCCGTCATCATCCCCCAGACATGAACGAGAATCCGTCGAAAACCATCCCAGGTCGTGGGATTTGGTCGTCAGAAAAGGAAAAACCCCCATCTCAGTTGCTTCATAAAAACGCCATTTTAACCCCAAGCAACCAAGGCGCGCCAGTCAGTCGCCTGTTTACAGCGAGCTAGCACTATACGTGCGTCGGGACACACCCCCATCAATGAACAGGCTATTTAGACCTGTCATTGAATCCCCAAGGCGCCCAGGGGAACGACAAGAGGGGTGTGACACTTCCTAACTCCAACACTTTTTGAATAGAAAAGAAGGAAGCATCAACAGTATGTATCCCAGTCTACACAGTGAAGTGTTATCGAGACAATGAAGACAACAAGTTGCAGACTGGACTCAAGTTTACTTGGTTGACATAGCGACGCTCATACATACTGGTGCACTCTTATATATTGTCCGGGTTGCACACCGGCATTATATGGTACCTACTGCATATCACTACATCCCCCCTGTTTAGCAGCATCGCCCCATATAATTAGCGGAACACTCTTATGTCAATAGTCCACTGAAATCACATCACCAAGTGCAAATCCCCCCCCTTATTTAGGTTTACATTCACCCCCCAAGACCATAATGACAACAAAGCACCAGAGTCCCCCTGACGACCCAGCCTTGTGCTCCTGGTGTTGTTCTGGCCCTCTGTAGTGGGCACCTTCCGTGCAATAATGTGTGCTCAGGTCACATAGTCTTTGTAAAAATCTGGTCTGTTCACAGCCCTCCCACATCTTGTGCGTCTTGGTCCTGGGCTATTGGGCACCTGTGTAGTACAGGGTGACATCGTAGGTGTTTCCGGTGGGTCACTCTGCATTGTAGGTGTTTCCGGTGGGCCCTCGTGGGTGTCCTCTTGAAGCTGTGGCACAGCAAAGTGTGTCTGTGTTGGACTTCTCTGCATCTGTGGGATGTATAGCTCACGCAGGTGGCTCCTGCACCGCCTGACCTGGTTGCCATTTGGTGTTTGTACAACATAGCTTCTTGGCTCAATGCATTTTTGTACAATGATAGCTGGATGCCATGTCCCTCTATCCTTGTTCAGCACAGTCACATGCTGTCCGGGGCAGAGTGGGGGTAATTCTCTGCGGCAGCTGCGGTCGTGATGCTCTTTTAGGTCCGCTGTTCTCTGTTCCATGTGAACCCTATGCTCCTCCCTGCCTGGCTCTGCCCGACTTGGCAGCAGGGTGGTGACAGGTCTCCCAAATATCAATTCTGCTGGTGATGGCAGTTTACTGTCGATGGGCGTCGCTCTGACCTGTAGTAATGCCATCTGTAGATTGCCTCCCTGTTCCAGGGTTTTGGTCACAATTGATTTGATGTGTCTCACGTGCCTTTCAATGAACCCATTGCTCTTTGGGTAATGGGGAGAGCTTGTGATGTGTTTGACTCCCCAGTCTGTTACAAACCTTTGGAAGGCCTGCCCTGTGTACTGTGGGCCATTATCTGTTAGGATCTCGTCTACTCGGCCAAACAGTGACAGGTACATCTGCATTTTTTGTGCGACTGCATGGCTAGACACATTAGGCATTTCATCCACCAGTGGATATTTGGAATACCTGTCCACAGTCAGAAGGAACTGGCGACCTTTGACCTCAAATAGGTCAGAAGCGATAGACTGCCATGGTTTGGATGGTATGTGGTGTGGGTGGAGAGGTTCTTTTGGGTTTGCATCTTGATGTTCCACACACACTCTGCAGGATCTGCACACCCTTTCGATGTCATCATTCATTTTGATCCAATAGACACTTTCTCTGGCAAGGTGACGCGTTTTCTCAATCCCTTGGTGGCCCACATGTAACTGTTTCAGGATGTCCTCAGTCATGGAGTCTGGGATGAGTACCTGTCTACCTTTGAATATGACTCCTGCTTCCATTGCGAGCTCATCCCTGAAGGACCAGTAAGCACGCAGGTCCTTCGGCAGGTCTTTGATGTGCTCTGGCCATCCTAGGTGAATGACTTCTTTGAGGGCATTAAGTTTGAGATCCCTCACTGTTTCTGTACGGAGAGCGTCCTGTTTCTCAGGGGAGAAGTTTATTAATGCAATGGCATATTGCTTCTGATCCTCGATCTCCATATCAACTCCATCAATGCGCTCATCTAGCTCTATGTCCCCATGGTTTTCTGGGTTTGGCAACCGGCTGAGGGTGTCTGCCAGGATCATTTGAGTACCGGGTCGGTACATGACTTCATAATTGTACCCTTGTGTCTTTATCAGCATGCGCTGGAGTCGTGGTGGTGCAGCATGCAGTGGTTTTGCACATATGGTCACGAGTGGTTTGTGGTCTGTTACCACGAGAAACGATTTCCCATATAGGTACGTGTGGTATCGCTGCATCCCATATACAATGGCTAGCATCTCTCGCTCTATATTGCTGTATCTTGACTGGCAGTCAGTCAGTGTCTTTGAGCCAAAGGCGATGGGCCTGTTGTTCTGCACCAAAGCAATGCCCAATCCCTTCTGTGATGCATCCACTTCAAGGGTTAAAGGTGTGTTTGGGTCATAGTACTTCAGACATGCATGCTCGGTGACCGTAGACTTCAGGTCCTCGAAGCATTTCTGGTGGTCAGTGTCCCATATCCATGGAGCTTCGTTTTTTAGCAGCCCCCTCAAGGTGTGAGCCTTATCTGCAAACTTTGGTATATAGGGGGACAGGTATGTTAGCATTCCCATGAATCTGTGCAGATCATCTTTGTTTTGGGGTGTTGGCATGTGTTGTATGTCCCTGATCTTATCTGGGTCTGGCATGATGCCCTTGCCTGTGTACAGGTTGCCGAAGAAGGAAATGCTGCTTTGTTTTATGGTGCACTTGTCGCTGTTGAAAACAACACCTGCCTCGCCAGCTCGTTGCATCAGGTTGGTCAGGTTCTTGTCATGCTCTTCCTCATTTGCTCCATATACTGCTATGTCATCAGCTATGCTGACCACACCTTGGAGCCCCTCTAGGATCTGGTCCATCTTGGCCTGGAAGAGGTCTTGAGACACACTCAGACCGAAGGGTAAGCGCTTCCAGCAGTACCGGCCAAATGGAGTCCGGAATGTTGTTAGGAGTTGTGAGTCTTTATCCAGGTGTATAGACCAATACCCTGCTTTTGCGTCAAGCTTGCTAAATATTTTGGCATTTTCAAATTCTGGGTTTAATTCCTCCACAGTTGGAATTTTGTGTGGGCATCTCCTAAGGCTGGCATTCAGTTTTTGAGGATCTAGGCATAGCCTAAGGGAGCCGTCTTTTTTCGTGCCGTACGTCAGACTGGAGCACCAGTCTGTGTGTTCTTCCACCTTTCTTATTACACCTTGCTCCACCATTTTATCCAGCTCTGATTTTAGCTTGTCTTTGATGTGGATACTGCATTTCCGTGGTGGGTCAATGAAAGGTTCAGCATCCTTTTTCAAGAAGAGCTTAGCGGTTCCACTAAAATTGCCTAATTTATCAAACTGGTCTGGGTAAGCTTTCTTTAGCTCCGCAATGTTTGATATCCTCTTCAGTGGTTTCTGGCTGTTGTTAACCTTCTTGTTTACTGTATCAACATTGACAGTTACCAGGTTTAACAGCTCACTGGTTGGCAGTCCAACTACAGCTGGACCTGGCACATCCACAACATAGAACCTGGCATTGATCCATTGTGAGTCTTTGTACTGGCATGGAATGTCGATAGTACCCATACAGGGAATCTGATGACCACTGTATGCCGATAGCCTCCTGTAATTTTTCCTCAGCTTTTCCTGCGCACACGCATCCTTGCCATACATCTGTCTGAAGGTGCGTAGTGGAAGAGTATTGCCTGATGCCCCTGTGTCTATTTTTAGACGGAGTGTATGTCTGTGGCCTGGTAGGTCAGGTGGTCTCACGTTCAGTGTTGTGTATGCCTCTTCTCTGGGTGGCTTGCTCTCAATGCTGTGCATGCACTTCTCACTGATGGTGATTGAGTAGAATTTTGTTTGGTACTCCCCTTCTTCATCAGCCTCTGTGCTGTCTATAGCATTGATATGGGACTCACCCCGCTGTCTGTGGTAACTCCTGGAGGCCTGTTGTCTGTCCTGTCTTTGTGGTGGTGGTGGAGACTTGCTTCTTTGGCTTTGACCGAAGCGTTGTTGTCCCTGCCGCCTGCTTTTCCTGCAGCACTTCGCCCAGTGGCCTCTGGTACCACAGGCAGAGCATTCATCGTTGAATGCAGGACATTGACGGGGTTTATGGCTCCTGCCACAGTTTTGGCATATTCGCCCTCTGTCCACTGCATGTATTTTCTCACCATGTGACATACCCAGTTGGTGTAACTGTTCATTTCCTGCTGATAGGGCTTCATATTTCCGCCCCTCTTGTAGCACCTCTTGTAGAGGATGGCCTTTGGGTTTGCTGTACAGGTCATTCCTCAGAGCATCGTGGGGTGTGCCGGCAATGATCAGCTCCATTAAACGTTCATTGAGCTCTTCATCAATAAACTGGCATTTTTTAGCTAATGTTCTGGCTCTGGTCACAAAATCATCAATGCTTTCGTCTGTTTTTTGTCTATATTGCATTAATTGGAGCCTATGGATTCTAAAGTTAACATTCAATTTTAACTGACCTTCATAGAATTCCCATAGTTTGGCTGGCTTTTTCTTGTCAGCCTCACTGAGTCCACTAGCATTCAGCCGTTTCAGTCCTTCATCTCCAATGCCACGACATATTTTCCGTGCCTGTTTAGCATCGCCGACTATTTCCTCATCTTCCAGGTAAAGAGACATTTTTTGTTTAAACAATGAAATAGCCTCACCCTGATCCGGGTCGGCCCAATTCATTGTTGGCAAATGTGATGCCATGACGTCTTCTCACTCGGGTTGCGCTTCCAGCGTGTGGACTGCTGCTGTCAGGTGTCAGCTGTCAGATTGCTTCATTAGCGCCGAGTTAGCGCTGACGGAGTGACGGGTTTCCTACTACTGCCGATGCATAATTATCCTCAGACAATCTCCCGTCCTGCTTGTAGCAATCCACTACTGTTACCGCTGTCACCATGAAGTGTTATCGAGACAATGAAGACAACAAGTTGCAGACTGGACTCAAGTTTACTTGGTTGACATAGCGACGCTCATACATACTGGTGCACTCTTATATATTGTCCGGGTTGCACACCGGCATTATATGGTACCTACTGCATATCACTACACACAGCCAGGGGTAAAAATTGTTCACATTTTTACATCCCACCACCCTCCCATAGGAAGGAGACGGGGATCCCCAGAGAGACTTCCCACGCGAGCTGTACAGATTGAAAAGAATATATTGCACCTTGAGCCATGTAAAAAATTGGTTTTAGGGCCTCCGGGGAAGAGGCACTGAACCCATACACACTCAACAATCGAATTGAATCGAATACATATACAATAGAACAGGACACCTTCTAGAGGGTCCACTCACTTTGACAATCTGAGGAGGAAGGCTCTGTACTCTGATGGAGGCTCCCTCACATGGAAGAAGGAGTCCGAACTCACAGAAGGCCCGAATAGGCGCTTGGTGAGGAGGAGCCCTGACCACCCCCCTGAAACAGATCCATCACATGGACCTGAACAGCACACGGAAGTCCTACCAACAGAGACGCGCACGGTGACGTACTCTATGGTGGGGGAATTCCTGCGGTGCACACGCCCAATATACCAGGCCGTGGGACCAGGAAACTCCCCCCCCCCCCCCCCCCCCCGTAACGTGCCGGGAACCTTGAAGGACAGGGGGTGTACCCCTGACCGACAGAAACAAGGGGAAGAGGAAAGGTTACCAGTTCACCCCTTTACGACCCCACACCCATGATACGATGTAATGACAAAAAGAGAATATGACACAGTCATAGTCAGCTCTATGCAGCGTCTGACAGCTCCACACAGCGCATGAGCTAACCTGCTATCTGATTTTTACTAAGGAAAAAACACAGAAATAGAGAGGGCTCTCTAAGAGCCCCGGTCCAACATACACATGTGCTTCTGTGGCCAGTCCAACCCAGTTGTAGGTCACATGACACACACAACCCATCATCACCTACAAAAAATGGCAAAAACACTCAACAGAGGAACGCCGTTTTTCACAATGAGAGAATACATAATTCTCGATTAGTATCGGCCACAGGCCTTGCTAAGCACACACGACAGCGACCAAACCATCTTTTCTTTTAGGAAAATAAAGTTTCTCCAGCAGTTTTAGCACAACCTCAGCAATCAAGCTAAGGGTTACATCGCATCCCTACCACACAAAAGACACAATTAGTGCACAACATGTCTGATAGGAGGATGAAAAAGTCCCCAGGGAACCGGGGGGAAACACAATCCTCTTATTTTACCCTCAATACGGCCAGTTAAAACAGGAAAACCTGTTAATATGTGAACACACTGTTCATTGTCATCACAGGCTGAGAAAAGAACATTCTTTTACTCACTTGTCACCAAGCATAGCTTCATAGGTTAGTTACCTTAGTTGTGAGTACACGGTACATATAAACACCATGATGTTTCTCACACAACAACCAGATCATTACATCCCGATTTGCACGGAGAAGCTAACTGCCAGTGACAAAAACAGCTCACACATAACCCGCGTCGTATCCTAAATGCATTGCAGCAACACACGTTTTGGGAAAAACATCGTTATTCACAATACATTTAGAAAAGTAACACCAGAAGACGTGTTATAAGGTCTGGTCAAACCTGGTCCTACCCGGAACGTAGATCAGCGAAGTGCAGTCACAGACACCGTAGGAACACAGCCGCTCCTGTGTTGTTCGAACTGGGCAGCGTCGCCGCTCCAACCCGCACTACAGTCCTCTTTGTTGATGCAACCTTGCCGTCCTGGCTCAGGGCAGGGTCGACGAAACATCCCCTGTCAAGGATGACGTCGTAGTCAAGAGTGTAAAACATGTTAAAATCAAAGCACGTTCAACAGAATAGCATCAAGCTAACGGCCGCTCCAACCGTTCGGGCGCTACTGCCCCTGCTCGCGAGACGCCGAGCTAACGGCGCACGCGACCAGAAGCGAGCTCACGGCGGCGCGCGAGAAGCTAAAGCTACCCCGCGCCAGGCCATGGCCTATAGCAGCAAGCTAACGTTACCTAGTGATCACGACATGCTAGCACCGCAGCTAACAGCTGACTGGCTAACAGTAGGCCCAACCTAAGCAGGCCATTCAGCGATCCCAGCAGGCTAACGCAGCAGTTAACAGCTGACTGGCTAACCGTAAGCTAAGCAGCTATCACCTGAACATGTATACAATGACATAACACTCACCCAGACAGGCCGCCGTTCTGAACCTCTCCTCACTTTTTAAGAGAAAAGAGAAACAAGATGTCAACACTGCTTTACAACGGTGATTTTACCAACACCCGACGGAATCAGCACAATACCAAACTGGCCTGTGTAGCTGACTTGAACATGGATCTGCCGCTATCGCACATCCATGCACATATCCCCTCGTGAAGGAATACTCTCATTTGGATATGAAAGATGGGGCCTTAACACGGTGACAGAGAGATGTCCACTCGTCCAGAACACACAGGGATCACCAGTGTTAATGGTCGCGGCCCACTAGTTAAAACTATAATGGTCTTCAGACCAAGGCCTTCTGTCGCCTAGGTGGCTGAACAAAGGACCCTAGCCTGGGGCCGGTTTCCATAAACATTGTCAAGTAGCCCCCATAGCACTAACAGACAAGTGGAGCCTGCCAGCAAAACACTACTCACCCAACCTGGAACGCACCGCTTCTCACAACAGCGGCATGTCCGACAGTTCAGCTGTGGCCTGACAGGTTTCAACCCAACAAACACAGCAAGGAACTGCAGTTGAGAAGCATGCAGCGGCGTGCTCCCAATATGAAAACCGGTGGAGGGTTTTTAGAATGATCATCATCTTCCAGACACTCCAGTACGAAGACAATATCGCCGTATTTTCTCGAAAATAGTGAGAGAGAAAATAAAGATATGATGTCAACGTATCCTTGTTTCCCAAAGCTGCTCCTAATCCTTTCTTCCATCATGGTGTCAAGTGTGGGGATCTACCGAGGCACTTCTTCCTTGTGGTGAAAGCGAGAAGGAGGAGAGCAGGTGACCACACACCTGCTTATGAAGGTAAGCTGATGAGGGGTGTGGTCAGACGAATATTGGGATTAAAGGTACATTTGTGGTCTTTATTCAGTGCGCGTGCACATATGCGAGATAGTGCAGTACTGATGCCAAGCAGAGCCCCTAACGGAACAGAACCATAGTTACAGGTTGCATGATGTTAGACTGCCACTTAGTGGTAGCAGCTATGATAGCACCTATCATTACATCCTCTTTCCAAACAGGTGAGCATAACCTTAGTCAAATAAATCACCTAGTGTCAACAATGTGTCAACCATACAATAATAGATAACCTTCTCCATCACCAATATCACTAATTCAACTAATTCAACTATCAACACTTCTCTTTCCAAACAGGTGAGCATAACCTTACTATTATTATTATACTATTATTAAAATAAACACCAACCACAATGTGTCCACCATACAAACCTTCTCCTTCAACACTATCAACAATTCAACAATGTTCTATGAGTCTCTCAGGTGGTTTCTTAGGTCTAGAAGACCTTCTCAATGTCTCAGCCATTGTGGAAGGTGAAGGAGGCGCAGTGTGTTGCATGTCTGCTGCATCACCACCGTGTTGTGATAGTTCAGATTCAGTGTCCCTGCTTGGTTTCTCTGTGTCCTCCTGAGTCTTCAACAGACTCCTCCTATTTCTCCTAAACACTTGTCCATTCTCAGTCTCTACAGCTGGGACCTACTTCCCTGAGGACTGTTGCTTTCCTGGTCCAGAAATCAGGACCCTCGATCCTCACAACATCGTTTTGCTGCAGGGGCTCCAGTCCCCTTGTTGTTTTGTCATAGTTCAGTTTCTGTCTGTGCTTGAGTCTCATCCTCTTGTCGGACAGTTCTTTGGTGTCCCTGCCCATGTCCTTTTCATCTGGAATGTGTGGACAGTGGAAGCGTGGTGCGCAGCTTGCGATGCATGAGGAGCTCAGCAGGAGATGCTCCACACTCCAGAGGTGTTGCCCTGTAGCTCAGCAAAGCCAGGCATGGGTCAGTGTTACTGTCTCTTGCCTTTTTAAACAGCCTCTTAACAATCTGGACCCCCTTTTCAGCCTGTCCATTAGCCTGTGGATACAAGGGGCTAGAGCAGGGTTAGAAATTAACATTTTTTTTCAAGGGCTTTTTTTGCCCCCCTTAATTGATTTTTGGGGGCTTTTTTTGTATTTCGGGGGCACTGAATTTTTATGATAAACGGTAGGGGTGGGACGGTTCACAAAATGGACGGTTTGGTTCGTATCACGATTTTGGGGTCACGGTTTTCAGTTCGATATACGTTAATTTTTATTAAAAAAAATTTAACACTCAAATCTAAACATGCTTCTCGTTTATTAAAAATAAAATAAAAGGTTTACAGTGTTTACAGCCTTAAATAATGTTTGGCACACAAAGACCGAACTGACTGAAAAATATAGGCTACATTTGTCAAAGTATTAACTTAGTGCAAACAAACAATATGCTCAGCCAGCACTAGACTTTCCTTTCTTTAATTAATATAAACACACAAAAACAATGTCAACCATGTTTAAATTCCCTGATTGTCAGTTCTTAATGGAAAGATTCGTTTTCTGCTTGAAATTATTATGTTTCTGTCTACATTTATTTAGACTAACATTATTTAAATATTGAGTGCAACTGTGGTGGATTACGTAATTCGGTGAGTTGGAACTATCTATGGGTTGGCGCCGGGTCCCCACGGACATTTTAGCGTGTGGCACCTTCAGCTCCGGTCACGTTAGGAGCAGTTCATAACATCAACAAGCAGCGCGAAAGCGATAATAGTCCCGGTTGGAGTTAGTAAAACACAGTTGTATGTTAGCCTTCTTGGATGTTAAATAAACGCCTATCATTGTCTTTAAACACCCCGCCTCTCAGACTCCCATTTCCTCCTCTGCTACAGTAGCTAGTAGCTACGGTGTTAGCTGTTGTTGTGAAGGGCTAGCTAGCTAACAGCTACAAACATTGTACAAACTGCTAACGCTATGGCAAGATGTGTGTAGGCCTATGTAATGTTAATGGCTATGTTTTTAAAGTCGTAATGAAGATTGATTTATATTGTGCGTGCCATTTTTACACAAACTGACTAGCACCTGGCTGGCTGCAGTGCTGCTGCCTGCAGCCAGTGCAGAACACCGGCTCCGCCAAATTAATTTTTTTATTTGCGCGTCATCTGAACCGTACGATACACAGACGCTCCATTACCGGATAAATATATATAATTAGTAAACTGTCGGGGGCATTAAGTGCCCCCCTTAACTGATTTTCGATGGCATTTTGTCCATTTTCAAGGGCATTATGCCCCAAGCCCCCGTTAATTTCGAACCCTGGGCTAGAGGTAATGTGTTTAAACCCATACCGCTCTGCAAAGTCTCTGAACTCCCCACAGTCATATTGTGGACCATTGTCACTGACTACACATTGTGGGATTCCATGCCTGGCGAAAAACCCTTTCATGTGTGTGATGACAGACTGTGCTGACGTGCTGGAAAGCTGCGCTACTTCTGGGTAATTCGAAAAATAATCAATCACCAGAATAAAGTCCTTGCCTTGTAGATGAAACAAATCAGTGCCCACCTTTTGCCACGGTGCAGTGGGAAGGTCTGCTACCAGCATTGGCTCTTTGGTTTGTTTGTAGTGATGTTTGAGACATGTTTCACACTTCTGTATCCTTTCCTCAATGTCCCTATTGATGCCTGGCCAATACACTGCTTCTCTTGCTCTCCTTTTGCATTTCTCCATGCCTAGATGCCCCTCATGAATACGACGAAGCATGTCCTGGTGCATGGACTGAGGAATGACGATTCTATTTTGTCTCAGTACCAGTCCATCAGCTACACACAGATCTGTACGTACTGGATAGAACTGTGAACAGACTCCCTTTGACCAACCATTTTGGATAAGGTGGACCACTTTCTGCAGCAGCGGGTCCTTTGCAGTCTCCTCCACAATGTGCTGTAACATGACATCCGAGGCGGGGAGCAATGCAGTCACCATGTTGACGTGTATTTCAACCTCAGCGGTTATAGCGCTGACTGGTGTATCACCACTTGGAGCCGGTGCCCTTGACAACGCATCCGCTAGCACAATGTATTTCCCTGGCGTGTAAATAAGATCAAAATCATAGCGCTGTAACGCCAACATCATGCGCTGAATTCTGGGGGACATATCATTGAGGTTCTTTTTTCTGATCGATATGAGTGGTTTGTGGTCAGTCTCTACTGTAAAGGTTGGCAATCCATACACATAAGTGTGAAACTTCCCACACCCAAACACTAAGCCTAAAGTCTCTTTCTCAATTTGTGCATAGCGTTGCTCCGTCTCTGTCATTGACCTTTGACGCATATGCTACAGGTTGCCATTTGCCTCCGTTCAATTGCAGCAGCACAGCTCCCAAGCCGTCTTTTGAGGCATCGGTGGAGAGCTTGGTTGATTTTGCAGGATCAAAGAATGTGAGGACTGGCTCAGTAGTCATAGTCTCCTTCATCCTTCTCCATTCTTTGTCATGCCGAGCAGTCCACTCAAACACTGTTGTGCTGCAACAACTCTCTGAGGCATGCTGTCTTGGAGGTAAGATTAGGAATGAACTTACCCAAAAAGTTGATCATTCCCATGGCTCGCAAGACACCTTTTTTGTCCGTGGGAGGTGGCATGTCCAGTATGGCCAGTACTGGTCAGGCTCCACCCCCTCTCCTGAGAGTTTGTCTCCCAAGAAGGTCATCTCTGTAACACCAAAAAGACATTTTTTTCGGTTTAATTTTAGTCCATTCTTTCTTACTCTTTGTAAGGGGCTTTCATCATGTTGACGGCGCGTACTTCCCCAGACCACCAAATCATCGATGTATACTCTGGTGCCCTCCAGACCCTCTATTATTGACTCCATCGCCCTATGGAAGATCTCAGGGGCCGATTTGATGCCAAACGGGAGCCTTAAGAAACAGTAACGCCCAAATGGTGTATTGAAGGTGGTGTACTTGCTGCTTTCTGGGTCCAGCTTCAGCTGCCAAAATCCATGTGAAGCATCTAGTTTGCTAAAGTACTCGCTCTGTATTTCTTCCCGTTTGGGGATCTGATAATGTTCTCTCTTAATATTCTCATTCAGATCTTTGGGATCAAGGCAGACTCGTAAGTCATTTGTGATTTTTTTCTTAACACATGTTATGGAATTTACCCAGTCTGTGGGCTCCTCCACTCGCTCAATCACACCCATTTGTGTCATTCTGTCCAGCTCTTTTTTCAAGCCAACTCTGAGAGCTGCTGGCACTCTTCGTGGGGCATGGGTAGTGATGTGACGTTTGAAGCGAGGCTTCGGAGCTTGTGTCGGGTAATTCAGTTTTTTTTAAGTGGAGCCTGTATCGAGGCGTGTATCAGGTGACGTACTGATGACGTCCGAAGCCTCGGTCGGGGGTGTACCGCCCCCGAAGCCTCACTCCGCGTCACTGATTCAGGAAATGGCTTCGGGGTTGGTGCGCAACGCGTCTCCAACACGGGATCATCCCTATGTTCCCCGGAACATCCCCGCAACACAAGTGTCGACATAGGAATTCATTACGAGTTTCTTTGCGTTGGAGAATCCCGTGGAGTACTGGGAAAGACAAATAAATGTGTATCCTAATAATCCCAACATATATATAACAGATGGTAGCGCGAGGCACTGTCAGTCACGATGGACTTCAAGCGTTGTGAAGTGACTGGCGAGTAGCGGTACTGCGAGTTAAACTCACTCCACTTAAAAAGACACACTTTACACGTCATGAAGAGTGAATTCACCTTGGTGTAGCGGTCTGTGCTGTCACCTGTCGCCCGTGTATGATCCAAATGCAGGATGGCATGTCGATTTTGAGTTGCTTTTTCTGAATAAAAATGAATGAAGCAAGCACTTGTCCCTGCCATCATTCTGTTAGAAAAACACACTATATTAAATTATAGAATGTTGTAGTAACACAAGCACTTTCTCCTCTGTCCCTGCCATCATTCTGTTAGAAAAACAGACACATTATTATTTGTTTATTGGCATCATCATCACTCTGCCTGTTCTACATTTATTGTCCACTTGATGGCACAGTAGAGCAAATATACCATGAAGCTTCAACACATGTGTGGTACTATTGGATGGAAAGCCTCAATGCTTCATGAAGCTTCATCTCGCCATCACTACACTACAGGCTTAGCATCATCTTTGAGCGTAATCTTGTAAGTGAAAGGTAATGTTCCATGACCTTTGAAGACAGACTGATATTTATTGACTATGTCTGTACTTCCCTCACACTGTAGTTCTGTTATTTTATCACTATTTATCCGATAGATCCTCTTCACTAGTCCTAGGTCCTCAGACGCTTTGCCTCCTAGGAGAGAATCATGACCATCAGGCACAATGGTAAACAAAAGGTTGTGCTGCTTGTCTTTCGCTGTGACCTTAAGTCTACATCCACCCTTTGTTGTTATTGCCTGCCCATTGTAAGCCGTCAGTTTTGTGACTTTTTCTGTGATTTTTCTAGGCTTCTCACTAAGTGCTTTGAGATCACTTTCATTTATTAAGTTAGCTTCAGCCCCTGTGTCAATTTTAAAGGTCACGATTGTCCCATTGACCATCAGTGGCGCAATCCATCTGTCATCACCTACAGCGTTTACAGTATGGGCTGTATCCCGCAAATCTGAGGGCTGTGTGCTGTCAGCATCTGCCTCACATGAAACCATACCAATAAATAATGTATCATCACTGTCAGTGTCATCCGTTTCTTGCACTGTTCTCACACCACGTCCTTTTTTCTTGGATAGACACATTCTTGCATAATGGTTTTGTCCCTTACATTTGGCACACATCTTCCCATAAGCAGGACATTGTCTTGGTTTGTGTTTTTCACCACACCTCTAACAATTGAACATCTCCCGGTCAGTGTCTCTAATGTTAGTTTTGTCATCTTTGTCTCTATATTTGTTCCATCGCCCTTCTCTCGCGGACAGGGCGTTCACTGCCTCGCTCTCCTGGCACTCTGCTCCGTGCGCATGCTCACTGAACGTAATTGAATGTTGACGCGCTAGCTCACTGGCTTGACATATCCGTATAGCGCACTCCAATGTGAGGTCCATTTCCCTCAACAATTTCTCCCTGATTTTCTTCTCATTAGTCCCCAACACTATCTGATCCCTTACCATAGAGTCTCTGAGAGCACCAAAATTGCAGGACTTTGCCTTTATCTTGAGATCGGTGAGAACGTTATCAAATGACTCACCCGGGTTTAGCCCCTTTCGTGACTTTCGGTTTGCAAGCCTGGGGCTTTTGTGACCGCAGTCACTTATTTTTACGGCGCGATTACCCAGTAAAGAAACAACCAAGCGTGATCGCGGGGCTCGGGGTGTGTCAAAAACATATCAGATCTGAATTTCAAAGATACCCAGCGTACAATATGGGTTTAACACAGCTTCACGATGGGGTCTGGAAGCTCGGAGTTGCTGATAAACATTTTAAATCATTTTCATAAAACGAGTGTACTCACAGAGCGAACCTTGGCAAAATGGCTGGTGAGTCCAGCGATCACTGCGCTCCCTATCGGTCCCTGTTGGTCATTACCTATAGGCCATTACAGGGTAGAATCTGCTGAGCGCGTCTCCTGTGTATTGTTGTTTGAACGCTGTTTGAACGCTCTCCAATTTGCATCCACATTTCCCGTCAGTTTCAATGTGCCGGGCGGCTTAAATGATGATGATGATTCCATCTTCTTGCTTTTACTCCTGGTACCATGTAAAGATTGTAGTCTACTATCAATAAGACACTTGGTTAGTTCTTTATGCTTGCTTCAGCCAGCGTTTATTGTCTGAAGGTTGTACACAAATATCCTAACCCAACCCCCTCCAATGTACAGTCATTTACCTAGTATGGTTTTGTCAATAGTCCAATGTACAATTTTGTTTGTTTGTACAGTGTCTCCTCCCCCCCCCTCAATGTACAGTTTTACTTGTTTATACAGTGTGCCCCCCCCCCCCAACCACCTCCAATGTAAATGACCCAGTATGGTTGTCAATATCCCAATGTACCCAACACCCCCCACCCAACCTCCTCCAATGTACAGTTTCTACGTCAAATGTATATACTCCCTTTTCTTGACTCCTTCTGTATCACAAACAGTACTGTATTTGCAAATCTGGTATATCATAAATGTATAGATGTAGCAGTACTGACTATCTGTATGTCGTATGTCATATATGTCCTGATGAATTGAAAATGGGGGACCCTGATGTAAACAAGACGAAAGTCTTTCTCTGGTCTGCATCCCCTTAACAATTGTGTGTATTGAGCTGTACTGTATTGTACCCATTCTGCAATCTGTTAATAAAGTTTTCAATCAATCAATCAATCAATCAATCACAGGTGCACTAATTATATAGCCCTACCAGTAACCATAGTTACAGGTTGCATGATGTTAGACTGCCACTTAGTGGTAGCAGCTATGATAGCACCTATCATTACACCAATCAGAGAGGGGTCTGCAGAAATGCGGCTAAGAAATGTAGAGACGCGACGCCGAGGGGCATCTATACCGACGTCAAACTCCTGCGCGAATGTTTGTGCGCCATCCATATAGAGGAGCCATCACGCAACGTTAGCGTGGAGTCTACACTACAGTGTTTGTTTCATCTTTATTCTCTCAAGATGGCTAGAGTACAAATGCTGAAAACGTTGATCAGCAAGCGGCTAACCGCGGCTGCAGAGGAGATATTTTGGGTTTTCGAAAGAACAATAACACAGTACGAAGAGGAAATCGATCGTCAGCGAAAACTGTTGGATATTTTAAACCCGAAGATAAATGTACACAGAACAGGTCGGTAAAATAGCGAATGTGTTTTCTTGGTTGGTTACCTTGTTGTTAAATGACTACCATCTGTGTTGCTGCGGTGGTTTCAACTGTATTAAGTCTAGTTTTTCCACAATATTAACTTTTGTGGCATAATACTAGGCTGAGTTTTTTTTACACTGAGGTAGCTGCTATAATCGACCTCTACTATGACGAGGTTGGGTGGAAATGTCAGATTTGGCGCGACGTAATGTAAAGATGTGAAATAACTTTTTAAACGTCTATTTCCTCTTAACCGGCATACATTTATGTATGTCTTTGTGAAAACGAATTGATGAGTCACGAGGTGCACTACTATCTAAAATTGCGAGCGAACGGTCGTCCAGGTTACGTTAATAACCTCGGTTCTCTGAATATCACATGTACTGAGGGGGATTTCTTACAATTGAGCTCTGTAATTTGTCCTGGTAAAGAAACCCCTACTTTGCAGCAATATTTCCCAGTGAGCTAGTGTGTCGTGTTTGAAAAACTGAGCCCGGTACGACCTTCAAAAGACAATAGCTTCTGTTACATGGACAATATTTCCTCAACCTGATTGAAATAATTCAGATTGGACATTTACAAATCAACCGTTTGCACGAGACACGTTTACATGGCCCAAAGGCGTCTATGCCTTCTAGAACGCTGTTCGGTTTCCGCGTTCCTCTGATTGGCCACTAAGCCCACGTGACCGCAAGCTAGCACGCCCCCCTTATCGCCCACTCTCGCGCTGTGATATTCCTCTTCTTCTCCCCCACTACTCCTCCAACGGGTGTTTGTGCGACCATGTCGTCAATGTCGACCTGAACAATGGGGGATACTAATAAGAACGAGCCGCCTCGGAGAGAGGATACCGCAGGCGGAAGACGGCCGCTGCTGCTGGAGCGTCAGCGGCGCACAGAGCCAGGGAGAAACCACCGCCTCGCCCCGCTGGCGCTTCCGCTTCACAGCGTGAGAGTGTAAAGGGGGGCGTAATAGCATAGGTCAGTGGCCAATCAGAGGAACCCGGAAACCGAACAGCGTTGTAGAAGGCATAGACGCGGCCCAAAGTATATGATCTGAACATTACTTGTTTGACATGCCCCGAAAGACCCTGCCTACATTTATCCCCTCTTGTACTCGCCACCTATTCTGGTGTTTATTAAGAAAGAACAGAAACTCAAATACAGTGCCCAGCATGTGGGTTAATTTTGATAGTTCTGTGCATCATTTTCAATAACTTGTTCCAAGCCTTTTCGACCTTGTTCATCCCTGGCTGTAATGTAAAGTTACACTAGCCAGCGACCCGCAACCTTCAACCATGGTCCGTGTGCTGATGTCCAAGCAGGGGCGTATTTGACGCCGGGGACGGCGGAAAGTGTCCCCCCCCCACGTTTTACCGTCCAAAGAGCTGAGTCTGACTACCTGTTCTATTATTATGCAAAGAGCAGTAGATGGGGGTCGCATTCTTGCCCTGCAAGGGCCAAGTACCCACTCGCTAAAGTACTTGTCTTTGCATAATAATAGCTCGGGTCGTCAGCCTAGGTGTGTGTTAAAATACGTCAAACATATTGTTTACACTGTCTTTCTTCTATTATAACCCTCCCAAATCATATTCAGAAAGTATCACAGAGACTTCTATTGACCAAGGAATTAGTTATTATTTCGCGGTTTATTCACATAACGTTATATTGTTTACACTGTCTTCTATTATAACCCTCCCAAATCATATTCAGAAAGTATCACAGAGACTTCTATTGACCAAGGAATTAGTTATTATTTCGCGGTTTATTCACATAACGTTATATTGTTTACACTGTCTTTCTTCTATTATAACCCTCCCAAATCATATTCAGAAAGTATCACAGAGACTTCTATTGACCAAGGAATTAGTTATTATTTCGCGGTTTATTCACATAACGTTATATTGTTTACACTGTCTTTCTTCTATTATAACCCTCCCAAATCATATTCAGAAAGTATCACAGAGACTTCTATTGACCAAGGAATTAGTTATTATTTCGCAGTTTATTCACATAACGTTATATTGTTTACACTGTCTTTCTTCTATTATAACCCTCCCAAATCATATTCAGAAAGTATCACAGAGACTTCTATTGACCAAGGAATTAGTTATTATTTCGCAGTTTATTCACATAACGTTATATTGTTTACACTGTCTTTCTTCTATTATAACCCTCCCAAATCATATTCAGAAAGGCACACACACAACATATTCCAGTTAACGGTATATTTTTTTAATGATTCGTTATGGCGTAATCAATACTTCCATGCGTATAAATTGCGTTCGCAACCTCCGTGTTTTGGGGGTAGTCATCAGAAACCTCGGATCCGGGATTCGCTCCCATCCGTCGGGCAAGAACTGTGGGTTTTCAGCCTCTCTCTCTGGAGCTTAACGGAGTTTCTGGAGGAGTTTCTGGAGGAGCTTGTCGCGGCTCATGCGCATGCGCACGCTCAACCAATCAGAGAGGGGCTTCGCTCAACCAATCAGAGAGGGGTCTGCAGAAATAGAGTTCAACCAATCAGAGAGGGGTCTGCAGAAATGCGGCTACGGGCCCTAACCCCCCCCCCCATCGACGTCACTCGCCACGCCCCCAAATCTGTCCCCGGCACACATTGAGAGAGAGTTATGCCAGTGTGTCCAAGTCAGAGAGAAAATGATAAATGGTCAAAACAGACCACTTTTACATCATCATTTGGATAACGTGATCGAAGAATAAGTTGAACATTTACTCCACACATACCGACCATCGAGGCATTCGGCAATCATTTCAAGAGCCATGGGGAAAAAAACTTTGTTTTGGAATTTCCCCGGAAAATCCTTCATGCTGGATGTTATCCCTGTTTCAATATGTTTCTTTATTATGCTCTCAGTAATACATATAGCTGCTAGCCCCTAGCTCGCGCTAAGCCCTCTAAATTCCTAGACCATAGAAGAAGCAACACCATTCGGTAGTCTTTCAACCTAGATAACAGTTCCTTATAAATGGTTAAATGCCAACTTGCAGGTTGTATTTTTGTTCAATAAACAATGTGACTAGGCCAACGCTGACTTTCATGAAGAGGGACATTTTTGTATCGAAATTGACCCAGTTTTAGCGTTTTTATCAAACATTTTGTTGACCAAACCACAACCTCCACGCACATGCATATTTTAATCCATGTTTCATAGCGTGCGTGTGTCATCTTAATGATGACGTCACACCAGGTACAGGGCAGCAGGGGCTCTGAGAGTCACAGCAGGTAGTGGCAGGAAGCAGAGAGCCTTGCTACTACTAGCCGAGGAGCTAGTATCTGTTTCACCTAACACTATTGCTCCGTGACCGTGATCATAGCCATTCATCTCTAAAGCTAACCACTATTTGTAAAAGCCACAACCACGTTACCATATTTGTAATAATGTAAATCATTGTGTCGTTGTACATATTGTGTGTATAATAATAATAATAATAATAATAATAATAACTTTATTTGTATAGCACTTTTCATACAGAGGTTGCAGTTCAAAGTGCTTCACAAAACAGTAAAAAATACAGGCATAAGCGAGCATAAAAAATGTAAAATGTAAATACAAAGAGATAGAGAGGTAGCAAGGTTAGGCAAATCACAGTTCTTCAGCAATACAAATAATAAAATAGAATAGATTAGATAGAGTAAAAAAGTGCGGTTTGATTCAGTTTAAAATAGGCTAAAAATAATAAGATAGAACGGACAGTAAAAAGTGTGATAAGATTGTTCAATAAAGAAAAATATATAACAACAGAGCAGTGTATCGCTCTTAGTACTTTGAGTTTCCATCGCTTTGAGTTTCTTTACAAAGTACAGTTCTAAGTTACCTTATAGAACAACAGAGCAGTGTGTCGCTCACAACAACAGAGCATAGAACCGACATATGAATTTCATTGGAAGTGTATGAAAGTAGGTAGGGTAAGAATAATAATAATAATAACGAGCATAAAAAAAATTTAAAAAATTTAATAAAAAGATAGACCGATAGCAAGGTATGGTAAATCACAGTGTTTCACATTAGGATCTAGCATCCCAATAGGCTCTCGGTTTACAATTTGATTCAGTAATACAAATAGTATCACAGTGGTTTCAGTTAGAAGCTAAATTTGTTGACCCGTTACCATTGGACTCTCTCATATTTATAAAACAATTTAAAAAGATAAGAAACATAGGTAATGTGCTTGGAAGGACTGCTAAAAAAAACTGGGTATCACCAATTGTACCTCCATATACTCTCCTATCTATCACAATCCTGATCTAGATAAACATCTAAGATCAATTAATATACTCAAATGGGCTCAGTTGGGGATAAGTCAATTCAAAGACCTGTTTCATACAAATATGCAGTTAAAATCATTTATGGATTTAAGAACAGAATATGCCATCCCAAATACTGATTTCTTTAAATATTTACAAATGAGAAACATTATACACATACTGAGAAGAGAAAATAAACTAAGACTAGAATTACATGAAATAGAAGAAATACTAATGGCATCGACCACAATTAAAGGTAAAATTAGTGAATTTTATGACATCTTCTCCAAAGAATGTCACTCATCTTTTTTGCCTTTGTTGAGGATCTGGGAGACAGACCTAACCATGAAATTTGAAGAAAATACATGGCTAAATATTTGTGATAGAATACACTTTCCATTTACAAGTAACAAAATCAAAGAAGCTAATTTTAAATGTATCCATAAATTGTATCTAACAACAATAAAAATGCATATAATGTCTAGAGATAATTCAATAAACTGTCCTAGATGTAAAACTAACGAAGGAACATTTCTACACGTTTTGGCACTGTGATAAACTAAAACGATTCTGGAATTGTATTCATTCATTTACAAAATCTGTATTAGAAACGGAATTTGACTTGTCTCCATGGGCCTACTTACTAAATGAATTACCAGAGATCCAGATGGATCCAAAAAAATATAGACTGCTGATTGTTATAATATACTTTGCCAAGAAATGTATTCTCCTGTTTTGGAAAAATGACTCTTCGCCCACTTTTGAGATGTTTCAAGATCAGATATCCCAGCTTCTTCCATTGGAGAGATTGACCTTGGAGGAGCGCGGCCGGGGGTGGATGTTCCGGGACCTTTGGTCTCCGCTGTTTTCTCGATTGAGCAGGGGGGCTGTTGATTGATACGGCTATGTGAATATATCCGCATGCTGTCGCTGGCCGTGTCGATTGGTGGTTTTGCTGTTTGGTTGGGGGAGGGGTGGGGGCCGGGGGTCTTGGGATGTCTATCCCGGGTTGTGTATTTTTTGGAGGTGGGTTTCCCTAGTGGAAGAAGTTGTACAACAGACGCGTAAGAGGCCTGTCTGTTGTATAACAATGATGTTGTTGTTGTCATTGTTGTTATTATTTATTATTGTTTATTTAAAAATACGTATGAGAAAAAATGAACAGTGTAAACAATATCATTAACTCTGAATATAAAAATATGAGGAAAGCAAACAAGACGCGGTCTCGGACTGGTGGGGGCCCCTGATTCGAGGTCTTGGTGAGTCGGAGTGTTAAAGAGGCATGATGCTCTGGTTCGCTGGGGCGCCGGATTTGGGATCCTCATGGGGTGGGGACCTTGGTTGTCGATACTGGAGATGACTGGTGCTCAGGTAATCTCGCCTTATGGTACATACATGTGGGTATATGCATATATATATATATGTATATATATGTATGTGTGTATTAGGGCTGCAACGATTAGTCGACATAATCGACGATGTCGATTATAAAAAATCGGCGACGAGAAATTGTTGCGTCGATTAGTCATTAAAATTTTTTTTTTTTTTTTTTTTTTGCACTACCTATCTTTGTGAGAGTGGCTTCTCAGGGTTCCAGACAACATCATAACATGATGATCCCATAGCAAATTTTGGACATTGAAAACATTGTTCCCCTGCAGGAGATGATGATCAGACTAGACACACAATACATTACACACGCACTCCTCTCACTCACACACAGCGATCAGAGTAAGACACACACATACACACTCCTCTCACTCACACACAGCGATCAGAGTAAGACACACACACATACACACTCCTCTCACTCACACACAGCGATCAGAGTAAGACACACACACATTCACACTCCTCTCTCTCACACACAGCTATCAGAGTAAGACACACACACATTCACACTCCTCTCACTCACACACAGCGATCAGAGTAAGACACACACACATACACAAATTACACAGTACACACCTCTCACTCACACAGCGATCAGAGTAAGACACACACAAATTACACAGTACACACACTCCTCTCACTCACACAGCGATCAGAGTAAGACACACACACATACACACACACACGGACTCCTCTCACACACAGCAAACAAAAGTTATTTAAAGTACACTTCCACTTTAATTTGTATTATTTAATTTATTTATCTTGTTATGAGTGATTGCTGTATTGTTCTTCAAATACATTTTCATTTAAAGTGGCTTAAAGATCCAAATTCAAATGTTTCATGAGTCATTATTTTAATTTGCTATGGGATCATCATGTTATGATGTTGTTGTTTGGTCCTGACAAGAGTCTCAAAGTCTGGGGTGATGGTAGACAAGCAACTCTGAGGTCATGCTCAATGTCCAATCTGTTCCTCTGCTCTGTCTTCAGCTGGACCAGAGCTGAGAAGCCACTTTCACAAAGATAGGTAATAAAAAAAAAAAAAAAAAAAATTAAATTTTTTTTGTTGTTGTTTACATTGGTTTTCGATTAGTCGACTAATCGAAAAAATAATCGGCAGATTAGTCGACTACCAAATTAGTCATTAGTTGCAGCCCTAGTGTGTATATATATATATTCTTATTAATTTATATATTTAATTTATACATGACTATTTTACTTTTCATTATTCTGATTTAACTGATGGTCTTACTCTTGTCATTGTCGTTATTATTATTATTATTATTATTATTATTATTATTATTATTATTATTATTATTATTATTATTATTATTATTATTATTATTATTATTATTATTATTATTATTATTATTATTATTATTATTACTGTTATTGTCCTGTGATGTCTTGTTTATTAGTATTGTTATTGTATTGTGTTGTCTTGTTTCATGTTGAAAAGGGAAAATAAAGAAACTGTGTATATAAAAAAAAAAGTAATACAAATAGTTAAAAATGATTCAGTTTATAACGTTAGTAGCTAAGTTAAGGATTGTATCAGCCAGTATATGAGACGTCAGGACCATTAAAATTACACAACGCAGAGGAGTGGATGGAGAGAGGATAACACAAGAAGACGTGATACTGGCCAGATTGATTGATTTTATATACATTTTTTATTTTATTTTTATAAAATATATATATTATATAATTAGACTTGTACTTGTATTATCTGCAAGACTGCAATACATCACCACCACGCAACAAGTCAAAATGCTCGCTATCTGCAAACAGCTCCACTGTCTGTGTGTACTCGAGTAGCCTCCAGCTACGGCCAGGATTCTCCGGCGCTGCAGCTGGACCCTAGTATTGGTATAAATCACATTCAGCAAGCCCTCAGCTCGAATACGCATAGAATCAATGTTATAAGACATTGATATCAGGAGCTATCTGTAGCTACTGCTAGCCGGCTAGATAACGTTAAGACAACGCCTCAGTGAACAATTTAGTTTAAAGCTAACGTGAGCTACCGAGTCAACGGAGGTAACTTATCATGCACTCGACTATTGCTGGAGCATTTGTTGATATCAGCAGCTATCAGTAGCTAGCCAGCTAGATAACGTTAGACAATGCCTCATGTAGTCACTGGGTCATTTAGTTTAAACAGTAACGTTAGCTCGGTCTGTAGCCAACGTTAGCTCACGTCGCATGACTAGCAGACTGCAAGGCTCTTGTTTACATGAGTGCGGGAGGGGCTGGGGAGGAGGAGGCGCCGTACGCGGCAGGCTGTGTCTGAGAGAGAAGTCAGCAGTGACTGTGAGATCTCCGCTAAGAATTGGATCATGTTTTTCGATCGGTTTTGACGATCGGCGAAAATAAAGCATTATCACCGATCACCGATGGCATATTTATACTGATTATCGGCCGATAACGATCGGTGGCCGATCGATCGGGGCATCCCTACAATCGAGCCTCACGCTAGTGCTCCAAACTCTCTCTGAGCTCCATTGGGAAAATACTGCCCCCTATCGCCTCTCCCTGTGTAACTGCACCCCATTGGATTAGCCATCTGCAGAGACCGAAGTGATTGCCGAGCCGGAAAACAACGTGGAATACATATTTACAGTACCCAGCGCTGAATCAATAAACGCGATCGATATTTGGAATGGCGATCAGGAATTGGAATAATCTTTTTGGAGAACATCTGATAAGGAATCTATTTGACCAGTGTTGGGGTAATCGGATATGTTTTCACCTATATATCAGCGTTTGCCCCATGTGTGTGTGTGTGCTCGCTGATCAGGAAATGAGAGAATAGATTTTTCAGATCGCTTCTCTAGCGTGCATAAGTACACATACTATCGATAATCTAGCGTTTATTTAAAAACGATTCATAAATAGGCCGAAAAATTACAACGTTTTTTGTGTATTCCAGAATATTCCAGTAAATGCCGTTTATCACGGAAAAGTTATATTTTCCTGAAACTTTCAAGAAAACGAGGGCTTTTCAAAATGCTATAAAACTGAAATGAACCGATTACATTTTTTTTTAAATAAATAAATAAAAAAATATCCGTTTCGACAATGTTGACTGCAAACAAGTCATTGATAAGCGATGGGCAGATTAGACATAGATTATGGGTTCACAATGCTATCATTGAACTGGGTGCTGGCATTCAACCATGTTAACCAGTGGCAACTAGGGATGCCCCGATCGATCGGCCAGCGATCGGTATCGGCCGATATTCAGTATAAATATGAGATCGGTGATCGGTGATGATGCTTTATTTTCGCCAATCGCCAAAACCGATCGAAAAACATGATCCAATTCTTAGCAGAGATCTCACTGCTGACTTCTCTCTCAGACACACAGCTGCCTGCAGCGTACGGCCCCTCCTCCTCCCCAGCCCCTCCCGCACTCGTGTAAACAAGAGGCTCCTATGCCTCGCAGTCTGCTATAGTCTGGTGCATGCGACGTGAGCTAACGTTGGCTACCTACCGAGCTAACGTTACTGTTTAAACTAAATGACCCAGTGACTACACGTATGAGGCATTGTCTAACGTTATCTAGCTGGCTAGCTGATATCAACAAATGCTCCAGCAATAGTCGAGTGCATGATAAGTTACCTCCGTTGACTCGGTAGCTCACGTTAGCTCACGTTAGCTGTAACTGAGGGGTACAATTCCCTGACTGTATTGATAAGTATGGTATCATTAAACCACTACCGATTATGTACTTTAACTACTGGCCACACAGTACATGATATAGATATGATGAACACTTTCCCACCTGATGAAACGAAGTCCACACAAATGTATAAATCGAATATTTTATATAGCAAAGGGTATATACAACGTTCACTTAATGACATTTATGATTTGAATGCACTTGTAAGGCAAATGAGTATTCGTAGGCAAATCAACATTGAATGTCCAATCTCTGGTTACGCAGGGAGCAAGTATACAACCTGGTTCTTTAGGGAATTATAGCGATGGTACTTAAATGATTATAGCTGGATACACTAAAGGGGGGTCCCGCTGGTTGTAAGTCAGTAGGGGGGGGGGGTTAGGAGAGCCGCTGGCGATATCCCATCTGGCCGACGATTTCTTGGGAGAATTCAGAGTGCTGAACACGGTGCCCACAGAACCTCGGTCCACAGATGAATACATCTGGGCCCTCTTGTAGACGGTAGCTGCCGGTCCACAACGAAGAGACGTGAGGCGACCTCACTCGGGGTAGAGCGCCGTCTCACCTGGACTCCTCTCGGGGGTAGTTCCAACACTCAGCAGTGTTGGCCGTTATCCATGGCATAATCAAAGCACCCAAAGCAAGTAGATAATCCAAGCCATGTAGGGCTCGCCGTCGTCCGGGTAAAGTAATCCAATATGCAGGTCCACTCGTCCTGGCCCAGAACTCCTCGGATGAAAGCACCACACGTGGTCTGCCCAGCCTGGTTAAGACTCTAGATAATGCCAGGAACGATGGGGGTACTGCTCACTTTATAACTCTAACCGAACGATGCACCATACATAATAGACTTGTAACTGAGGGGTACAATTCCCTGACTGTATTACTAGATATGATACTTACTACCACTACCTTTGTACTTAATATTCGGCCACCCAGTACTCGGCATGAATATATTATGATGAACACTGTCACGTAGATGAAACGGATCCAACACAAATGTACGAATTAGAAATAGGTCTTTATTTCTACACAGCGATGGTGTGTAGAGCAAGCACTTAATCAAATCAATCACATTTATGAATGGGAATTAGTATGCACTTTTATGGCAAGAGTATTCGTCGGTATATCAATAGAGAATGTCCAATCTCTGAAGGCGCAGGTGGTACATATACGACCTGGAATAGTTAAGGAATAATAGCAATGATACTTTAATGATTATAGAACTGGATACACTAGGGGGGAATTCCGGTCGCTTGTAAGACAACTGGAGAAGGGGGGGGGGGGGGTAGAGTCTGGCTGTATCCGTCTGGCCGAGGGTATCCTGGGAGAACCCACGGTTGTGCGGCTCGGTGCCTCAGCGATCCTCGATCCACAGATGAAAGCAGTTGGACTCTCTGTGGGCCGGCTTCCTTCGGTCCACGATGGAGAGACGTGAAGCGACCTCGTCGTGTAGAGCGTCTCCTCACCTGTCGTCCTCTCCGGGGGGGGGGTTTCCAACACACGGCAGTGTTGGTCTTTATCCATAGAATAATCACTGTATACAAAGCATAATCCGTGCCTGGGAAGGCGGGCTGTCGTCGGTAGAATAATCCGGTATGCAGGTCCACTCGCTCGTCGGCTCTGGGGCTCCTCGGGTGCAGCCTCACATGGGGTCGGCCACCCTGGATAAGCAGCCAGTTCTCTGCCCGAAACGATGGGGTACTGACTACGATAGTATTCTCACCGCACGAAGCACTACATATGAATAGACTATTATTAGCTTAATAGACTACGTCCAACTCGACGATATAGTGCCAAATATGACTATTCAAATATTAATATACACGATGTCTCAATACCGATGGTAGGCCGAACTTGGCCTTACTCCCACACGTGGCGTCGCGGGGAGGCTTTACGTCTGTCACTCTATTGGAGGGTAAGAAACTGGACTAAAAAGGAAGTCCTACTTTAGTAGCGCAGTATATATACGCACTATGAACAAATAGTACCGTTAGTGGTGCGGTAGCCAGATTCCTACGCGGAACTAGGACTTGTTCGTACATGTTGAGCGGTACGTTTGAACTGGGTCTGGGGGGTATGGCAGCCTGGCACCAAGGTCTCGACCAATAGTAGAATGGAGACTATTATGGGATGTTCAGTAGGCTAGAATGGATATTCAATGCATATTGTACAAGGAATATACAAGGGATATCAGGGAATATTAGAGAATATACAAATACAATTAAATATATATATATAATAAATATATATATTCGGTTTAATCTGGCCCTTCACAACAAGACTATTATTAACTTAATAGAAATACGTCCCACTCGACGGTATAGTGCCAAACTATGACAATTCAACTATTAATCCACACGATGTCTCAATGCCTATTCTGAGGCCAAGTAGGCCATACTGCACCACACGTGGGTCGTGGGTGAGGCTTCACGTCTGTTACTAGGTTGGAGGGTAAAGGACTAATGGACTAAAAGAAAGTTCTACTTTACTTGCGCCATATATATATGCGCTGTGAACAAATAGTACCATTCGTATTTCGCCAGACGTATTCCTACGCGGAACCGGGCTTGTAACGACATGTTCGTCGGCACGATTGAACTTGAACCAAGGGGCTTGGCTGCTGGCGCCAGGTTCTTGTCCAATGGTAGAATGAAACTATTATGGGCTGTTAGTAGACTAAAGGGATATTCAGTGTATATGTACAAGGAATATACAAGGGATATCAAACGATATACAAATACTATTAAATATATATCCATAAATAAATATATATATTCGGTTTAATCTGATCCTTCACAACAGCCGCCCCCTAATTAGTCCCACCTAATTAGCTAAGCAGAGACAGATTAACCGCACTGTCTACCACTCAAGGTCCGCTGTAAGGGTCAGTCAACTCACAAAGTCATGGGGTCATGGTCGTCATCGATAGTGTCTGGGAGTCTGGGCAGCTCTATTAGCCTCGCCACGGGTCGTGTGTAAGTTCGCCCTTGGACGAGCACCTCGGCTGCTCGGACCTTGCCATCGGCACCGGTGATCACCAGCCGGCCACATAGCTCTGGGTAGTGACTGGTCGATAATCATGACGACTGTTCCTTCTGTCAAATTGTCTCTCTCTTTTACCCACTTCTGGCGGGTCTGTAGAGACGGTAGGTAGTGGAGTAGAAAGCTGTTCCAAAACTTGTCAGCTAGTACTTGACTGTAGGGCTGGGCGATATGGAAAAAAATCATATCGCGATAACGATATGATAATTTTATTTTATTTCTCGATATCGATAATTATCGAATTGTTATAAGTATAAAAAAAAATTAAACATTTTTTTTTTTTTTTTTTTTTTTTTTTTAACAACAGATGTATGTTTATTTTGCAGCAATTCTTTGTCATTGCCGCCATCTTTAGTGTTACATCCCCTCACACTCCAGTTCTCAGGCTGCAGCTGGTTTAAAATCTAAAGTAAACCGGCTTCTCTGCTGGCTGTGGCTCCAGTTTATTATTTATGCTAGTTTATTTTTGATCTTTTGGCGCTTTTTTGGTGGACAAACCACTGCACATGTGCACTGTGACTCGTGACTGGAGTCTAGTTCTGCTAGCACACATAGCCTACTGTGTACAGACGGTTTCAAAATGTATTTTAAATTAGAAAGCAAACAAAATAAATGGACAAGAGAAAAAGAAATCTGAATTTGGTCAGTATTGTCATTTGGACAAGCAAAGCCATTACTTTAAGTTGCAGGCAAGAAAGACAAGTCTGTCCACTGTCTCTGGTTTTAAAACTGCCCTGTTGCAGGTTTAAAAAAAAAAAAAAAAAACGATTTTTCGATTATTTTTTTTTATTTCGATATTCGATATCGATTATTAAAATATATCGCGATATTTATCGTTATCGTTATATCGCCCAGCCCTACTTGACTGTACCTCCACATTCTTCGGCCGTTCGCTTCTTCAGGCCTGTACATTGTCTGGGGTAGCGCGGGGTCCTGCCGCGCCATCAAGAGTGTGTTGGGGGTGACTGGGTCGACATCTGCTACATCACTGGAGACGTAGCCGAGGGGCTTGGAGTTCAATACTCCCTCGATCTCCGTGAGGACTGTCATTAGGACTTCTTCCGCCACAGTCTGGGCCCCAAGCACGGCGTACAGGGCTGTCTTTATAGAACGTACTTCTCGTTCCCAGGTTCCACCGAAGTGGGGTGCGTTCGGGGGATTAAACTGGAAGTCAATCTGGGATGGAGCGAGGTGGGTCTTAAGTTCTGGGCCCATAGCTTGGAAGCTCTCTCTCAGCTCTCTTTCTCCGCCTTTGAAGTTTGTCCCGTGATCAGACAACAATGTAGACGGTTTTCCTTTCCGCGATGTGAATCTTCGGAAGGCCATAAGGAATGAGTCTGTGCTCATGGTCGGAAGGAGTTCGATATGTATCGCTCTGGTGGTCATGCATTTGAATACAATACCCCACCGCTTCTCGGTTCCTCTTCCTTTCTTTATATACAACGGGCCAAAACAGTCCATGCCTGTGGAGTGGAATGGCTTGTCGCCGAGTCGGAGGCGACAGGGAGGTAGGTCAGCCATCCGGGGTATGCTGGGCTGCGCGCGCCACTTTCGGCAGTCTAGACAGGTTCGCTGGAAGCGTCGCACTGCTTCTCTTCCTTGAAGTATCCAATAGCGACGTCTGATCTCCGCGAAGACTCTCTCTGCTCCTGCGTGGTGTACATCCTCGTCGTATTTCTTTATGATCAGCTCTGTGACCTTGTGTCGGCTGTTCAAGACTATCGGGTACTTAACGTCATCCGGTAGATCGGGGGCTCTCCGCAGACGACCACCCACTCTGATGAGATTATGGGCGTCGCTCTCGGGTGCCAGGTGGAGCAGTCTGCTGTCTGATGGGACGGGCTTTCTTCCCTGTAGACAGTCTAGCTCGTCGGGGAACGAGTCTCTCTGGGCTCGTTGTAGTAGAAGAAGTTCTGCTTCTTCGTAGTCAGCTGCTGAAATGTCGGCAGTGTGCTGAATCTCTGGGTGGTGGCACAGGAATGTCTTTAGCTGCGCACTCTGTAGGGTAATGCAATCATCTATGTTGGGGTCTGTGGAGGCGACTGTGCTCAGTCCACAGAACATAGGTTTCTTGTTCTCAGCCTCCTCTTTACTCGCTTCCCGTGGGGTGGGCGTAGGCCACTCTTCTTCTGGGGGCTTGAGGAATTCGGGTCCGTCACTGTAGATGTTGCGACGGGTGAGGTCATCTAGGGACATTCCCCGGGTGATGACGTCAGCTGGGTTGTGTTTGGTGTCCACATACCGCCAGCTCGCTGCTTCTGTTAACTCTTGAATCTCGGTGACTCTGACTCCCACGAAGACTTTGTATCTGCATGAATCAGACTTGATCCATGTGAGTACTGTCGTGGAATCTGACCACAAGATTGTTCTGTGCACCGGAATGGTGAGTTCACGTTGGATTAACGTGGCTAGATGCGCTCCTGCTAGGGCTGCGCAGAGCTCTAGACGCGGGATAGATTGTTGCTTTCGTGGGGCTATTCTTGAGCGAGCCAGGATGAAAGCAGTGTGTATCTCTCCTCCCTTCTCTTGGGCACGCAAGTAGGCCACCGATCCATAGGCTACTTCGGAGGCGTCACTGAAGACGTGTAGATCCATCTTGCATGTCTCTGGCCTCACTGTGGGTGGGAAGTAGCTGCGGCGTATATTGACGCCTGGGAGTGAGCGGAGCTCCGTCTCCCACTCTCTCCATGTGGAGGCAAGGTGTGCGGGTATTGGGTCGTCCCAGCCCTGGTCCTTGTCCCATAGTGCTCGTACAATCATCTTTGCCCTGGTGGTGTAAGGTAGAATACATCCCAACGGGTCATATTGTCTGGCGAGTGTTCTGTACACACTCCGTCTGGTGGTCGGTATCGCCGTCGACCTTCCCTGCTCCGTGGTCAGGGGTTTGTGTCTATAGTGGAGCGAGTCTGTTTTGAAGCGCCAGACTAGTCCTAGTGTCATTTCTTGGGCTTCTCCTGGGATGGTCGCCATCCAGGTCTCGCTGCTGGCAGCCTTGTCCGCGGGGGAGAGGCTGCGCAATACGTGCGGGTCACTGCTGGCCCACTGCCTGAGATCAAAGCCGCCTTTGATCAGGGAGGCGCGTAGCTTGAGTAGGAGAACCTCGGCTTCTTCTTGAGTCGAAACGCTTTGTAAACAGTTGTCCACGTAGAAACTGTTCTTCACACTGTGTCGGACCTCTTCAATGTCAATCTTTGTCACGTGTCCCGCTGTGATTAGCTTCTCAATCTCAGCGCGGTACACACTCTCTTGAGCGGGGTCTTTGGCTAGGCGCCGCTCTGTGTTCAATAGATACCGCTCCGTGGCGTCTTTCTTTGCGTGAAAGGTGGGCATTCCCTCTCGCCTCAGGAGTGGAGTTGCGTATCTCATCACTCCGCCGACTGTGACTCTCTTTGTCCCTTGCTCGAGGAGGTTTATGGCGTAAATGTCTTCTTTAGAACGAATGTCTTTCTTTTCGTTCTTAAAGGGCATTGTCTCTAGTGTCCATAGCCTCTCGACATGCTGCAGGAGAGTGGTGTCTTCTTCTGTCGCTCTGGAGTGGAGGCAGCTAGTGGCTGCTGTTCGGTTGAGAGATTTAGCGAGGGGGCCTTGTAGTGTCCACCCTAGGCGGGTCTCGACTGCTGCAGGACAGCCTCGGGGTCCTGTATGGACCCGGTCTATCGGGACGATGAGGTCTGCATGTGGTCGGAGCCTATCAGCAGGGTCGGGGTGGCGCCGTCTATGAGCGGGATAGGTAGTTGACGCAGGTGCACATATTTATCCATCAGCTTGGCGATGGGGTAGGTGTACTGTGATAGTCCTATTTCTTGGCTGGTGAAAGCATTTGTAATCCTATACCGTCGCTCTGGCTGCCCGCTTGCTGCGATAGTGAAGGAGACATTCTCGCCCCTTATCATCTTTAAATCTCTTCTTATTGTCCGAATCGTCATTTGGTTCTCGCTCCCCCGCAGTCCCAGCTGGGCCGCAGCGGACGCGAGCAGAAGGGTCTTCTCTGACCCGTCATCAAGGACGGCGTAAGTGTCCATGACTCTATCTTGGTAGCTCAATGTTACACGGACTACCTTTAAGAGCACTTGGGCGCCGCTGCTGCTGGCGGGGTCAATGTACATGACACTTGCCTTGGTGCTGCTCGATGGTGCAGGCTTTCTTCTGTTACTGTCGTGTAGTACATCTAGATGGGCTCCGTCACACCGACTGCACCTCTTCTTTAGGCGGCATTCGGCTGCCATGTGACTGCGCGCACATCGGTAACAGCGCCTGTTGGACTTTATCCATTGACTCACTTCTTCTGCATTCATCTTTGTGAACAGGTCACATTGTGACAGCCAGTGTTCCTTCTCGCAGTACGGGCACACCATCTTCCACTTCTCTTTTCTCGAGGGGGTACTGTGGTTCTTACTGCTCGGTACTGATTCTGATTGGTGCATGACAGTCACCGATCTTCTTCCATCGTTTATTCTCCTGGGTCCCTCTCTGGAGCTTGGTGTGCTCCGCACGAACGTATCCAGTCGTAAGCTGCTGACTTCTCTCGCCAGGAAGTCGGCTAGATCGAGGAGGGATGGTTCGGGACCGTTAGGATCACGGTGGTCTCTCTGCCGCCTGAAGCGCTCTTGTCTGGCGGGTGGCAGCTTCTCTAAAATCCTCTCGACGTTAGAGTTGGCGTATAGCTCGTGCATACCCTTTTCTCGTTGCGCTCCCAGCATCCCTACCAGGGACTGCACTTTTATAGACAGGTCGTCTAATGAGCGATTGTCTGTTGCTGGGGGTAGGCGATCAATATGCCTTATCTCTTGGATTACGTAATCCCATATACGTCCATATCTCTGGTCCAGCGCTGCTAGAGCCGCGGTGTATGGGGTCGTAGAGGTGGCATAGGCTAGCGCTATATTGTGCGCTCGCGGTACTTTCAGGTGCTTCAGTAATATTGCATACTTGTGGCGTTCATCAGCGACATCCACCATCATTGTCTCTAAGCACATCCGGAGCTCCGTGTACTGTGCTCGATTCTCATAGGTGAAGTCTGGAAACATCGGCGTGGCAATGTATGACGCCGTGGATGGCTGATACATCGGCGAGCGTTGGGGGAGAGACCTCCTAGGCGAGTCTCCTCTTGCGCCTCTGTGGGCTGGTACCGGCAGGGTACCATGGCCCGCTGGTCCAGGTGCTATTCCTCGGGGCTGGTCGTGCGTCATGCTCACCCGTGAATAGTCGGGGGTCTGTAGCGCAGCGCCGCGGGGGTATAGCCTGGGCTGTACTGGACCTCCTGGTCCGGTGGAGTACTGTGCTGTCGTCGGGCTTGGTTCTCCTCCTCTCCCTCTTCTTCTTCTATCAGGTCCTCTAGATCCTGTAGTCGTTTATTTAGCTTCTCCGCAGTGTATGCCGCTCCTTCCTTGTAGCTGGGTCTCGCTTGGACCGGTCTGGGAAGGGGGTCTGCGGGGGGTATAGGCTTGGTCTGTTGGTCAAGTTCAGGGTCGCTTGCTCGGTTAGGAGACGCTGCCCTTGACTGTTGTCTCGACTAGTTCCTTGAACCCCTGGCGGAGGGAGAGGGTGTTGCCTTGAGGATCAGCTGCTCCATTAGCTGCGCTTGTAGTCTGTCGCGCTCGGCTTCGCGCTTGGTGAGATCTGCTTCTCTTTGGGCACCGGCAGCGGCGCGCTGGGCGTCGGCCCGGTCTCTTGCCATATTCTCTTCCGTCTGAAGGCGTCTCATCTCCAGGCGTATGCGCTCTTCTTCGCTCCGTTGCTGCGCTTGGAGTTGTTCGCGCTCGCTAAGCGTCTGTGCTTGGAGTCGATCGCGTTCACCCTGAAGTCGATCGCGTTCACCCTGAAGTCGATCGCGTTCGGTAGAGGCTGTCAGGCTGACGAGGAACGCCTGTGATAGCATCCTCTCCGCTTCGCTGGGGGAAGACGGTTGTAGAGGTGAGCCGCTCCTGGCTGTACTCGTTGGGGAGTCCTGGAGCTCTATTTCCTCGGCGCTCTCCTCCTCTTCTTCCGTGCAGAGTTCTCTCTCTGTAGGGTTGTCTTCCTCCCGGGGCTGGTCGGGGACTACTTCTTCGGTATTGGCGGGGGGTAAAGGCATGTCAGCTCCCTCCTGGTCCCCACCGTGAGCTTGGTCAGTTACATTAGAACCCACTAGGGCCTCTGTGGTCGGGGTAACCTGGTCGTTAAGGTCAGACATAATTTTACTTTCTACTTTTACCGCGTTTACCGTTTGTCGAAGGCTGGGTAGTTGACTGACAGCGTAATCCTCTAAGTACTGAGGTGTCTGTCGTCTGCGCCGCGTCCTACGTTAGGAGGACCGTTTCGTGGAGTGTTCATCATAGGCCATTTCAATATTAATAACACTATATTAATATTACACTAGTTACCCTCCGGCTCGAAGGACCAATTGTAACTGAGGGGTACAATTCCCTGACTGTATTGATAAGTATGGTATCATTAAACCACTACCGATTATGTACTTTAACTACTGGCCACACAGTACATGATATAGATATGATGAACACTTTCCCACCTGATGAAACGAAGTCCACACAAATGTATAAATCGAATATTTTATATAGCAAAGGGTATATACAACGTTCACTTAATGACATTTGAATGCACTTGTAAGGCAAATGAGTATTCGTAGGCAAATCAACATTGAATGTCCAATCTCTGGTTACGCAGGGAGCAAGTATACAACCTGGTTCTTTAGGGAATTATAGCGATGGTACTTAAATGATTATAGCTGGATACACTAAAGGGGGGTCCCGCTGGTTGTAAGTCAGTAGGGGGGGGGGGGGTTAGGAGAGCCGCTGGCGATATCCCATCTGGCCGACGATTTCTTGGGAGAATTCAGAGTGCTGAACACGGTGCCCACAGAACCTCGGTCCACAGATGAATACAGCTGGGCCCTCTTGTAGACGGTAGCTGCCGGTCCACAACGAAGAGACGTGAGGCGACCTCACTCGAGGTAGAGCGCCGTCTCACCTGGACTCCTCTCGGGGGGTAGTTCCAACACTCAGCAGTGTTGGCCGTTATCCATGGCATAATCAAAGCACCCAAAGCAAGTAGATAATCCAAGCCGTGTAGGGCTCGCCGTCGTCCGGGTAAAGTAATCCAATATGCAGGTCCACTCGTCCTGGCCCAGAACTCCTCGGATGAAAGCACCACACGTGGTCTGCCCAGCCTGGTTAAGACTCTAGATAACGCCAGGAACGATGGGGGTACTGCTCACTTTATAACTCTAACCGAACGATGCACCATACATAATAGACTATTATTAACTTAATAGAAATACGTCCCACTCGACGGTATAGTGCCAAACTATGACAATTCAACTATTAATCCACACGATGTCTCAATGCCTATTCTGAGGCCAAGTACCCTAACAAAAATAATAGTTGGTTTCAGGTTGGTTGTCAGTTTGGCCATGGGTAGGTAGGGAATTTATTTTATTTAATTTTTTTATTTTATTCTTTCCCACGGCGACTATGGATAGGGAATTTCTTTATTTAATTAAAATGTTCACAACAACATGGATGCATGTACTCTGCCAGCATGTTTAATATCCATAATACTAAATGTTTGACTAATCGGATTTTTTTTTTTTTTTTTTTAATATATAATTTTTTTTTTAAATATTGGGTCGCACCTAAATCGGCAGGGTCGGTCGGCAACCTGAAACCAACCATTATTTTTGTTAGGCCTTAAGGCCATACTGCACCACACGTGGGTCGTGGGTGAGGCTTCACGTCTGTTACTAGGTTGGAGGGTAAAGGACTAATGGACTAAAAGAAAGTTCTACTTTACTTGCGCCATATATATATGCGCTGTGAACAAATAGTACCATTCGTATTTCGCCAGACGTATTCCTACGCGGAACCGGGCTTGTAACGACATGTTCGTCGGCACGATTGAACTTGAACCAAGGGGCTTGGCTGCTGGCGCCAGGTTCTTGTCCAATGGTAGAATGAAACTATTATGGGCTGTTAGTAGACTAAAGGGATATTCAGTGTATATGTACAAGGAATATACAAGGGATATCAAACGATATACAAATACTATTAAATATATATCCATGAATAAATATATATATTCGGTTTAATCTGATCCTTCACAACATTAGCTATAAACTAAATAGTTCACTGAGGTGTTGTCTTAACGTTATCTAGCCGGCTAGCAGTAGCTACAGTCTTATAACATTGATTCGATGCGTATTTGAGCTGAGGGCATGCTGAATGTGATTTATACCAATAGGGTCCAGCTGCAGCGCCGGAGAATCCTGGCCGTAGCTGGAGGCTACTCGAGTACACACAGACAGTGGAGCTGTTTGCAGATACAGGGCTGTACATTGCGATGATATGATCACAAATTGCCCCCTAATTTGGTCTGTGCGAGTTTAAAATAATATCTGGGGGCAAGCTTGCGAGTGGTGATTTCAACCCTTCATTCGCATTTCACTCCTAAATTAATCCATACAAATTGTAGTAAAACATTAGCCTACAACCAGGGCTGTACAGTGCAATATAATGTTGCGGTTGTAATTTCATTAGACAGACCAGCACGGACCTTTAATAACATGCAATTTAACTGACACGAGCAATGAGCTAACGGTAGCTGCTAACCAAGGTATCCATTAGGATTATGCTAAGCTAACTAGCGATCTCTGCTAACCCTGGAAAACGGTCAAAGCGGACTCCACAAGACTAGTTCCATTCGTGAGGAAAGGGGGTGGGTTATATTGACAACGCTTGACAACAGAAGTTTAAACATAACTTCATATTTATTGGTTATTCATTTCTGTATATCATTCAATTTCCATCTCCGTGTGTCTCCAGGCATCTCCATCTCTCCCTGTTTACATTCGAGTGTGACGTCATCACCTACGGCAGCTTAGACGATCAAAACGCGAACCTAGAACAAAACCCGAAGGGGGGGGGCTGGCTCTCTTGTTCGTTCTCGCCCCCTCTCTCTCTCTCTCTCTCTCTCTCTCTCTCTCTCTTTCTCTCTACATTCAATGATTTAAAGTAGCCAAATGTTACACACAGTATAAATACTAACTGGATAGTTGATGATATAAACATTTAATTTCATTATCTGAAATATTCTAAAATCATTAAGCCTGTGTGATTATTATTTTCTCACAGTAGTGTGTGTGTATATATATATGTGTGTGTGTGTTTGGCTAAAGTGGATAGAAAACACTACTGTGTAAAAGGCACCCAAGAGTTTTTTTTTTTTTTTAAACTTTGACCAGTCAGCTGGTTCTTTTCGCGTTTATCGCTTTTTCCTGGTCAAGTATGACCGACAGAAACAGGTTGAATGGGGGTATAGATGGGGGGAAAGACACTCTGAGAAAGTACGGCTTGTCCGGGAGTCGAACTCGCTACCCCAGATCCGTGACGCGCACGGTTGTCCCCGACGCCGAAATAGCGTTCGAGGTACGCGGTGAGCTACTGGAGCTCCCCCACCCAAGAGTTTTTATATAAATTGTCTTAGATGTAAATAATTTTTTTTATTAGTGTGTCAGTAGACTACTCTTAGTACATTTTCATTAAATTATTTTTTAAAGCATCTTCATGGTTTAATAATGCAAACATATGTTGCAGGGACTTATTATAATCATCATATTGGCGTGACTGTATGCATCAAAGGGTTAAATCAAGCATTTTTAAGTGCTTTAGAGGAAATGTCAAAATATCGCAATATCATTTAGAGGCCATATCGCCCAGCCCTACTATAATGGTAAAATAGTTATTTAAAAATTTGCCCCTAAAATATATTCTTTGCCCTTAAATTCCTCATTTAGGGGCAAGTGTGCCCCTAGTGAAAAAGCTTAGCGTACAGCCCTGAGATAGCGAGCATTTTGACTTGTTGCGTGGTGGCGATGTCTTGCAGATAATACAACTACAAGTATGATTATATAATATATGTTTTTTATAAAAAAATAAATAAAATTATATATATATATATATATATATTTTTTTTTTATACCAAAAACAATATATCGGATCGGTATCGGCCGATATGGCTCAAGACGATCGGTGATCGGTATCGGTGGCAAAAAACGTGATCGGGGCATCCCTAGGTGGCAACCAATGTGTTAATATTTGTAGACTGTTGAGATCGGGCCATTCTCTTCTGATTGAGGTAGTTACATGTAGAGTTTTTCCGATACCAGTATCGGAAATGCCGCCGATACTGCCTAAAATGCTGGTATCGGTATCGGCGAGTACCTTCTAATTCTGCTCTCCGATACCATATGACGTAATTTATCAACAACACTGCGGTCTGCTGAGTGAGCATTATAAAACAAACGTGTTTTAACCCACCGTGAATTAAAGTGTCAATGCTGTTTGTCATTTTAACAGCAGATACTTTCTTAAATGCCATCCTCCCGACAGAGCGGTGTTGACGGGGAGCTCTGATGCGTTCGCTTGGTGGTGTTATTAGCATTGAACAGCTAACCGAAAGCTAGCGTTAACTAACGTTAAAGGTTTAGCTTTAACGTTACCTTGGCTAAAGTTGGGGCTATTCATAATCCAGCAATAATGGCTGCAGACCTGCAAGCAAAGTACAGCAAGTTGACAAAGGAGTATTCCAACGTAAATCACATTTTCACCAGTAAAGTTAGTCTTTCCATCTACCGGTAGCTCATGCTAGCTAACCTAGCTCACGTTAACGTAGTCAGTGATCGACCACCTCGCGTACACAATTAATGACATGTTGCGGACAGCCATATCGGTGACAATGTTTAGCTTTTAGTGCCAAATGATAAGAGTCTGAGGCGGAGTCTCAAAAGAGAATGTTGAATATTTATTGTGCAAAAATCACAACAGCTCCTCTGCTACTTAAACGGAGCCTTGTGGAAGCAAGTGCAGCAACGAATAATGTCCGTGTGGAATTAATGTGCCAACAAGTTAACCTTTCCGTGGGTGAACTCATTGAGATAGTTTTCAATTACTGATACTAATACTAATCTATACAATCACCTGTTGTTGAATAAATACCATTACTTTATAGTTATTACTAAAAAACAGTATATATAAAACAGTAGCTGTATACATTTTGTTTTTTGTTTTTATATAATTTATATAATTATTATTATTATTATATTTTTTTATGTACATGCACTGGTATCTGATCAGTATCGGTATCGGCCGATACCCAAAGCTTAGGTATCGGAATCGGATCGGGAAGGAAAAAATGGTATCGGAACATCTCTAGAACTTACATGCGGTGTGTTTATTCAGATTGGGCTATTATTATTATTATTATTATTAGTGGAACTAGTACAGTGCCTGTTTGGCGCGTGCCCATTCGGAGTGCGTGGCTGTTCGGAACTTGTGCCTGAGCATGATCAGAGTGGGCTGCTTGGCAACCAGAAGTGCTGCTTGTAGCATTTTCGAGAAGCACTCATCCGATCAACTTCTCACTCAACACTGCTTCGTTCCACCATTGTGTAGCAAGGACAGAGAATAGGCGGCTTCTCTTCGATGACCCTCCCGGAGCTCAGATAGGAGTGGGTCTACCAGGGTTCGGAATGAATGGGGGCTTGGGGCAAAATGCCCTAAAAAATTTACCAAATGCCCTCAAAAATCAGTAAAGGGGGGGCAAAAAAAGCCCACGACAGTTTACCAATTATATAATATATACAGGGAACAAAATAAGCACCCGCAAAGCGCCAATGGCGGGCAGATTTGAACAAAATAATAATGTAAAATAAAGGACAGTCGCCTTTTTTGCAGCCCTCAATCTCTCCTCGCACGTCAATCTCTCCTTGTTTACACTGCTTGCACTGTAACGTTACGCCTGATTAGCTAACGTTAGCTTAATAACGTTAATGGGTTATAAATATGTGGAACCATATGGAAGGAGTAAGCCGGCCGCTAAAAAGAAAACTCACCGCGGCTTTCTCAGACGAAAAGGATGAGCTGGACCACCTGACAAAAGAAAGTTTCCAGAGCAGTGGAAGTTGGAAGATAGTTTCAAGAGACTGGCTAGGCTACAGTATGATGCAGGGGCTGTAGACAGTGGTGAGTTGTTAACTTGTTCCGTTGTATGTCAAAAAGAAACAGAAACAACACGTTTGTCATTGTACATTGAAGTGTTACTTCACAGTACAAATACGTGAGTCCTCTGCTGTGGTTTGGAGTATCCTTTATTAGCTTAACTCCGTACCTGCCCCTTGACCCCGAGTACGGTGGCCTGTACAAAACCTTAAAATTTTATTATGTTCTGTTAAATCCTGCAAAGAGGCTAGAGTGAGGAGTCTGATGATTAGGTTAGGTTACAATTTAAGCTTAAGATTGACTTGTATTGATTAATCAATCATCAATCAATATATTAAAATGTGCTTAAAATTAGAGTTGTTCCGATACCGATACTAGTATCGGAAATGCCGCCGATACTGCCTAAAATGCTGGTATCGGTATCGGCGAGTACACGTAAATTCTAGCCTCCGATCCCATGATGTAATTTATCTCCTGCCGAGTCCTGCGGAGAGTGAGGATTATAAAATGAACATGTTTTAAAGTGTGATGCTGTGTCATTTTAACAGCAGATACACTTTCTTAAATTCCATTGTCCCCGACAGTGCGGTGTGACGGGGAGCTCGGACGGGAATCGGGATGTGTTTGGCTGGTGTTATGATAGCATTAGCTGGAAAGATAGCTAGTTGGAACAACATTTGCTTTTAACGTTACATCAAATCAGATGATCGCCTGTCCTTTCTCCAGGACCTAACACTGTCCGTGACCGTCTATCAACAATAATGCACCCACGGTGAATTGTATTTAAGTTAAGTAGCTACGGACTAGCGTTAGCTGACTATTACTAACGTTATCTTAATGTCAATGCGGGAAGGCGAGCTAGGTCAGTTAGCTTAGCTTGATAATGTTACCGTGTCTAAAGTTGGTGCTATTCACATAATCCAGCAATAATGGCTGCAGACCTGCAAGCAAAGTACAGCAAGTGCCAAAGGATAAGAGTCTGAGGCGGAGTTTCAAAAGAGAATGTTGAATATTTATTTTGCATCAAAAATCACAACATGAACGTTCTATCTGCCACTAGCTTACAGACTGAAAAGGGTATATCTGCAGAGCCACTGAGTAGCGAGTGCAACACCCATACGCATTGATTAATGATACTAATACAAATCTATACAATCACCTGTTGTTGAATAAATACCATACGTTCTAGTTATTACTAAAAAACAGTATAACAGTATCTGAAAAAAAAAAAAGAAAAAAAGGTATAATTTATATAATTTTTTTAATTTTTTTTTTATGCACTGGTATCGGATAAATATCGGTATCGGCCGATACCCAAAGCTTAGGTATCGGAATCGGATCGGAAAGGGAAAAATGGTATCGGAACATCTCTACTTAAAATGTTACTCTGGCCTCTTATTTAAGTGTGTATTCTTTATCTACTTGAACGTAATACCTTATCTACCTGAAATGTACTGAAATTTTTTATATATATGCGACACAAATTAGTTTTAGAATTTTTGGCTGGTAAAAAATCTGCCTGGCTTGTAGTGTGCAAGTAGCAGTTTGCGTGGATGTTTTTGTCGGCGGGACGAAGACTGTAAAGAAATACAGCGCTTTGCACCACCAGGACAGCCGCAGCCACAAAATAAGGTCATTAATTGAGTTGTATTTTTTAAATGATAAGTATGTTTAATAACCTTTTTCATCATAAAAGTTCAGTGCCCCCCAAAATAAATACAAAAAAGCCCCCGAAAATAAATGAAGGGGGGCAAAAAAAGCTCTAAAAAAAAAAGTTTATTTCTAACCCTGGGGTCTACTCTGAGGTGGCCAGAAGATGTAGAGCGGAGGGGGCTTGAGGGTGTGTAGTTGGAGACCATTGACCGGAGGTAGGCGGGAGCCGTTCCCTTCGCTGCGCGATATGCCAGGTCGAGGACCTTGAAGCGGATTTGTGCGGCAATGGGGAGCCAGTGCAGCTCTCAAAGGGTAACATGGGCTGACTTTGATAGAGATCAGACAGGTCTCTGCGTTCTGAATGAGTTGAAGTGGTTTGGTGGTGGTGGTCGGTAGATCAGCAAGCAGTGCATTGCAGTAGTCGAGGCGAGACATGATTGTTGATTGGACAAGGAGTTGAGTGGCTTCTTTTGTCAGGAAGGGGCGGATCCTTCTGACGTTGCTCATGTTCCGGGTGCAATAAAAAAAAACAGTGCGAAGCGAAATACAGAGGCTGCAGGAAGCATATCAAAGTCAATGGAAAGTGGAGTGGCTGGGTAGCGCAGTGGACTAAGCACTCGCCTACCACTACTGCAGAGACTGGGATCGAATCCAGCTGTCAGTGGTACCTCCGGCTTGGTCAGTCGTCCCTACTAACACAATTGGCAGTGTTAAGGTGGGAAGCTGGTGGGGTATGTGTCCTGGTCCTGGTCGTTGTAAACTGCTACTCCTACTGGTCGGTCGGGGCGCCTGTTCAGCAGGGAGGGGATCTGGGGGAAATAGCGTGAACCTCCATTTCCCCAGTGAAACTCCTTGCTGTCAGGTGAAAAGAAGCGGCTGGCGACTCCACATGCATCGGAGGAGGCATGTGGTAGTTCTACACCCTCTCTTGGCCGACAGTGGGGCAATGTGCGCAAAGACCAGGAAGGGAATTGGCATAACGACTAAATTGGGATGGGTGAAAAATACAGAGCCCAAAAATAAATAGAATAAAAAAATATATTTAAAAAAGTCAATGGAAAGACACAAATGGAGGCAAACAGACGTGACTTTACTCTAGGCGGCTAGAACGGCGTTCACACAAGTTGAAACACGTGCCAGGGTTAATGGAGCAGGTATATCTTGACCCTCTGTCTGAGGCTGTCACTCGCTGAGGAAGAGGTATATCTTAACCCTCTGTCTGAGGCTGTCACTCACTGAGGTAGAGGTGTCAAATATTGTATGCTCACTAGGGTTGGGTACCGTTCACATTTTAACCGATACTGATATACCGTTACCTGGGAATCGATACTGGTACCTTTTTCCGGTACTTTCTCTATAACAACCATTTCATTTCAGTTGTAAAACTAAAGTCTAAACTTCTCAATTTCAACATTGTTATCACACCACACTAGAGCTGCCGCGATAACCGCATTACCGCTGTTGCATCACTGTTGCATCACGCTCACCGCAGAGTTAGGCTGAATACCGCGTCACCGCTGTTTTTTATCATAATAATAAAGTTGGCTTGCGGCTCTGCAGATATACCCACTCGGTTCCAAGCGACCCTATTGGGTAGAAGTGGTACCAGAAAAGTCATGTGAAACATTGCAGACCACTGACTGGTCAGAAGAGAGACGCGTCACACTTTGTAGCCTCTGAACAAAAACAGAACGCCGGCGCCGCCATCTTTACTGCCTCGCTAAGGATGCATTTCGTTCAGGATTTGTTTGCGACAGAACCAAGTGCAATAAACAAAAAAGAATGGATTCACTGTGTATTCTGCCTTATTTATTGATGAAACAAAACCGACATCAACCCAATTTACCACCGAGCGGAGAGTTTAGTGTCACAACAAGATCGCTGATGTGTTAAGTTTGTTGTTGTTATTACTATTAGCCTAATACTACCGTCAGCCGATATACACGAGAGGTAACGTTAAACCCGGGTTTGCTTGGTAGAATACACAATGAGAGGTAACGTTAGCTTTGGCAGAATAGACGCAACGAGAGTCTGGTTAATGTTGTTATTGATTGATTGATTGATTGATTGATTGATTGAAACTGTGTTAAACTCTGGCTTGCTGCAAGCCCTCGGACATCTATGCCCACGGAGCTTTCAGTGTACACAAGCGAGCGGCCCCGCCTGCATCCCCACACGGAGACAAACGGAGTAGTACCTGGCTGCAGTGGAAAAGGAACGAAGTACCAGGTGCCTAAAGCGGGTCGATTCGAGTAGGTACTATGCAGTGGAAAAGCGCCATTAGACTAGAGGCAGGCTATAAAAGTAGACTACTAAAAAAAAAAAAAAAAATGCATTCAAACTTTTTTTTTTTTGTGCGCACTGTGCGGTAATAACCGCAGCGGTAGGAAATATTTCGCAAATTCGTGCGGTAAGGAAAATATCAATACCGCGGCAGCTCTACACCACACAAACTAAAACCCCTCCCTCTCCAAAACCGTTCCTACAACAATTTCCTAAAGGGGAACTATATTACTATTTCTTTCACTATTTGGTCACTTTTACACAATTCCTGTGAGTCTATGGAACACCTCTGTAAGGTTTTAAAAAAAGAAAAAAAAAATGCATTGTTTTGTATTTCTAATCAAGTACTCAAAAACAGCATTTTTCTACCTCAAGATCTTAAGCCGTTTTGAGGCTGGGCTCCAACCACTGTGTGGCCTGGTGCCAACTGCCATACCAACTGCCACATTATTATGCAGCTGAGAAATCTCTGACATCACAGATATGCACATTTTCAGATGACTCAGTTCAGTGAGGGTGAATATTGTGAGAGGAGAATTGGAACTTGAAGAATGCGCCAATATGAGAATTAGAGACATAGATCATATTAATATAAGTCCACATAGCTAGGAAACAATGCTAAACACTGAAAAAGGCCATTTATAAGATAGTTCCCCTTTAATGTTGCATGATCACATACATTTATTACGTATTATTATTTTTTAAGTTTAAATATCAACATTATCTGGCCATCCTCCGTAAATACTATTAAACTCCTGACCTCATCTGGTCTTTCCAAAGACCAGAGATGGGATGCTTGCACACACACACACGCACACACACACACACACGCACACACACGCACGCACACACACACACACACACACACACACATGCAGAAAGGGAGAATGGCTTATAGCAGACTTAATGATTTTAGAATATTTCAGCTAATGAAATTAAATGTGTATTATCATCAACTATCCAGTTAGTTTTTATAGTGTAATGTTTGGCTACTTTAAATCATTGAAAGTAAAGAGAGAGGCTCGCTCCACTCCTCTTTCCTCACTAATGGAACTCGAAACTGAAAGTGGTGTCGCGGAGTATCTGCTGTGAGTGTTTCCACGGTTAGCTTAGCTAGCGTTAGCAGTAGGCAGGGCACGAAATTAACTTTTTGACTCACCGGCCAGTGGCGGGTAGATGGGAAGAATCTACCCGCCAAGCATATTTCTTACCTGCCAAATTTTTTTTGATTAAAAAAAAATATATATATATATTTTATATAATTTTTTTTAATAAAATATATATTATATAATCATACTTGTAGTTGTATTATCTGCGAGACATCGCCACCACGCAATAAGTCAAAATGCTCGCTATCTGCAAACAGCTCCACTGTCTGTGTGTATACTTGAGTAGCCTCCAGCTCCAGCAAGGATTCTCCGGCGCTACAGCTAGACCCTACATTCAGCATGCAAGGATTCTCCGGCGCTGCAGCTGGACCCTATTGGTATAATGTTACGGTTCTTTGGTCAAATCACATTCAACATGCCCTCAGCTAGAATACACATTGAATCAATGTTATAAGACATTGATATCAGGAGCTATCTGTAGCTACTGCTAGCCCGCTAGATAACGTTAAGACAATTTAGTTTACTGGGACATATAGAGAGCTAGCTAACGTGAGCTAGCTAACGAGGGAACGGAGGTATTATGCACTCGAGTCGACTATTGCTGGAGCATTTGTTGATATCAGCAGCTATCAGTAGCTAGCCAGCTAGATACTGTTAGACAATGCCTCGTCATGTATTAAACTAAAAGTGAATAGTTGACTGGGTCATTGTTTAAACAGTAACGGTAGCTCATGGAGGTCCGCTCTTCTAGACTAGAGCAGACTGCCTCTGTGTTGATACGAGCAGAAGCCCTTAGCCAATAGTATCCCGCTGCAGGGCTGGGCGGATATGACTCGTTGCCACGTTTTTTTCTCAAAATAAGAGTATCATACGAACCGAATGTTGCTAACTGCCGGAGCCATCGATATTATGACTGGAGATGCGCTTGCGGCGGAAATGAGACCCGCACAGATTTTCAAAATAAGAGTATCGTTATGAACTTGATTGATTACACGCCACACGGCGGGCAGACCTCTCAGTGGGAGGCGCCAAACGTAAAAACTGAGCGCCAATGGCTATTGGCGGGCTCTAGTTTCGCCCCCTGGCAGCAGGGAACAAACTTAACTTTTTGACTTACCAGCCATTTAGATTTAGATTCATTGGATTTAAAAAACGACCAGCCAGGCATATTTTTTTACCAGCCAAAGATTATAAATCGCTTTTTAGTATATCGCCATGTGTTATTATTACTATATAATACTCTCATATGCTATTTTCAATTAATATCATAAACAACATAAGGAACATTAGCATAATTTTGAGTGGACTGAAGGAATGAGTCGGCGTTAATAGTTTTAAATGCAAATAATTTATTGAAACATAGAAGTGGGGTCGGGACACACACACACCCTGTTTCAACTCACCACCCCCGCATCATATTGTAGTCTGTCTTCAAACTTCCACTCCTCTCGAATTTTTTTTATATTTGAATATCAACATTATTAGGGATGCCCCGATCACGTTTTTTGCCACCGATACCGATCACCGATCGTCGTGAGCCATATCGGCCGATACCGATCCGATACCGATAGTTTTTGATTAAAAGAAATTAAAATTTATTTTATATAAATATATATTTTTTTTATAAAATATATATATTATATAATTAGACTTGTACTTGTATTATCTGCGAGACATCGCCACCACGCAACAAGCTCCACTGTCTGTGTGTACTCTAGTAGCCTCCAGCTACAGCCAGGATTCTCCGGAGCTGCAGCTGGACCTATACTCGAGTAGCCTCGAGCTACGGCCAGGATTCTCCGGCACTGCACCTGGACTAGGGCTGGGCGATATAACGATAACGATAAATATCGCGATATATTTTAATAATCGATATCGAATATCGAAATAAAAAAAAATCGAAAAATCTTTTTTTTTTTTTTTTTTTTTACCTGCAACAGGGCAGTTTTAAAACCAGAGACAGTGGACAGACTTGTCTTTCTTGCCTGCAACTTAAAGTAATGGCTTTGCTTGTCCAAATGACAATACTGACCAAATTCAGATTTCTTTTTCTCTTGTCCATTTATTTTGTTTGCTTTCTAATTTAAAATACATTTTGAAACCATTCTGTACACAGTAGGCTATGTGTGCTAGCAGAACTAGACTCCAGTCACGAGTCACAGTGCACATGTGCAGTGGTTTGTCCACCAAAAAAGCGCCAAAAGATCGAAAATAAACTAGCAGAGCCAGAACTGTTCAACTCCTCTGGAGCCACAGCCAGCAGAGAAGCCGGTTTACTTTAGCTTTTAAACCAGCTGCAGCCTGAGAACTGGAGTGTGAGGGGATGTAACACTAAAGATGGCGGCAATGACAAAGAATTGCTGCAAAATAAACATACATCTGTTGTTAAAAAAAAAAAAAAAAAAAAAAAGTACTGTATTTGTAAATCTGGTATGTCATAAATGTATAGATGTAGCAGTACTGTCTATCTGTATCTCATGTATGTCTGTAAACTTGTGCATAACGGAGTGTGGCTCTATAGCAGAGTCATTTTATATGAAGTTTGTAGTTAGATGGCATGCTTTGTAGCAACCTCCCTCTGCAAAAGGACACTGAAGCGATTTCACTGGATGTAACACTAAAGATGGCGGCAATGACAAAGAATTGCTGCAAAATAAACATACATCTGTTGTTAAAAAAAAAAAAAAAAAAAAAAAAAAGTACTGTATTTGTAAATCTGGTATGTCATAAATGTATAGATGTAGCAGTACTGTCTATCTGTATCTCATGTATGTCTGTAAACTTGTGCATAACGGAGTGTGGCTCTATAGCAGAGTCATTTTATATGAAGTTTGTAGTTAGATGGCATGCTTTGTAGCAACCTCCCTCTGCAAAAGGACACTGAAGCGATTTCACTGGATGTCCCGGACACAATGGAAGTATGGATATATTCGTAACGAATAATAAAAAAAACGAACTGGTATGTTAGTTGTTTACACAATGTTGGATTATGTAATTAGTTTGTCATAGGGCTGTCGTGGTAACTGCATCACCGCAATCCCGCGGTGTGTCAAGGCACCCGTGGATGCAGAACAGACAACCGCGACAACCGCGGGGGGGGGGGAAGGGGCGTGATCATTTTTAACTCTGTTAATTTAATGACGAGACGTCCGTTTTCCAGTAGCATGAGCTAACTTCACGTTTCCATACAGTTTACAACTCACAGATGAAATCAGGATTTATTTTCATATCCCGGACTCGAGCCCCCAATGTATACCTTTCCAGTGGTTTGTCCACCAAAAAAGCGCCAAAAGATCGAAAATAAACTAGCAGAGCCAGAACTGTTCAACTCCTCTTGAGCCACAGCCAGCAGAGAAGCCGGTTTACTTTAGCTTTTAAACCAGCTGCAGCCTGAGAACTGGAGTGTGAGGGGATGTAACACTAAAGATGGCGGCAATGACAAAGAATTGCTGCAAAATAAACATACATCTGTTGTTAAAAAAAAAAAAAAAATTATACTTATAACAATTCGATAATTATCGATATCGAGAAATAAAATAAAATTATCATATCGTTATCGCGATATGATTTTTTTCCATATCGCCCAGCCCTAACCTGGACCCTATTGGTATAACGTTACTTAACTGTGCTCAGCAAGCCCTCAGCTCGAATACGCATCGAATCAGTGTTATAAGACATTGATATCAGGAGCTATCTGTAGCTACTGCTAGCCGGATATATGGGACATTTCGTTTTTAACAGTGAACTAACTTGCGCTAACGTGAGCTAACAGCTAACAGGTATCATACCTACCTACTATACTTGCTAGAGCGTTTGTTGATGTCAGGAGCTATCGGTAGCTGGCCGGCTAGATACCGTTCGGTTAGACAATGCCTCATCATGTATTAAACTAAAAGTGAATAGTTGACTGGGTCATTTTGTAACGGTAGCTAAGCTAACGTTAGCTCAGGGAGACGCCGACACGCCGTCCTCCCGTGTCTCACTAGACTAGACCCGTGTTTACATGCGTGCGGGAGGGGCTGGACTCGAGAGCAGACGCCGCACCACCGGTGTCTGAGACAGAACTCAGCGACAGCGAGTGAGATTGGGTTTACGATCGGTGAAAATAAAACATTATCACCGATCACCGATCGCATATTTATACTGAATATTGGCCGATAATGATCGGTGGCCGATCGATCGGGGCATCCCTAAACATTATCTGTCCATCCTCAGTAATCCTCAGTTTACTATAATATACTCCTGTCCAGAGTCCTGACTAATGACTTCATCGTCTTTCCAAACTCACGCACGCACACACACAGGGAAGGGGAGAGTGCCCCCCCATTTCCCTTTCCCCAGTCCACACTGTCTGCTGTTCTCTATGGTTCTGCGCCTCTGCCTCTGATCAGGATTAGCTTGTTAGCTTACGCTAACGTTGTAGTGATTGTAATGGTACATAAACGTTAATTTCGGGCGATGTGGGCATAAAGGAATGGCGATGGTGCAAAGCATGTAGATGCATTTGACCCGTTGTGAGAAGAAAAAAAACACCACAGACTTATTTCGGGTTGTGTAGGCGCACTGCTGTGTAGCGCTGCTCTGCTTTCAGAAGCACGGACTGGGCGGATATGACGCGCGGAGTTGCTACGGGGTTTTTCAAAATAAGAGTATCATATGAACCGAACGTTGCTAGCTGCCGGAGCCATAGATATTATGACTGGAGCTGCGCTTGGGGCGGAAATGAGACCCGCACAGGATTTTCAAAATAAGAGTATCGATATGAACTACATGCCAGGTGGCGGGCAGACCTCTCATTTTTACTCGCCAAACCTTAAATCTACACGCATTTGGCGCTTGGCGGGTGCTTATTTTGTTCCCTGGTTAGCAGCTAACGTTAGTTAAGGTTTTTACCGTGACATGGATATACAGGAATGGACACATGCATTGGACCCGTTGTTCACTGAGTTTTCACTGCACATAGAAAGCACGACTCGCGAGAGGAGTCCTTGGCCCCCTGCTCTTCATCTGCTACATTCTCCCCCTTGGTCACATCATCCGTAAATACCACCTCAACTTCCACTGCTACGCTGACGACACCCAAATCTACATCAGTACACAATCCCCCCACAGCCCACCCCTCAGTCACATCGAATCCTGCATCACCGAACTCCAAACTTGGATGACTCACAACTTCCTCAAACTGAACAGTGACAAGACTGAACTTCTCATCATTGGCACCAAAACCACCCTCACCAGATCCAGACCCATCACACTCACCATCAACGACTCCACCATCACCCCCCCCCCAGTCCGAAACCTTGGTGTCCTCCTTGACCCCACCCTCTCTTTTGACCCCCACGTCCGCTCCATCGTAAAAATATCCTACTTTCACCTCCGCAACATCGCAAAAATCCGTCACTGCCTCTCCCCCCCCGCTGCTGAATCCCTCATTCACGCCTTCATCTCCTCCCGCCTGGACTACTGCAACTCCCTCCTCACTGGTATCACCTCCCGCTCCCTCCATAAACTGCAAATGGTCCAAAATTCAGCCGCCCACCTCCTCACTAACACCCGGTCCCGCGAACCCCCCTACCTGACTGATCTCCTTCTTCCCTACCGCCCCACCCGTTCCCTCCGGTCCTCCTCCACTGCCTCCCTCACTGTCCCGACATCCAAGCTTAAAAACTTCGGAGATCGGGCCTTCTCTCGTACTGAACCCCGACTCTGGAACTCCCTCCCCCAGTCCATCAGAGACTCCCCTACACTCTCCACCTTCAAAGCTCGCCTCAAAACCCACCTGTTCTCACTTGCCTTCAACCCCCCCCCCACCCTTAACCCCCTGCCCTCCAACCTGATTGATGTCTGTCTCCAGTCTTTTTTGTGCTTTCATGCTGTCTCCCCTGTTCCCCCCATGGTCTCATGTTCCTTTTGTTTTTGTTTCTTTGTTTTTGTTTCTTTGCTTTCGTTTCTTTGTTTGTACTCTTGCTCCCGACTACTGTCAGCGACTTCGGGTTACTGAGAAGCGCTATATAAATTAAATTAATTATTATTATTATTATTTAGGAGTTGTCAGGCTGTTGAACACAGGGCTGAATAGCTAGATGTCATAGCTTCTCAAATTGAAGGTCCGCACTGGTCTGTGTCTATTCTGAAATGACAATTGTGCGTCATTGAAGGTCTGCACTGGTCTGTGTCTATTATGAAATGACAATTGCACATCATTGAAGGTCCGCGCTGGTCTGTCTATAATGAAATGACAATTCCGCGTCATTGGAATTCTGATTCTAACTGGGCGGGTCTTAGGTACCGAAATGTGTCACCAATTGATTTAACGTGAATCGGTACTCTGTAGTACTGACGTAATTCGGTCGGTACCCTTAAAGGTACAGAGTTCTGTACCCAACCCTAATGCTCACACAAAGGTAATGTATGATAGCGACTTTACACTGCACCAGACACAAAGGGCATTGTAGTGGCCGCTTGTCATTCCCTAATATTTTGACAATGCACCATTATGCACCTACTTAGATGTTTCTCTACTAGTTGTGGATGTTGACAGAGTTGAATGTCCAGGTTTTTTATGTAGTTTGTAGGGTTTATTGTCCAAAAGAAAATCATGATTGAGAACAGAAAATGTTTAGTCTCTCTATTGCTCCGTTGCTCCGGTAGGAAAATGTGTCTCTCAGCAGGTGCATAACGTTGCTCTGATTACAGAGTAGGGCTGGACGGTATGGTCTAAAATTTATATCACGGTATAATTTGAGGCGTAGACGGTAACGGTATATATCACGGTATATTAACTTATCTTAAAATGTCTATGCTTCTGAAGGGGTAAAACACTGGCAGCTATTACTGTACTATTGTATTACTAGGACATATTTCACATAGTACAGAGGTATTTTAACACTTTAATCGCCATGGGTTAAATTCATAATTTACCATCCCTCGCCAGCTCTATTTGTCTATGGAGAAGTTCCCCTTCTTTGCAGGGCTATAACTTTTTAAATTCTATTGCTAAATTGCCATTATTATGGCCCATTCAATGTCCTATATGTATTGTTCAGGGTGTAGCAACGTAAAACTTTTTCATTCACATATTCATACTAAAATATGGTCTAAAGTATAAGTATGTTTTTATCGTTTTCTGCAGCTTTCTTCAGAACGTGATTTATAGCCCTAAATGCATTATATTGATGATCAAATACAGTTTGGTAGGAATCTGTGCGAGATAAAAAATTTCAACTGGACGTGGTTCTAGAAGTTTCTACGCATCATCTGATGATGACCGGATGGGCAGGGGATCGCTTATAATTCCGTGGACAGCGTTAGATGATTCATCCAGAGTGGGTCATATGTTCATCAGATCAGTTTATATGGATAACGTTAGAATATAACGCTGAATCTTACCGTGGCTTCCTCGCGCCACTGGCAGATGAGCGTGGAACAGAATTTTTTCTATTATGGGATGGAGAAATGCCCGATCCATTTCCATGTTGTATAATAGTATATACGTCCAAATCATGTTGTTTTTTCGAGTTATTTGCACCGATCGATGTTCACTGTCAATACGGAGTCTCTCTAACGATAGCGAGTGCCCGGACCACATATGGATGAGCACTACCGGTTCAAAGGTTAATTTCCGGCTGGCCATCTGCCGATCGGCCACCAGATGGCGCTCTTGAACCGCTAGAGAGTTGAGTGGAGCTTTGCACTGTGTCTCAGGGCTCCGGAAAGGAAATATGATTTCGATGACAGATTTTTGAAATATTGACATCAAAGACGAGTTACGGCGTCTTCGGCAGAATGAGCATGGCTAGGAATGACGTGTAAACTCGTCCACGGCGATCATAGTGTTAAGAACATTTATTGTGCAAAACTGCAATAGAAAAATGCAAAACCTTTTCTCAAGTGTCTGCAGGCAGGTAACGCATATCTTGGATCGTGTTTTGACCATGTCTTTAAAGCCCTTTCGATCGACAGTTTGAAAAGGGACCATATCCTTACACATGTAAACAGTGACAGCGTTTGCTATGTCGGTCCACCGCTGGCTTTTTTTGTCATTGTTGAAACATAAATAATAATTTTAAAAAAGTATTCTGTTACAGCTGCTGAGCTATATACTAGGGGTGGACGGTATGGTCTAAAATTTATATCACGGTATAATTTGAAGCATAGACGGTAACGGTATATATCACGGTATCAGTGTTTCTGTTAGAATAATTTTTTTTGCCTGATAGGCAGGCTATATAAAGAATGACATCCTCAAGGCATGTAGATTTATAATATTTTAACTTAAAACTAGGCTACTTTTGCGTATAAAGTCATTATATTCCAAATAAAATAAGTCCAGAGTCGAGACTCCTGCTCCCATTGCAAACAGCGGGGCTGGATTTCGCTAGAAGCATATGTAGCTGCAGAGCCGCAGAGCGAATTGAATAAGAATTGAGACAAAGGTGCCACTCATCCTCAGCTTTAAGAATTGACAATTGTGTCAACAAATTGACACATGTGTCAACAAATTGACACACAAAATGCTTAGAGACGATGGGGGTCAGAACGGCGCAAGGGTGGGGGGGCGCTGTTTGACGGGCCTGTGACCAGACCTGAAAGAGCCACTGGCTCTGCGGCTCTGCAGCTGCATGCTATTCGCAAATCCACTGCTGCACGCCTTCCTCCCGGCTCCCGCTGCTGCCGTCGTTATCATAACACTACACACATATCGTAATGTTTACAGCAAACTGTAGTTGATCACCAGGTATGTTTTATTAACGTAGAATAATTCATATAAGAAAAACGATAGGGAAATATCTTACCTTTCTCCACTGGTTAAAAATGCCAGGAACTGAAATTGAAACTTGCTGTGCGCCGCGGTGATATGTGTTTATTATGAAATGACAATTGCGTGTTGACACGCCCACTGCGCGAAGCCTCCTAAATAACTTTTTCCAGTTTGCACATATCTATTATCTATGACTAATTCTATCTATTTTTAGGGGCAAATGCGATTGAAATAGTCGCGCTGTGGTTACATGACGTCATTGCTATTTTAGAGCTGCTCTACCGGTTAAACGGTATAGTCAAAATCCATACCGTAGAGCAAATTAATACCGTTTATACCGTATACCGTTTATACCGTCCACCCCTACTATATACTATAGCTAATGTCCATCAATATATTCCTTTGGAATGAAATAGGTTCAAGAATCGAATCAGGATTGTTAGCGGAGAGAGAGAGGGAGGGAGGGAGGGGGCTAGGAGTGGAGATAACATTAGCTTGCTGTCTGAGCCTACATCAACATTTAACATTACTTAAGATTTTAGCGCAACATGGGCATTCCAGAATGGCGAGGATGCAAAGCATGTTAGACCATTGGATCCGTCGCAGAGTTTACATTACACATAGAAACTGCGCGACTCGCGAGAAGTTGTCACACAGCTGTGTGCAACGCAGGGCTGAAGTGCTAGTTTGCTTCTAGAATTGAAGGTCCGCTCTGTTCCGTGTCTATTATGAAATGACAATTGCGCGTTGACACGCCGACTACGCAAAGCCTCTGTGCTCCTAAATAATTTTTCCAGTTTGCACATATCTAATTTTAGGGGGAAATCCGAGTTAAATAGTCGCACTGTGGAGCCCTGTCTAGGCGGGCTGGCGTTGGCTCCGCTCCTGGCAGCCCCCTCCCTCCACACTGTGTTGCTCTACCGGTCACAAGGTATAGTCTAAATCCATACCGTAGCGCAAATTCATACCGTATACCGTTTATACCGTCCACCCCTATTACAGAGCCTATTATATCAAGAGGTGGTGTGCCCCTAGTGCTCAAAACATAAATAAAACACCATTACCATAAATAATAAAATTTCAAACATGGAATCATAAAAGGTACAACACTTGATATTAAAATTGGCATTGTAACTCCAACAACTTTTGAGCCAATTTGTTCATGCTGGCCGCTGTGTCCCTCCATCTCTCCAGGCGCCTGTCGTTGTGTGTGCGTGTGTATTAGTCCTGGGTGATATATCGTGAACCTTGATTCGATCGATATTTTATTAATGCTCGATATGGAAAGGGTAACATAGTTTTATTTTCCAAAATACTTAAAAGTTTTCACAAGATTTCGTTGCTCTTGCTTTTCATTTTCCGCAGCAGCACTCCTTCCTTGTTGTGTGTAGACGACAAGGAAGGGGCGGAGACTCCACCCCTGCCTCTGAGTAGCTCTTGCAGGTGAACATGGCGGAAAATAGAAAGATGTGAGCGGGACCAAATTAGTTCCAAAAAAAGACACATAACGTCAAAATGGCAGGCAAAATTATACTGAACAAACAACGCAGTCTGTCTGTAAGACTTACGAAAGATGTTGCGACGAAGACGGGCAACACTACAAATCTGTTCAATTCATTGTGCTAAGCTAAACTAACATGCAGCGAGAAGGAAACTGGTATCTATCTTCTTGTCTCTTTGGAGAAGACGATCATTTCCCAAAATGTTGGCGTGTTCCTTTTAACTGGTTCTGCGCCAAAAACGAGTATACTCCTTATTGCCCGCCATGCGTTCAGCGCCAGAAACGAGTTAACTCGTTTTTGGGATCGTTATTTTGTTATTCGCTATATCTATTCATAATTCATAGCTGCAGCCTCTGGTATACCCTTCAGACCCTGTCTGAGCTGGCAGATGGTCAACACCACCCTCTACTGCCATGCAGAGCTATTGCATCCCATTGTAAATGGGCTGGTGTGTTTTAGGAGCCAATCTAAGCCGGACGGGCGGGGTTTAAATACTCAGGCGAGCCAGGTCTATACAACGATGGCATCGAACAGTAACCCGGCCCATATGTAATGGTCGGTAATGTGGTATGGACCTCTACGAGCAGTATTTGGAATGGCGATCAGATAATTGGATTCTTTCTTTTGCATTACATCACATACAAGGTAAGAACACTATATATACATTTTATCATTGATCTGATATTTATTTCTACCGCAATCACAGCTATCTGTGTGTAAGTGTATGTGCTTTGTGCTTATTACCGTTGACTGCGGTGGGGCGGGGGGGCGAGCGTCCCGCTACGACGGTCATTTCATGTATGCACGACGAGATATAATAATGATAATCTAGCGTTGATTTCAGGATGATTCGATAATCAGCCGAAAAATTACAACGTGATGACTGGATTACAGTAAAATGCCTTTTTCTCGTCTTTTTCCTGGAATTAGTCAAAAGCACCCAAACCATACTCTATTCAAAACGGAAATGTACGGATGAAAAAACAATCTGTTTTGGGCATGTTGACTGGAAGCAACTCACTGAGAGTCGACAGCGTTATTAGTAGGGATGGGAATCGAAAACCCTAATTGGCCGATGCCTCGAACCGTGTGGCTCCCGTGACTTTCGATTCCCCTATCGCTGCCAGGTTTTTCCTACAGTTGCGCAATAACGTTAGCATGTAGCCATGGCAGACTCTATTTGATTCCTTAAGGGCTCGAAATTGCCTGGGTTTTGGTAATATGCTCCCGAAATGCTCCCGCTGTTTGGCTACTTCTATGTGCAGTGAAAACTACTTGAATGCTTTAGAACCTAGTCATTGATTTAGTTCAGGTTGAGCTCAAATTAGCCGCGGAGCTAACGTGAGCTAACGCTATTTAATCAAGCTCACAAAGAGAGATAAACAGCTGACAGCGGATAGTACAGGTACAAATACAATAAAACAGCAGGTGGGGGCTGTTGTGTAAACCTTGTACTCTTTAGTTCACATATAATAAGAGACTGAGTGTTTGTTTACAAGTCTGTACACTGTAAGCCAGGAAGTACCATGGTGGTGCAACATACAAATGTGTCCGTGTAGCAACACAAGCCAATACCTTATAGGACAGGGGCCCGGGGAGGGAGGGAGGGAGGGAGGGAGGGAGGGGTGTGTGTGTGTGTGTGTGTGTGTGTGTGACAGAAGTCAGAGGAATAACGACCTGTTATTCAATAGATTAAATTAGTTTAAGAATAAAAAAATAAATACATTTTAAGAGAATCTCAAATACATTATTTTATTTAAGTGTAGGCTATAGTTAATGTTTTATTTTTTACAGTTTTTGTATTTTTCTGACATGGGGGCTCAACAATAAATGACAATCAGAAATGTCAAGTTGCATGTTGTTATTCTAACCAGCTTAGACCCCTACGCTCTGCATCTTCTGGCCGCCTCAGACCTACTCCTATCCAAGCTCCGGGAGGGTCATCAAAGAGAAGTCGCCTATTCTCAGTCCTTGCCCCACAATGGTGGAATTAACTACCCACCCCAGTTAGGACAGCCGAATCACGTCCAATCTTTCGCCGTCGACTAAAGACGCACTTCTTCAACCATTATATAAAAAAAAATATATCTAACCCTAACTAACCGTACTGTCATGCACTTGTCCTAATAAACTAACCTACACTGTAGCACTCAACACTTTGATGAACATTGTTGCTCAGCTGATAGAGTTGTGCCCTTCCTGATGGCTTGTCGTACAGAACTTGTAAGTTCCTTTGGATAAAAGCGTCAGCTAAATGACTAAATGTAAATGTAGTTCTGTTGCATTTCCAATTTATTTATGTAAATTATAAATTGATCAGGTATCGATAAGGGTATCGATAAAGAATCGAATCGATAAGCAGAATCGATAATGGAATCGTATCGATAAAATCCTATCAATTCCCATCCCTAGTTATTAGACCCATAGATATAATATAAGATATATTTTAAGCACTCGCAAATGTCGCAGTCTAAAACTATATCCATTGAATAAAGACTTGGCGATGAAGGGGGATCAGCGCCCCCTGCTGCTGGCGGTCAATGTGTTAATGGTTATCAGTAAATTACCGCTACTTAAAAAAAGAAAATACTAACCGTCTTTTACTAGTATGCACTCTGCTACTAAGGAATACTGTGCCTATATTACTACCTACTATGCTAATTTATACAACAGGTAGGTCTGATCATGCATTGTGAATTGGTCGAGAGCGTTCTAAACAGTGATTATATTCATGATACACTCACTGTTCTGAAGGTCCAGATTAACACTGAAAGTCTGCGTTTATTATTAGGGGTGCACCGATATATCGGTCGGGTATCGGTATCGGCCGATAAGTGCCTTGTTGACTGCTATCGGCCTATCGGCCGATAAGCTCAAATGTGCCGATAGCAGTCGCCGATAAATACCCATCAATTTGTGTAGCGTCAAAAGGCAAAAAAAAAAAGTTCACTCGCGCGATCTACCTGCACAACGCCCGCCGTCCCCCACACACACACACAATCTACTGCATCAAAGTAACTACTTATGATTAACAAGGCATTCGTTTTGTGGCATTAGCGTTATATAGTTAGTGTTACACGGACAATAACATCAGCATATTATTATTACCCATAGCAGCAAGGCATTACTCCGAGTCCGTTCATTAGCTCGGTTCCATTCCGTTGCTCATTCCGTACCCAACTACACATTCTGCAATCTGTTAATAAAGTTTTCAACCAGACAAATGTATAGAAAGGCTTTGTTTTATTATAACATTTGTTGCAGTAAAATCATTATGTCTCATTTGGTCATGCGTGGAGCGCCGGTCGGCGGGCCGGGCAGCTAACGTAGCTACGTTATTAGCTATTAGATGCAAGACTAACGTTACTGGTGAAAATGTGATTTGCGTTGGAATACTCCTTTGTCAACTTGCTGTACTTTGCTTGCAGGTCTGCAGTCATTATTGCTGCATTATGAATAGCCGCAACTTTAGCCAAGGTAACGTTATGGCTAAACCTTTAACAATAGTTAACGCTAGCTTTCGGTTAGCTGTTCAATGCTATTAATAACACAACTCCCCGTCAACACCCTCTCTCGGGAAGATGGCATTTAAGAAAGTATCTGCTGTTAAAATGAAGTGTTACACGTTCAATAACAAGCATATTATTTACCCGAAGATAGCAGTAAACAATGCATTACTCCGTTAGTACGTTCGTCCTCTTTGAACTGCTGCCGTCAGGCAAGCGACACAGGAGTCTCAAGGCGAGCACAGAAAGACTCAGAAGTAGCTTCTATCCCCAGGCCATCAGGCTGCTAAACGAACAATGAATGAACACTACACAACAACAACCACCAAACACACATAGCACACACATCCACACGCACACACTCACTTTAAACAAACACACTGTAGCACCCACTACACACACTTTATAGCACACACCCACTTTAAACAAACACACTGTAGCACCCACTCCCCACACTTTATATTTATGGATGAAGGATTGCACTACAACTCGTACACCTTACTGTAAATTGTACCTAAAATTGTACCTCATCCCATTTCTGCTTTGCACTAGATAGTACTGTACATTAGTACACTGCATAGTATTGTGTATTGTATATTATATGGTAACTCAGAACATTGTACATATGTCTATACCGAACAACTGTGACCTCATTCTTCTTCTAAATTCATGCTATATTATGTTATTATGTTATTTGATACTATCTTGTCTAGCACAGTCTCTGGAGCGTAACAGTAAGAAGCATTTTGTATGAAAGTATTCTGTACTTCTGTATGACAACTATTAAAGAACTTGAACTTGAACTTGAACTCATAGCTCGGTTCCATTCCGTTGCTCATTCCGTACCCAACTACACATTCTGCAATCTGTTAATAAAGTTTTCAACCAGACAAATGTATAGAAAGGCTTTGTTTTATTATAACATTTGTTGCAGTAAAATCATTATGTCTCATTTGGTCATGCGTGGAGCGCCGGTCGGCGGGCCGGGCAGCTAAGTGTGTTCTGCTCTCGCAAACAGAATGCCCGGAAGTAGAAAAATGTATAAACGCTTGCCGATTGGTGGTAAGGACAGCAGGAGGTGGGTGCTAGCGGTCACCGGTGTGGCGTAATTGGCCGAATCGACTGTCAATCAAAATGGTTCCATTGCATTGGTTGAAAGCTCTGGTTGAGAGAATAGTATCCTGCTGCAGGCCGCAAGAATGGTTCCATTGCATTGGTTGAAAGCTCTGGTTGAGAAAATAGTATCCCTCTGCAGGCCGCAAGACGATACTGGGAGAGAGATAGTGATACCATAAACATATTTCTTGATGTTTCCTTTTTTTAAGTAAGTAAAGAGGCCTACAAATACAAACATACACATACAAATATACAGTAGTTTCATTAAAAAAAAAAAATAAAAAAATAAAAAAATTACAAATACTTATATACAAATATACAAATATCGGTATCGGTATCGGCCGATAGTGTTAGTTGAACAATCGGTATCGGCGGCCAATTTTCATATCGGTGCATCCCTATTTATTATTTTGTATAACTTATATATTGTTTATATATATAAGATATATATCTTAACGTCATCTGTTTGCCTAAACAGTATTCTTCGTTCGCCTTATTGTGTCCCATTCTTGACGCTGTAGGCGCCAGGGCGCGCGCCCCCTAGACATGTTTTCTAGACATGTTCAGACATGCCCGGACAAGCCCAGAGCGAGCGCATTGATTCTGTACAGGTGAACAGGCTGGGTCCAACAGGGAACCAGATAGAGTATATTGGGTAGACTACGTGCGGCAGCAGCATAACAGGAAAACTAGCAGAGCGAGAGTGAAAGACGTCTGGTGCAGTTGTACACAGACCGATAGCGGTGTATCGTTATAGAGAGCTAATGGCTACTTAGATACAACTATAATATTGTCGAGCCATTATTGGCACAGTATAGTGACTTGTGTAAGCGAAGTAACGTGGAGAGACTTATAGTTAAACCCAGCGCCGTTTGGATATAACTACTCATTGGAGACAGTCTGCGGGTTAGCTTCACGTACAAACGAAGCTAGCTAGCTACCATCTATGCCAACAGGCTTTTGGATTAATAGCTATTAACCCTGCCATCGGGCGCTAGGAATACAAGGACCGGTTCCGTATGAGACCCCTTCTCCCAGCGACGACAGGATTATCCGACCAGTCTACAGTTTCTCTGGAGCAGGAGCTCTAGAGAGAAACCATCGTCTCCAGCCACCATCTTGCTTTTCCCTGTATCGCCTCATTTCGTCTCACTCCCTTCAGAGCTCCACCGGTCGAGTATCCGTAGTCTAGGTACCATTCGTTACCGTTGACTTTGTTGCACTGACATTCTAGTATTAAAGGAGAACCGTAATAAATAATATGTATGTTTGCTATTAACATTAAACATGATGCTTGTTCAACTTGTATCCCTGTCCCCGCGCAGTCAATGGAGTGTCCGCCATTTTGTCTAACTGTACTGTCTGGCTATTAATATTCTTTAGTAGTGGTTTAATCTAACATATCTCAATACAGTCAGGGTTGTGTAGCCCCTTAGCTACAATTGGTCCTTCGAGCCGGAGGGTATCAGTAATAATAATCATATTAGTGATAATATGGCCAGTGGCGGACACTCTCCAATCGGCTCTCCCCCATTAGAGCGCCCTAGGCGCCAGCGTCAGCCCCCTCCCCACTTGGAGAGCTACGCTGTAGATTTACCTCCTAGCTTATCTACGAGGACGTTAAGCAAGGATAACATTAGTAGCTCAAGTATGCCCAACCTTATCGACCTGTCAACCCCAGAGGTAGAGACCCAAGCTAGTTTAAGTGAAACTGACTTAGCTTACGGGGGGGGACAAGCGGGGCATGACGTGACTATACCCATAGAACGCTGCGCGCCCGAGATGGACCTCGGAGCGCACGAAAGTAAAGAACGCCGCGCCCCCGAGATGGACCTCGGAGCGCAAGAAGGTAAATAATGCGCCCCCGAGATGGACCTCGGAGCACACCAGAGTAAAGAGAACCGCGCCCCCGAGATGGACCTCGGAGCGTGGGAGAAGACAAAGTACAGCGCCTCCGAGATGGACCTCGGAGCGCGTGAGAAGACCAGGTCATTGCTAAGCCCTGCCAACTCCAAATCACCATCGTCAGCGTCATCCCCAAGCGAGGCCGACCAGAGGCTAGCGTAAGTCCTGATCGCCACGATAACCGCTTCGGCGGAAAGGGATCGCCTCCAGGGTGAGCGTGACCGCCTCCAGGCGCAACGAGAAAGTGAGAGTGAACATTTCAGAGTGGAGCGTGACCGCCTCCAGGCGCAACGAGAGAGTGAACGCGAACATCTCAGACTGGAAGAGAGTCGCCTCCAGGCTGACGCCACAATGACCATCAGACTGGAAGAGAGGCGCCTCCAGGCTGAAGAAAACATGGAGCGAGACCGCGTCAATGCGCAGCGCGACGCAGCCAATGCGCAGCACGAGGCGGAACGAGACCGTCTACAAGCACAAATGATGGAGCAAGCGCTCCAGAGGGTAACTCCCCACTCTTCCACCCGGAGCTCCCGGAGATCATCACGACACGGGTCGAGGGCACCTTCCCCTCCCCGACAAAGCTACACGGGACCCCGCCTACGGGAAAAACCTGCTTACGTTGCAGAGCAGCTAGCCGAGCGACTACAAAGCCTGACGGAGGACGAGGGAGGACGGGAAGCCCACCCGCACTACCCCATCTCAGACCAGGAGGCTCAGCGCAGCCCCGGTCTCAGTCCCGACACGCTGCGTTATGAACCCCCAACACGTCCCAGTGGGGAGTTCGAGCACCAGACGGCACAGAGGAATAGTGCCTGGGAACCCAGCCCCTGGTTCCCGCCCAGCACGAACCAACGACCCCACGTACGGGGAGACCCGCCATGGATGCCTCTCCCCCACGTGCGTCAGTGTCACAGCCATCCATGGCACCCTACATTGGGACACAGGGACACCCACATAACCAGACTTCACAAGAGAAGACAGAGCGCAGTATACCGAGCTGCGTATGTGCCTAGAGACAATTATGTCCGGAGTACAGGACGAGTCATACAAGTATGCCATTCTCCTTAAGCACCTCAATGTAACTAGAGCGCACAACATAGCGCTGGCATACTCCAATTCACAAACCCCCTATTCTGACGCCCTGGTTGCCCTCGACGCACGTTACGGACGTACATGGGACTATGTCATTCAGGAGATACGTGAGATCGAACGTCTCCCCCCAGCTAAAGACAACCGAGCCCTGGACGACCTATCCGTCAAAGTACAGTCCCTGGTAGGGATGCTCGGGTCTCAACGAGAGAAGGGGATGTACGAGTTGTACGCCAACTCCAACGTGGAGCGCATATTGGAGAAGCTCCCCCCATTCCGCCAAGAACGTTTTCGGCGGCAAAGAAACTACCGTGACCCGAATGGCCCAGAACAGTCACCCCTGGACCTTGCTGACTTCCTAGCCAGGGAGGTTAGCAGCCTAAGAATTGACACCTTCGCATGGGGTGGCTCGAACATTAAAGAGGGACCGAGGAGGTTTAAAGACCAAAGCAGGCCCATCACAGTGATGCACCAGGCCGAGTCGGTATCACGACAGAAGAGTCACAACCCCCCCCGCCAAGGGGAAATGGAAGATCGCATGTCAATACTGCGACAACGAACACTGGCTGTCCCAGTGCGACGCATTCAAGAAACTGACCACCGTCGAAGTAAGTCAGTGGATTAAAGCTAACCGCCGCTGCTTCCGCTGCGCGCGCGGCCACATGGCAGCAGAATGCCGCATTAAGAAGAAGTGTGGCAAGTGTGACGGCGCTCACCTCGAAGTACTGCACGAGAGCAACAAGCGAAACCCCGCCCCACAAAGCAGCTCGAGAGCAGAAGTACTCTACATCGACCCCGCGAAGAGTGGGAGCTCCAGAGTGCTCCTCAAGGTGGTACGAGTACTCCTCAGTCACCGGGACAAGGTACTCGACACCTACGCCGTCCTCGACGATGGGTCGGAGAAGACCCTCCTCCTCGCCTCCGCCGCAACCCAGTTGGACCTGCGGGGTCCAGAGGAGACCATGACCCTCCGTACCATTCGTCGAGACTTAAAGACAATCAAAGGTGAAAACGTCTCGTTCACCATTGCAGCGATCGACCAGCCTGAGAAGCAGTACAGCATCAGCAAGGCGTTCACAAGTTACGACATAGGTTTGTCACGCTACGATTACCCCATCCCACAGCTGAGGGAAAAGTACGACCACCTACGCCAACTGCCCATACCGCTCATCAGCGGCGCTACGCCGACCCTACTCATTGGCTCCGACCACGCGGACCTCATTGTCCCAACTGATGCGGTCCACATCGGACCCAGAGGATGCCCAGCCGCGGTTAAGACCCGACTGGGATGGACGCTCCAGGGCCCCCTCTCCGGGCCTTCCAGCCGACCAACGTCCACACGCTGCCTTTACACCAAGGTGAGCGACACAGACAATACCCTCCTACAGCACGTTGAGAGGCTATGGACACTAGACTCATGCCATTCAAGAACGAACGCAAGATGGTTCGATCCAAAGAGGACAAGTATGCCATAGCTCTACTCGAGCAGAAGACTACGAGGGTCGAGGTCGACGGAGTGCTAAGATACGCGACCCCACTCTTGAGGCGGGAAGGGATGCCCACTCTGCATGTGCCTAAGGGAGCGACGCACCACTACCTACAGAGCACTGAGCGGCGCCTCGCCAAGGATCCCCCCCAAGCAACGATATATCGCACTGAGATCGAGAAGCTGGTAACAGCCGGCCACATAAAGAAAATCGATGACCACGAGGCAGAAAGGACAACAGTCATGGTACGTGCCCCACCACAAGGTCACCCACAACGGAAAGAACCGCATCGTGTTCAATTGCAGTTATCAGATTGAACAGCAGAATCTGAATAACCTACTCCTGCCCGGCCCGACACTCGGACCCTCCCTCCTCGGCGCCCTGATACGCTTTCGTCAGGACAAAGTGGCCATCAGCGGCGACATCAAGGGGATGTTCCTACAAGTCCGACTGATGGAGGAAGACAAGCCTCTACTGAGGTTTCTGTGGAGAGAGAGGCTCGACGACCCTCGATATACCAATGGGAGGTACTCCCATTCGGCACCACCTGCAGCCCGTGCTGCGCCACGTTCGCGTTACAGAAGCACGTGGCCGAAGACCCCGGAGCCGACGATGATGTCCGACACAGCGTTGAAAGAAGTTTCTACGTGGACAACTGCCTACAGAGCGTATCCACGCCAGAAGAAGCAGAGAGCATCCTACTGAAGCTACAAGCTTCATTAGCCAAAGGTGGATTCGACCTCCGACAGTGGGCCAGTAGCGACCCTCAAGTTCTCCGGCGCCTCCCCCCAGAGACCAAGGCCGCGAGCAGCGAGACCTGGATGGCGCACACCCCAGGCGAAGCGCAAGAGATGACCCTGCGCCTCGTCTGGCGCTTCAAGACGGACTCTCTTCACTACCGACACACACCTCTGAGGACGGATCAGGAGACATCCACGACTAGACTGACCACTCGGCGGACCGTGTACCGAACACTCGCCAGCCAGTACGACCCCATGGGGTGTATTCTCCCCTACACCACCCGGGCGAAGATGCTGGTGAGAGAACTGTGGGACAAGAAGCAGGGCTGGGACGACCCCATACCCGAGCACCTAGCCACCACAGGGAGAGAGTGGGAGGATGAACTTGTCTTACTCCGCGAGGTGGCCATCCCGCGGAGCTACTTCCCTTCTACCGTGCGACTGGAGAAGTGCCAGACAGACCTGCACGTCTTCAGCGACGCCTCAGAAGTGGCGTACGGATCAGTGGCCTACCTGAGGGCTCGAGAAGAGGGAGTTCTGAACTCTAAGCCCCTCGGCTACGTTCCAAGCGACGTAGCTGACATCAAACCCATCACCCCAAACTACCTCTTAATGGGGTGGCCGGACCCTGCCCTTTCTCAGACGGTGTACAGACAGGACGGGATGAACGGACGGAGAATGTGGAGACACAGCCAAGTACTGGCCGACCAGTCTTGGGCCTGCTTCCTCCTACGCTACTTACCCTCCCTTCCAGCCCGTCAGAAATGGGTGAAAGACGGGGACAACCTGACCGTGGGGACCGTCATGATGATAATAGACCAGTCACTACCCCAAGCTACGTGGCCAGCCGGCCGTGTGAGCAGAGTGATTAATGGTTCAGATGGGAAGGTCAGAGCGGCAGAAGTCATCGTCCAAGGGCGGACTTATACCAGACCAGTAGCCAAGTTGATAGAGCTTCCTGCGTTCATGGCAGTATCATGGCAGACTTTGTGATATCGGAAAATATCATATCATTGTCCAAAGAATCGATATCGTATCGTATCGTGATGGAACTGGTGATTCACACCCCTACCCATTAACCATAAACGAGTGGATAGATATAGAGGACGGGCCTACATAAAAACAGCAGTATTAGATATGCCAATCCAAGGAAAGATGAGCTGGACACGCTGGAGAAAAATGTAATCAACACCACCAAGTTGACGGCCGTGCGGAACTGTCCAAGGTGCTGATCCCCCAAGGAGCTGATGACTTTCTCCGACTTTTGCTTGCATTAGCCTAATGCGTAATTTGTTTGCGTTGCCAAGCTGGTTTATAGCCTACTCCATTTGAAATTCCATAGCAACGAGACATGTTTAGGAAAGAAATGTCTACGCCAAGTTCACTGAAATTGATATAAAATACCCTAGATTTGTCTGTATTCATCCTATATTTTTCCTGGCAGTGCAACCTGCTGTATAAAAGCAATAATACACAAGAAGCCGTGGGATGTCATGAATATTGCCACGGCTGTGATGCGCCTGCAGGCATGAGAGCGAAGCTCGAGACTCTAGACTGTAGCACTCAAGTTCAACACTGTTTGACAAACAATCTTACGCGTAGCTACCAGAATTTTACCCTTTCTGCCGACTTGTTGTACAGAACTTGTAAGTCGCTTTGACTAAATTTACAGATTCACTAATTACTCACAAGCAGTGTGTCTTTTATGCCCTGTAATTCAAATAGTTTTGTCCTGTAATTTACAAGACCTATAAGCCCTAATTAGGGATGTTCGATATTGGCTTTTTTACCGATATCCGATATACCGATATTGTCCAACTCTTAATTTCCGATACCGATATGTCATGGAATTAACACAACACAGGGCTCGAAATAAACTTTTTTACATGGTAGCACAGTGCTCCCAACTTCAAAAAGTTTGGAGCACCAGCAAAAATGTAGGAGCACCCACCAAAATATAAAGAGCACCAACAATATAGGGATGGGTATTTAAAAAAAAGATCCAGATCGATTGATCACATGATGTACTCGTGGAGCAAAATGCTGTATAAAATAAATGTCTTTTCCGGTGTTTTAGACTTTGCTCTTTTATTTTGAAACCCCCCGACCGGAAGTATTGTTGTTATTGCTAGCGGAACTTATCTATGAGCGGACAACTTGTGTCGTAGGCACAACAGCACAGCTTGAAACTACCTGTTGTATTAAATTAATTGATGTTTAACTTGTCCCTGTGGGGGCGGTCAGGTGGCGTAGCGGAGATTGTGCTCGTCACCAATGCAAGAGGCTGCGGTCTCGACTTCCGGAGAGTCAGCATTGCCTTGGCTCCGGCTGATCGCTATACTAACTCGTTTGGCTGAGTTAGGGGGAGGGGAGCCGTGGATGGGTCCTGGGCGTTGTGGACAGCGACCCCTACAGCTCGGTCAGGGCACCTGCTCAGCGAAGGTAGGATCTGGTGAGGGGTAGTGCGGCCTCCCACACGTTACACTCTCCCAGTGAGAATCTGCGCGGCCAGGCTGGCTGCCGGCTGGCTGCCGGCTGGCTGCACATGCGTCGGAGGAAAGCATGTGACAGTCTCCGGCCTCTCGGACCAACAGTAGGGGGAAAGTGCGCAACAACCAGGAAAGGGGTTGGGAATTGGCATAACGACTAACAGTGGGATGGGAGAAAAATCGGAAAAAGGAGGGGGAAAAAGATAATAAAAAACAAACTTGTCCCTGTGTCCAGTCCTTTCGACTGTAAACAATGATGCATGTAATTGTATTAATGTTATTGTGTGTTGTAGCCAGTGATGCCACAGATTACTTGTAGCGTCAGCGAAGCGTCGAGAAACGAAGAGGGACAAAGAGGAGGAGTTTTCCTGGAGTTATCTGCCGAGGGATCCACCGATCCACCTAGTGCTAAGTACACCCTAGTCCTATCTTACACTCCACTCTGAAAAACCCTTTCCCTCCCACTCTGCTATTTCTCTACTTCCTCCCTGCCACTCTTGACAAGACAATGTGTCTCATACCTATATCCACAATCTGCTCCTCTAGAACAGATTTAACCCACCCACGGCAGTTTGCTAGCAACCCGGCTAATCTCTCCTACCCTCCTACAGCCACTAATACACCTGTCACAGTACGGGGAGGCTTATGGAATTGTCAATCAGCAGTCAAGAAAGCTGACTTCATTACTGCCTACGCCCATAGTCTAAATCTGCAGCTCCTGGCTCTAACTGAGACCTGGATAACCCCCAATAACTCATCAACACCTGCAGCATTATCTACAAACTATAACTTCACTCACACACCTCGACCTTCCAGACGGGGTGGAGGCACTGGCCTCATGACATCTCCTTCATGGGCTACAAACGTAACACCACTCCCAGAACTGTCACTCTCCTCTCTCGAATATCATGCAGTATCTGTCTCTAATCCTTTCAATCTCACCATTGTTACACTCTACCGCCCTCCAGGTACACTCGATCACTTCACAGATGAGCTGGACATGCTTCTTAGCTCCTTACCGGAAGATGGTACCCCTCTCCTTCTATTGGGCGACTTCAACCTGCCTGACTCATCTCAGTCAGTCATAGTAGTCTCCCTCCTACAATCGTTTGACCTGACTCCCACTGCCATGCCTCCCACCCACAAAGCAGGCAACTCCTTGGATCTCATATTTTCCCGTAACTCCAGCATCATTAACACCACGGTAACTCCCCTACATGTATCTGACCATTCCTTCATATCCTTCTCACTAACTCTCATGCTTAACCGAAAGGTCTTCACCCCAACTCAAACAGTCTCACTCAGACGCAACCTGCCCTCCCTATCCCCCTCCACCCTCTCCTCTGACATACTATCCGCTCTACCTTTGAGTGACACCTTCTCTGCTCTCTCCACAGAGATGGCAACCTCCACCCTCCTTTCAGCCCTTGCAACCTCCTTCAACAAGCTCTGTCCCCTCGTTGAGAAACCTGCCCGCCGTTCCCCACCCAGTCCATGGCTGACAGATCCAGTGAGAGAAAAAAGACAGGTCCTGAGAGCAGCTGAAAGGAAGTATAGAAAGTCACGCCTCACTGCTGACATCGACACATATCACAACCTCTTGTTAACATTCTCCAAAACCATCACTAATGCCAAAGCTTCTTTCTTCCACCATAGGATCGAGGCCTCTGCCAAGAATCTTCGCAAACTGCATGCTACCATGTCCTCCCTCCTCACTCCCCCCCCCACCCCCCCCTCCCTCATCTTTCTCTGCCGAAGACTTTGCGATCTTCTTTGAGGAAAAAGTGGAGAACATCCGCAGCTCCTTCTCCCAACCCCCACCCATTCCAAATGCTGAATCGAAAACCTCATCCTTCACTCTGTCATCTTTCTCTCCCATTACAGAAGCAGAGACCCTGACACTGGTAACGTCAAACCGTCCGACTACTTGCCAGCTGGACCAGCTACCCTCCCCACTCCTCCAGACCATAGCACCAGACATCCTCCCATTCCTAACTGCAACCATCAACTCCTCACTCAACTCGGGGGTGGTCCCCACCTCCCTAAAACAAGCCAGAGTCACGCCGCTCATAAAAAAACCAACCCTGAACCCTACCGTCATAGGCAACTACCGTCCTGTCTCTCTTCTCTCCTTCCTTTCTAAAACACTTGAACGTGCTGTATCCAACCAACTTACTGCTTATCTCTTACAGAATGACCTCCTAGACCCTAATCAGTCAGGCTTCAGGACTGGTCACTCCACAGAGACAGCCCTCATTGCGGTCACAGAGGCACTTCACTTAGCAAAAGCGAAAGGCCTCTCCTCTGTCCTGATTCTCCTAGATCTATCTGCAGCCTTCGACACAGTCAACCACCAGATCCTCCTTGCGGCCCTCGCAGGAATGGGAGTGGCTGGCTCTGCGCTGACATGGCTGTCATCATACCTCAATGACCGCTCCTACCAAGTGTCATGGAGAGGGACCCTGTCGGCCACCCGCCCCCTGCGGACGGGTGTCCCCCAGGGCTCGGTTTTAGGACCCCTTCTCTTCTCCCTCTACACTAAATCACTGGGTAACATTATCACGTCTCATGGCTTCTCCTACCATTGTTATGCCGACGATACTCAACTCTTCCTCTCCTTCCCTCCCTCAGATATCCACGTCTCTGAGCGGATCTCGGCATGTCTGTCCGACATCTCCGCCTGGATGACGTCCAACCACCTCAAACTGAACCTAAGCAAAACAGAATTGCTCCACCTGCCGGCCAAATCCTCCCCCCTAACCGACCTTTCAATCACAGTCGAGAATGCAGCTGTGACTGCGTCCCCGACCGCCAAGAACCTTGGTGTTGTCCTCGACGACCAGTTGAACTTCTCTGCTCACATCGCAGCGACGACCAGAACCTGCCGATTCCTCCTGAGCAACGTCAGAAGGATCCGCCCCTTCCTGACAAAAGAAGCCACCCAACTCCTCGTCCAATCAACAGTCATCTCCCGCCTCGACTACTGCAATGCACTGCTCGCTGGCCTCCCGGCCACTGCCACTAAGCCTCTTCAACTCATTCAGAACGCAGCGGCCCGCCTGATCTCAAACCTACCGAAGTCGGCCCATGTCACCCCACTTCTTAGGGACCTGCACTGGCTCCCCATTGCTGCACGAATCCGCTTCAAGGCCCTCGACCTAGCATACCGTGCGGCAAAGGGAACCGCTCCCGCCTACCTCCGGTCAATGGTCTCTAACTACACACCCTCAAGACCCCTACGCTCTGCATCTTCTGGCCGCCTCAGACCTACTCCTATCCAAGCTCCGGGAGGGTCATCAAAGAGAAGTCGCCTATTCTCAGTCCTTGCCCCACAATGGTGGAATGAACTACCCACCCCAGTTAGGACAGCCGAATCACGCCCAATCTTTCGCCGTCGACTAAAGACGCACTTCTTCAACCATTATCTGAATAAAAAAAAAAATAATCTAACCCTAACTAACCGTACTGTCATGCACTTGTCCTAATAAACTAACCTACACTGTAGCACTCAACACTTTGATGAACATTGTTGCTCAGCTGATAGAGTTGTGCCCTTCCTGATGGCTTGTCGTACAGAACTTGTAAGTCGCTTTGGATAAAAGCGTCAGCTAAATGACTAAATGTAAAATGTAAATGATTACTGATTACTCCTTTAAAAAGTAATCCAAGTTACTTTACTGATTACTTGATTATCAGAGTAACTTAGTTACTTTGAAAGTAACTAGGTTACGAAGTCGTCGTCGTTCCCCCAACAGTTTTTTTTTAAACGCTTTATTGAATTGTTTTTAACTTGTTTCTCTGCACATAACGTAAATTGTTAAACTAGTGCTTCAGCTTCTGTACCATCAAGTATGGTAAAGCAACAGTCTATGATGCTCACAGCATTAGAGCAGCCAGCCAGTGGTTTTAAAAAACCAGTGTATCACATCTAACAAATGCAGGCTGAACTATTCAATTATATCAACTGTAACTATTAAATTGTTTTTATAAATGTCTCTCTATAAACATACAATCAGTCTCTCTTTAACATGTAAATTAACTGTAAATCTGGCAAATAAGAGCTTTTGCTCTGCCACCATCAAATATACATTAATCAAAAGGGAAAGAAACAATCTCTCTCTTTTGCTGTTTGGCTGGTGGACCTCTGAGTCCTCCTGTACCTAGTCGAAGCGTCGGCTAGTGTTGTGATTCCAGATGCTTTCAATGCAATTGGATGGGCTGTTTTTAGCGGTAGACAATATTTTGTTTCCTCCGCATATGAATGTTTTTTTCACCCGGCTTAGCTGACACAAACGTGAAGTAGTGACTGAGCTACGTTTAGACGAGCGTTTTGGGATGGAAGTCTGAACAGAAACCGCAAAAGTCTTCTTGCGGTTTCACTTTTAATCTTGCGTTTAGACAAGCGTTTTGGGGTGGAATTCTCCGTGCAGACGACGCTGTAACGACGGAGCCCTGCTGTCACACGATTGGCGCATATGTCACATGACGTGCTGTGAAGACCCGCCCTACTCTGCCTCTGATTCGCAGACTGTGGATGGGGAATGTGATTGGACCAAAGCAGAGTCACTCACAGACAGAGGGTCCAGTCACGCCGCGGGACACATTCTTGTGTAACCCTTTCACTGCCACACGACGTCACTCCCAAATAAGAAAAACAGCTCAAAATGTATTTTTGACTGTCGAAAACGAAATAAAATACTGCATTCCGCCTGCATTATGAATTTATGATGAGATAGTAACGCACAGCCACTTGGACAAGTAACTGCAATCAGATTACTGGCTTTTAAAGATTAACGCGTTAGATTACTATTTTCGGGGAAAAGTAATCAGATTACAATAACGCGTTACTTAGTAACGCGTTACTGGCATCACTGGTTGTAGCTATGCTATACATTCTGAATGGCATTAACGTTAGTTGGGTACTGTCATTGTATTTAGTTGGTTAGATATTTAGCTAATGTTGATAGTGTAGCGCTGAGAGATGGGAGTCGGAGGCGGTGTCTCAAAGTAGAACGAAGAGTATTTAATATGCATTAGAATACAACAACAACAATACGTTACTCGATAGAAAGAATGAAGGTTGGCAGTTGGTGCCACTGGGTATAAAGTTCGGGTGGAACCAATGTTCCCAACAACAGTTCTGTGTGAATTATGTACAATCACTACAATAGCATTGAATAGCATCAACGCTAGCTGGCTACAACGAATTCTCACAAGCTGGCTCGAGTTTTCTCATAGCCGTGAGTAACTCACGCCCACCCCTTATTATGTAATAGATTTTCTTTATTGATAATTTGAATCTGTCTCCGGGCTTCGTTAAGCTCCCACGCTTAAAATGTGTCGACTCCGTTGCAAACGCACTGTTATCAGGTCAAACGATTGTAGGAGGGAGACTACTATGACTGACTGAGATGAGTCAGGCAGGTTGAAGTCGCCCAGTAGAAGGAGAGGGGTACCATCTTCCGGTAAGGAGCTAAGAAGCATGTCCAGCTCATCTGTGAAGTGATCGAGTGTACCTGGAGGGCGGTAGAGTGTAACAATGGTGAGATTGAAAGGATTAGAGACAGATACTGCATGATATTCGAGAGAGGAGAGTGACAGTTCTGGGAGTGGTGTTACGTTTGTAGCCCATGAAGGAGATGTCATGAGGGCAGTGCCTCCACCCCGTCTGGAAGGTCGAGGTGTGTGAGTGAAGTTATAGTTTGTAGATAATGCTGCAGGTGTTGATGAGTTATTGGGGGTTATCCAGGTCTCAGTTAGAGCCAGGAGCTGCAGATTTAGACTATGGGCGTAGGCAGTAATGAAGTCAGCTTTCTTGACTGCTGATTGACAATTCCATAAGCCTCCCCGTACTGTGACAGGTGTATTAGTGGCTGTAGGAGGGTAGGAGACATTAGCCGGGTTGCTAGCAAACTGGCGTGGATGGGTAGAGTCAGTTCTGGAGGAGCAGATTGTGGATATAGGTATGAGACACATTGTCTTGTCAAGAGTGGCAGGGAGGAAGTAGAGAGATAGCAGTGTGGGAGGGAAATATAGGATTATGGTGTACTTAGCACTGGGTGGATCGGTGGATCCCTCGGCGGAGAACTCCAGGAAAACTCCTCCTCTTTGTCCCTCTTCGTTTCTCGACGTTTCGCTGACGCTACACCAGCAAGCCTTTAAATCACTATCACTATCACTATCACTAATTAGTGCTGTCTTAACACCTGGCCCTTAATGGGGGCACTTAACAAAACAAAATGGCAGTTTTAAACACGCCCCTTTAATCAAGTCAGCTGGTTCCTCCTTCTCTGCTCTCTCCACAGAGATGGCAACCTCCACCCTCCTTTCAGCCCTTGCAACCTCCTTCGACAAGCTCTGTCCCCTCGTTGAGAAACCTGCCCGCCGTTCCCCACCCAGTCCATGGCTGACAGATCCAGTGAGAGAACAAAGACAGGTCCTGAGAGCAGCTGAAAGGAAGTATAGAAAGTCACGCCTCACTGCTGACATCGACACATATCACAACCTCTTGTTAACATTCTCCAAAACCATCACTAATGCCAAAGCTTCTTTCTTCCACCATAGGATCGAGGCCTCTGCCAAGAATCTTCGCAAACTGCATGCTACCATGTCCTCCCTCCTCACTCCCCCCCCACCCCCCCCCTCCCTCATCTTTCTCTGCCGAAGACTTTGCGATCTTCTTTGAGGAAAAAGTGGAGAACATCCGCAGCTCCTTCTCCCAACCCCCACCCATTCCAAATGCTGAATCGAGAACCTCATCCTTCACTCTGTCATCTTTCTCTCCCATTACAGAAGCAGAGACCCTGACACTGGTAACGTCAAACCGTCCGACTACTTGCCAGCTGGACCAGCTACCCTCCCCACTCCTCCAGACCATAGCACCAGACATCCTCCCATTCCTAACTGCAACCATCAACTCCTCACTCAACTCGGGGGTGGTCCCCACCTCCCTAAAACAAGCCAGAGTCACGCCGCTCATAAAAAAACCAACCCTGAACCCTACCGTCATAGGCAACTACCGTCCTGTCTCTCTTCTCTCCTTCCTTTCTAAAACACTTGAACGTGCTGTATCCAACCAACTTACTGCTTATCTCTTACAGAATGACCTCCTAGACCCTAATCAGTCAGGCTTCAGGACTGGTCACTCCACAGAGACGGCCCTCATTGCGGTCACAGAGGCACTTCACTTAGCAAAAGCGAAAGGCCTCTCCTCTGTCCTGATTCTCCTAGATCTATCTGCAGCCTTCGACACAGTCAACCACCAGATCCTCCTTGCGGCCCTCGCAGGAATGGGAGTGGCTGGTTCTGCGCTGACATGGCTGTCATCATACCTCAATGACCGCTCCTACCAAGTGTCATGGAGAGGGACCCTGTCGGCCACCCGCCCCCTGCGGACGGGTGTCCCCCAGGGCTCGGTTTTAGGACCCCTTCTCTTCTCCCTCTACACTAAATCACTGGGTAACATTATCACGTCTCATGGCTTCTCCTACCATTGTTATGCCGACGATACTCAACTCTTCCTCTCCTTCCCTCCCTCAGATATCCACGTCTCTGAGCGGATCTCGGCCTGTCTGTCCGACATCTCAGCCTGGATGACGTCCAACCACCTCAAACTGAACCTAAGCAAAACAGAATTGCTCCACCTGCCGGCCAAATCCTCCCCCCTAACCGACCTTTCAATCACAGTCGAGAATACAGCTGTGACTGCGTCCCCGACCGCCAAGAACCTTGGTGTTGTCCTCGACGACCAGTTGAACTTCTCTGCTCACATCGCAGCGACGACCAGAACCTGCCGATTCCTCCTGAGCAACGTCAGAAGGATACGCCCCTTCCTGACAAAAGAAGCCACCCAACTCCTCGTCCAATCAACAGTCATCTCCCGCCTCGACTACTGCAATGCACTGCTCGCTGGCCTCCCGGCCACTGCCACTAAGCCTCTTCAACTCATTCAGAACGCAGCGGCCCGCCTGATCTCAAACCTACCGAAGTCGGCCCATGTCACCCCACTTCTTAGGGACCTGCACTGGCTCCCCATTGCTGCACGAATCCGCTTCAAGGCCCTCGACCTAGCATACCGTGCGGCAAAGGGAACCGCTCCCGCCTACCTCCGGTCAATGGTCTCTAACTACACACCCTCAAGACCCCTACGCTCTGCATCTTCTGGCCGCCTCAGACCTACTCCTATCCAAGCTCCGGGAGGGTCATCGAAGAGAAGTCGCCTATTCTCAGTCCTTGCCCCACAATGGTGGAATGAACTACCCACCCCAGTTAGGACAGCCGAATCACATCCAATCTTTCGCCGTCGACTAAAGACGCACTTCTTCAACCATTATCTGAATAAAAAAAAAGAAAAAAAAAAACAAGAAAAAAATCTAACCCTAACTAACCGTACTGTCATGCACTTGTCCTAATAAACTAACCTACACTGTAGCACTCAACACTTTGATGAACATTGTTGCTCAGCTGATAGAGTTGTGCCCTTCCTGATGGCTTGTCGTACAGAACTTGTAAGTCGCTTTGGATAAAAGCGTCAGCTAAATGACTAAATGTAAATGTAAATGTAAATGTTACAGTCCCTGCGATCTCCATCCCACAGGCTTTACAGTGTACACAGTGCATTGCGCCGCTCTCATACCGAAGTCCTTGAGCCACTCTCTCCGAAAAGTGTACACCTTCTTCGCTGCTGGTGCATCCACATCGCCATCGCCAACTGTTTCAGCAGCCACGGCGACTACATCTGTTATGTTTTGAGTAACGTTAACTTTACAAAAAATGCTGTAACGTTCGCTTCATCTTTTTAGCTTTTAGGTAATTTAGCTAGTTAGGTAACGTTAATACATTTATAATAAACTTTCGTTTTCAGGTAACATCAAAGAAATTCTAATTAGTCTAGTTAAGTCGCGTTAGCTCTATGTCACGTGACAGTGGAGTGCTACGAAAGGGAGTGATTGAAGGCTAATCTTAACCAATCTAAAATCAGCATTAAAGGTAAGAACGTCAAGCTCATGTTTGATTGGTTAGAATGGTCACTGTCAACTCACAAGGCACATACTGAGTGTTCAAACTAGCGAATGTACAGAGAAAGGGACGTTCGGGGAGGGGGGGGGGGGGGAGGTCGCACCAGAACAATTATTTGCACTTGCACAAATGCTCCCAATTATATTTTGAGGTCGCACAGATATATGCGCCCAAAACGGTTGCAATTTTGAGCCCTGCAACATTATGCATACTTTTGACAATAGATAAAATAAGAATTTGTTCTTACTTGCTTGCCTGGGTAAATAAATGTTAAATAAATGTTACATTTTTTTTAATCTTTTTTGAAAACCAATACCGATCATTTCCGATATTACATTTTAATGCCAATATCAGTAGGCCGATAATATCGGACATCCCTAGCCCTAATAGATATTAAAGGTGTGTATGTAAATGAAAATTTATGTGTCTGATAAGGAGATAGGGATATATGTAAATGAAATGTATGTGTCTGATAAGGAGATGGGGATATATGTAAATGAAAATGTATGTGTCTGATAAGGAGATAGGGATATATGTAAATTAAAATGTATGTTTCTGATATGGATATATTATTAGAAGATTGAATAATTGGTTGATATAAATGTAGATAATGTAGGAAAAAGCTCAATTGTACATTATACTGTATTGTATTATGAATTGATTAGGAGTATGTCTTGTTGTTTTTAATCTATCTGTATTCCCTTTAGTCGCCGTCGACTAAAGACGCACTTCTTCAACCATTATCTGAATTAAAAAAAAAATAAAATAAAAAAATCTAACCCTAACTAACCGTACTGTCATGCACTTGTCCTAATAAACTAACCTACACTGTAGCACTCAACACTTTGATGAACATTGTTGCTCAGCTGATAGAGTTGTGCCCTTCCTGATGGCTTGTCGTACAGAACTTGTAAGTCGCTTTGGATAAAAGCGTCAGCTAAATGACTAAATGTAAATGTAAAATGTAAATGTGAATATAGTGTATAATGTAAGTCTGTAGCTGTATTTTACATGTTATGGACCCCAGGAAGAATAGCACTGCTGTGGCTAATAGGGATCCAAATAAACTCAAACTTAAACTGTAAATACTGTAATCTGTCTGCAAACTGCAAGGGGTGAGGAGAGCATGAATGAATGAATGAACTTTATTTAACAGATTGCAGAATGGGTACAATACAGTACGGCTCAATACATACAATTGTTAAGGGGATGCAGACCTGAGAAAGACGTTTGTCTTGTTTCCATCAGGGTCCCCCATTTTCAATTCATATAGACATTTATGACATACACAACATACATGACATTTATGGCATAGGGACATATAGGTATTTAGTACTGATACATTTGTGACATAAGCGGTATTCAAATATACAGTACTGTTACCCCTAGATCCTGACAGAGTATATACATATGATGGGGAGGGGACTGTACATTAGGAGGGGGTGGGTGGGTGGGAGGGAAATATACATACGGCGGGGAGGGAATATATACATGCGGTGGGGAGGAGACTGTCTATTAGGAGGTGGTGGGGGTTTTGGGCATTTACAGTGGCCAGTTTCAAATTGCAGCCTCCCGTAGGTGCTCTTTAAGAACGGTTTTGAATGTGGGCAGGGATTCACATTCCTTTACAGCTTTGGGTAGGGCGTTCCACATTGTTGTGGCATAATTGCGAAACGTGTTTAGTCCCTTGTTTGAGCCGAATCTGGGTTTAACATGATTTGTTGAGCTTCCTCTGGTGTAGTGGTTGTGGTATTCACTGACCTTTGGGAAGTATTTTGACATGTACATGGGCACCCCGGTCGTATAGTGTATCTTGTAGACCAGGCCCATTGCAAGTTGCTGTACTCTGTCGTCTACTCTAAGCCATCCTAGGTTGTCAAAGTGGGCAGGGGTGAGGTGGGTTCTGGGGTTCAGGTCAAGTAGTAGTCTGACCAGTTTGTTTTGTGATGTGATGCATCACTTGTGGGACCCCCCACTTCTCCTTCTGTTGTTATGCAGGCTCTTCTTAAACCCACGTTTAGTATTCTTATACATCAATCAATCAAACCTTTATTTATTCTCAAAAGGACAATTGAGGTCACCCTCATTTTCAATGTCGTCGAGACTACAAACATTTCAATGCATACATTTTTTTACAATATAATAATAATAAAAAATATGAATAACTATCTATATAGCACTTTTCACACATGGACCGCAGCCCAGAGCGCCCCACAGCAACTAGCATAAAATTAACATAGGCATAAAATCATTACACAGTTGACAGAATAAAAACAGTGCATAAATTGCAAACATAAGAATAGGTACAATAAGTACAGTGTTGCTCGAAGTAGGGCTGCAACTAACGATTATTTTGGTAATCGACTAATCTGTAGATTATTTTTTCGATTAGTCGACTAATCTAACGATTATTTTTGTCACACCCTCAATCTCTGCTTCCTGTGGGCATGGCTCCTTCTCCAATGCATGTTTTACCTCACATGCTCAAGTCTGCACACCTGTGAATGTCACCCTGTTGTCCAGTCCCTCTGCTTTAACAGTTAACTTAACATAACATGATGTTCCCATAACAAATTAAAATAATGACTCATGAAACATTTGAATTTGGATCTTAAGCAACTTTAAATCAAAATGTATTTGAACAATACACAATCACTCATAACAAGATAAATAAATTAAATAATAAAAATTAAAGTGGAAGTGTTTAAATAACTAAAAAATATATATAGCAGACTTCTTAGCTTAACATCCCAGGGAACTAATGGAATAACTGGGGATGTTGTTTGCTCCTGACAAGAGTCTCAAAGTCTGGGGTGATGGTAGACAAAGCAACTCTGAGGTCATGCTCAATGTCCAATCTGTTCCTCTGCTTTGTCTTCAGCTGGACCAGAGCTGAGAAGCCACTTTCACAAAGATAGGTAGTGCAAAAAAAAAATATATATATAAATTTTTCTTTTTTTATTATTATGACTAATCGACGCAAAAATTCTGCGTCGACGAGTTTTTATGATCGACGTCGTCGATTATGTCGACTAATCGGTGCAGCCCTAGCTCGAAGGCAAGTGAACCCCGCCCCCCGGAACAGCCAGTCCCCCAAACACCCCACACATCAATCCCTACCACATCCCCATCCAAGACCCCCCCCCCCCCCCCCCCCCCCCCCCGATAAAACATGTCATGACCGAAGGAAATAAGGGCCCGCACACCCATCAATCTATCGGCCGCGCCTTGCGCGCACAGGGTGGGGTGTGGGAGGGCCTAGGAGGGGGAAGGGACATGTGGCACTGCAGGAGCCAGGACATTGGACGAGAGAGGAAGAGGGGAGGGATTTGCAAGTTCACTCACAGGATCCCCACACGATGCTAGTAAGGGTTTCGTTACTAGGATGAAATGGAGACTTTGAGTAATGAGGGGGCGTGTGCATGTGACGTAGGTTCTCTCTCTCTCTCTCTCTCTCTGTCTCTCTGTCTCTCTCTCTGTCTCTCTCTATCTATCTCTGTCTCTCTTTATCGCTCTCTCTCTCTCTGTCTCTCTGTCTCTCTCTCTCTCTATCTCTCTCTCTGTCTCTCTCTCTGTTTCTCTGTCTCTATGTCTATCTGTATCTCTCTATCTCTGTCTCTCTATCTCTCTCTCTGTCTCTCTCTGTCTCTCTCTGTCTATATCTGTCTATCTCTGTCTATATCTGTCTCTCTCTGTCTCTCTCTCTCTCTGTATATCTATCTGTTTCTCTGTATCTATGTCTCTGTCTCTCTCTCTCTCTCTATCTATCTCTGTCTCTCTTTATCGCTCTCTCTCTCTCTCTCTCTCTGTCTCTCTGTCTCTCTCTGTCTATATCTGTCTATCTCTGTCTATCTCTCTCTCTCTGTCTATCTCTGTCTATATCTGTCTATCTCTGTCTATCTCTCTCTCTCTCTGTGTATCTGTGTCTCTGTCTATCTCTGTCTCTCTCTGTCTCTCTCTCTCTCTGTATCTGTCTATATCTGTCTCTGTCTATGATAGGTTAATAGGATACTAGATTACTAGGATAATAGGATGCTCTTGCTTACGTAACACCTCTGTCCTAAAGTTGATCTCAATAGTATTGATGACAGTCAAAGACACTACATAATATGACGGGTCAAATGTCAGTACAATACCGTCTATCCCTTTACGGTGTGCGTGTGTGTGTGTGTGTCTGTGCGTCCGTGTGTGTTTGTGTCTGTATGTCATAAACCTATACTGTCAGCAGTCAAAGAGGGACAATTATAATCCATTTGCGTCCGTCTTATTATAAGTATAGTCTGGCTCAGTGAGCATCTTACGTTTCCTGACCACGTCTTACAAAGGGGGATAGTTCACTCTTCTTTACTCTCTTTTATTACATTTTATATAAAATTCTATTATCCACATCTCTCTCTATATTGTTATCTTTCTATTGCTCTATTTAATGTATATCCATTCTCATTATATCTCTATTCTTCCATACTGTATCTATCCTGTCATCCGTATGAACTGAGTATATTACAGAGGTGAATTTAATATATACACTAACTACAATAAAGAGCTGAGGATATGAATTATTGACCGGATGGAAGTTGCACTTTTGTTGTGGGAATTGTCACACACACACACACACACACACACATG
>NC_140171.1:91468187-91830687 GCF_963971535.1 Notolepis coatsorum
GATTCGTCAGTCTCTGTTGGTATGCCCTTGGCCACGGCTTCGCCCGGCGAGGCCTCTGAGGAGTCGCCCGCGGCGCCCTCCTCGCCCCCGTCTCCACCGTCTTCTCCATCCTCGTTTGAGGGGGCTGACTTTACCTCTCCTGACGCCCTCCTGACGCTCCCATCTCCACCCTCTAGGCCCGGTTTGACACCTGCCGGTGAGCGTCTGCGCCGGTATTGAAAGTTGTGCCGGTAGCGACGCCAACGAGGCCCCTGTTCTGGGCGGTCCTCGCCTCCTTGACCTCCTGGTCGGAAACCTCGTCGGTAGCTCTGCCTCCAGAGGTCCCGGTCGCGTGTAGCTTAATCCCAGCGGAAGAGTACCAGAACGCTTCCGCATTCTTCGCCGCACGCCAGTACGGTAATGCGCATTTCCTTTTCCTTCGCCCAGGTGCTGAAATGGAAATGCATGTAGTACATTGCAACACAACGCAGCATTTCCGCGTACATTGCAACGTAACACAACGCAAGCTGTCAACTGTACTTTACATATTATCCAAACGAGGACCACATAATGTTATTTCCCTGTACATTGTAACATTAACACAACGCAGCTGTCAACTGTACTTTACATATTATGGAATACATGTATATTATCGCGACGCGTCGTCACAGACTAAACAGTGTTCTGGATTTTCCTACAATGGATTATTGATTGTAAATTGAACCCTTGCACTGAAGAACCATTATGAATCTGTGTTAGAAAATGTTTTGGATCTAAATCACTTGGAGTTTGAAAGTGATATCAGAAGAAACTACTCAACCTCAGCTGTCTTTAACTATGAGTGAACACAACACTCTAACTTACCATGTTTAGATAATAAAGCACTCAACAAAAAAAAAAAAAAAAGCTGAATAACAGTAGCAGTGATCGCCTGCTGCGTCCATCGCGTGTATGTGATTAATATGAACCAAAGCGTGTTAATTATGAACCAAAGCGTGATTAATATGAACCCAAGCGTGTTAATATGTGTCGAACCAAGCGGGGATCTCATGCGCATGCGCGCGCGAGCACCTCGCGGGCACCTCGCGAGCACCTGGGCGAAGGAAAAGGAAATGCGCATTACCGTACTGGCGTGCGGCGAAGAATGCGGAAGCGTTCTGCGACTCTTCCGCTGGGATTAAGCTACACGCGTCCCGGTCTCCGCCGTCAAGCTCTCCCCTCGCAGGCCCTCTCCTGTTGGGCTCTCTCTGTTCGGGCCCTCTCTGGTCAGGCTCTCTCCTGTTGGGCTCTCTCCCCTCAGGTCCTCCCCTGTCGGGCTCTCTCCTGTTGGGCCCTCTCCCGTTGGGCTCTCTCTGTTCAGGCCCCCTCTGGCCGGCCCTTCTCCTTTCAGACCCCCTCCTGTCGGGCTCTCTCTGAGCAGGCTCTCTCCTGCTGGGCTCTCTCCTGTTGGGCCCTCTCTGTTCAGGCCCCCTCTGATCGGCCCCTCTCTTTTCAGCCCCCCTCTCGTCGGGCTCTCTCCTGTCAGGCCCTCTCCGTTCGGGCTCTCTGTGTTCAGGCCCCCTCCTGTCAGGCTCTCTCCTGTCGGGCTCTCTCCTGTTGGGCTCTCTCTGTTCAGGCCCCCTCTGGCCGGCCCTTCTCTGGGCAGGCTCTCTCCCGTCGGGCTCTCTCCTGTTGGGCTCTCTCCTGTCGGGCTCTCTCCTGTTGGGCTCTCTCCCATTGGCCTCTCTCTGTTCAGGCCCCCTCTGGCCGGCCCTTTTCTTTTCAGACCCCCTCCTGTCGGGCTCTCTCTGAGCAGGCTCTCTCCTGTCGGGCCCTCTCCTGTTGGGCTCTCTCCTGTTGGGCTCTCTCGGTTCAGGCCCCCTCTGGTTGGCCCTTCTCTGTTCAGACCCCCTCCTGTCGGGCTCTCTCCCCTGCTCTCTCTGGTCAGGTTCTCTCCTGTCAGGCTCTCTCCTGTTGGGCTCTCTCCTGTTGGGCTCTCTCGGTTCAGGCCCCCTCTAGTCGGCCCTTCTCTGTTCAGACCCCCTCCTGTCGGGCTCTCTCGGAGCAGGCTCTCTCCTGTCGGGCTCTCTCCTGTGGGGCTCTCCCCTGTTGGGCTCTCTCCTGTTGGGCTCTCTCCTCCCAGGCCCTCTCCTTTCGGGCTCTCTCTGAGCAGGCTCTCCCTGGTCGGCCTTTCTCTTTTCCGGCCCCCTCCTGTCGGGCTCTCTCTCATGCCCTCTCCTGTCCGGCTCTTTCTTCTCCCGTTGCCGATCGAACCGGGTCTTGGAGGGCTGGATCCCTCGGAACACTGCCCGTCCCACTGATTCCAGCTGGGGCCCTTCCGCCTGAAGTCGCCGCATCTCCACCCAGTCGTACCCGCGGTTCCTCTTCTGGGTCCCAATCCGTCCTGTGATGACTGTCGAGACCCCCCGCGGTTCGGTCCGTTCCTCTGGGCCTGGCGCTTCGGGAGGGGAGGAAGGGGCGGGACCCTCCGTGGGGGGCAGGACCATCTCCTCCTCGGACCAGTTTATCGCCTCCATCGTCAGGTCGAGGAACGTCTGTCCCCCGTCGAGGGCGGCTTGGGTCCTTTCCAGGGCCAGCGCCTGTTGGTCTAGGAGGCCTGCCTGTCGGTTCGCTATGTCCGCCAGGGCCTTCACCTGAGCGGTCAATTCCTCCCTGGTGACCGCCCCCTCTTCCTTCACTTCGGTGGCGGCGTCTTGGCCGTCTCTTTGCTCCCGCCGAGCTGCCCGAGAGTAACATTTCTCTTGGAGTGCCTGCTCCAACCCCTTCACTGTTTCGGCCTGCTGCTCCAGGAGTGCCGCCTGATTGTAGTACTTGGCGCGACCCCGAGTCAGTCGCCATGGGTTTTGCTCAGCAACGAATGTGCACATTTATAGTTATTATGTTTGTTTTTACTACTTTTTTTATCGAAGCATCACTGGCGGGGACGTCATACGACCGCCAGTCACTTATTGACCTAAACTCCGGACTCAAAGGGGAGTTTAGAGACACTTTATCATGCCAAGAATGGCCAAATGAGATCAGGCGGGACAAAGACAACGCGGGAGACAAAGATGGACGCAAGACAAAGAAGAAACACAGGGGGAAGAGGAGCGGGATCAGATTAAGATTAAGGAAATCTGCTTACCGTCCGGCTATTCCATCTATCTTCCTAGCGAATGTCCGTTCGCTAGAGTGTAAGATGGATGATTTACGTGCGCGGGTCCGATTCCAGCGAGAGATGAGGGAATGCAATATCCTGTGCTTCACCGAGACCTGGCTGAAACCAGTGACTCCCGATCATAGCATCTCTCCCTCCGACTCCTTCACCATCTTCAGAGCGGATCGTACAGAAGCCTCCGGGAAGAGCATCGGCGGGGGGCTATGCCTTATGACCAACAACGGCTGGACTAGCCCCGGGGAAGTGAAGATACTCTCCCGTTCATGCACTCCCGACATGGAACACCTCACGATCTAATGTCGTCCGTTCCATCTTCCGCGCGAATTCACTGCAGTGATCATGACTGCAGTGTACATCCATCCCCAGGCGAACGTCGGCAGGGCGCTAGGGGAACTACACGACCATCTGAACGCGCACCAGATCAAGCATCCGGACGCAGCCATGATCGTAGCCGGGGACTTCAATCAGGCGAATCTGAAGAAAGTCATGCCGTCTTTCTTCCAGCACATCGTCTGCTCCACAAGGGGAGGAAATACACTCGACCACTGCTACACCCCGTTCAGAGCCGGATACAAGGCTGTACCGGCTCCACCATTAGCGGGAGCAACAAACACGTCGGATCATGCCGCCATCTTTTTGGTCCCAGCGTATAAACAGAGATCACGTGACGCCGTCGTGTCACGTGAGGTAAAAAAATGGGACGACCAATCAGAGGCCACGTTTCAGGACGCACTAGATGACGCCGACTGGGGAATGTTCAGGAGGAGTAACAGTGACGTCAGCGATTTCACAGACGCTGTAGTGTCATTCATAACAACACTGGCTGATAGTATCGTCCCCACAAAGAAGGCGAGGGTGTTCCCAAACCAGAAACCATGGGTGGACAGTACCATCAGAGCAGCCCTGAACTCTCGCACCACTGCTTATAACCGGGGCAGAGAGTCAGGAAACATGGAAGAGTACAAGACAACAGTCTACACTCTGCGCAAGGCTGTCAAACTTGCTAAGAGGACGTATGCCGACAAGATGGAGGCACAAATGGCACAGAATGACACAAGAGGCTTATGGCAGGGACTGAGGGCTATAACTGACTACAAAGTCAGCGGCCCCTCAATGGGGAGCGACGGCGCCTCCCTTGCGGACCAGCTCAACACCTTCTATGGGCGGTTTGGTGCAAACAGTGGCACTGCTAGCCCAACGGCTAGTGACGTCACTGGTGCGCCGGCTGTTGTGGAGGGGGGGGGGGGGCATCCGCGGGGGGGGGACGCTCTCTCATTGACGGTACACAGTGTGAGAAGAGCATTTATGCAGGTGAACACCAGGAAGGCTGCTGGCCCAGATGGTATAACAGGACGCATACTTAAGTCCTGTGCCAACCAGCTTGCCCCGGTGTTCACCGCCATATTTAATCAATCCCTGGCGGAGTCGGTGGTCCCTGCCTGCTTCAAGATGTCTACCATCATCCCTGTACCGAAGAAACCCTCCCCAATATGTCCAAATGACTACAGACCGGTGGCGCTCACCTCTGTGGTCATGAAATGTTTTGAGAGGCTGGTCAAGGACCACATTTGTGCCTCCCTCCCCAGTGATATGGACCCTATGCAATTTGCATACAGGACAAACAGGTCCACTGACGACGCGGTCTCCCAGGTACTGCACAGCACCCTCTCCCACCTTGACCGTCAGAAGGGGGGCTATGTGAGACTGTTGTTCATTGACTACAGCTCAGCGTTCAACACCATAGTCCCCACCAGACTGGTGGACAAGCTGATCGAGCTGGGTCTGAGCTCCGCCCTGAGCGCCTGGGTATTGGACTTTCTGAGTGAAAGACCCCAGGCGGTCAGGGTGGGGGGTCAGACCTCCAACACCATCACCCTGAGCATCGGGTCCCCCCAGGGCTGTGTTCTAAGCCCCCTGCTGTACTCACTCTACACACACGACTGTGTGGCCAAGTTCAGCTCCAACTCCATAGTGAAGTTCGCAGACGACACAGTGGTGGTGGGGCTGATCTCGGACAACGACGAGAAGGCCTACCGGGAGGAGGTTGAGGTACTGGAACGCTGCTGCCAGGACAACAGCCTGCTCCTGAACATTGGTAAAACCAAGGAGCTGATCGTGGATTATAGGAGAGGACAGCAGGAGACACACACACCACTGATGATTAACGGGGCTACCGTGGACAGGGTGAGCAGCTTTAAGTACCTGGGGGTCCACATCTCAGAGGATCTGACATGGTCAACACACATAGACACAGTAGTAAAGAAGGCGAAACAGCGCATCTACCACCTTTAAGTTACAGTTAAGGAAGTTCAGAGTATCGGGGAAGATACTCCAGTCCTTCTACTCAGGAGCTGTAGAGAGCATCTTGACTGGAAACATCACTGCCTGGTATGGAAACAGCACGGCACAAGACAAGAAGGCCCTACAGAGAGTGGTGCGCTCAGCCGAGCGTACCACGGGTATTGCACTACCTCCCCTGCAGGTTCTATACAACAAGAGGTGCAAATCCAGAGCCTGCAGGATAATGAAAGACCCTCACCACCCCAATAACAGCCTGTTCCAGCTGCTGAGGTCAGGCAGACGCCTGCGAACCCCAGCTACTAGGACAGAGAGGCTTAGGCTCAGCTTCTTCCCCCAGGCCATCAGAGTCCTGAACAATGAACATTGAGTACCACTGTAACACTTTAGCATGAGCGGGCACACACTCAGGCCGCACGCACCCTCACTTATTGCCAAAAGGAAAGGCCACTTTAATTTAGTATTAGCAACAGTAACAGTGTATTGCACTACTATTACTACTACTGTTAACTGTTAACTGTTACCCGTTATTGCACAAATTTATTGTTACCTGCTACCTGTTATTGCACAATTTTATTGCAAACATTTTTTGTATTGGATTCTATTATATGTTGTACCAATTGCACATTGTTGCGGGCAAGACCACCCGCATTTCATTGTATATCCGTATGCCGTGACAAATAAAACTCTTGACTTGACTTCTCCTGCAGCTCCTCCAGATCCCTGGCTTGGGTCTGTTCCAGTTTCTTCACTGTTTCGGCCTGCTGCTCCAGGAGTGCCGCCTGACTCCGGAACTTCTCCTGCAGCTCCTCCAGATCCCTGGCTTGGGTCTGTTCCAGTTTCTTCCCTGTTTCGGCCTGCTGCTCCAGGAGTGCCGCCTGACTCCGGCACTTCTCCTGCAGCTCCTCCAGATCCCTGGCTTGGGTCTGTTCCAGTTTCTTCCCTGTTTCGGCCTGCTGCTCCAGGAGTGCCGCCTGACTCCGGCACTTCTCCTGCAGCTCCTCCAACTTCACTTCCCACTTCTGCGCCTGTTCCAGGCACTCGCTCGCCCGCTCTTGGACAGCGAACAGCTGTCGGATCGACTCATGCGCGGCGCGGGTCTCTTCGTCGGACGTCATGGTCTCTCTACCCTGCTCGGTCAGCTCCGGTTGCAAGGCCTGGGAGAGCTGTTCCTGGCGCACGCTCAACCGCTCTTGGTCAGCGAACAGCTGTCGGATCGACATCAGCGCAGCACGGGTCTTTTTTTTTGACCTCATGGTCTTTCTACTGGTCTGTCAAGGAAGTGGAGTAGGATGTTGATCCTGTTTGTGACGCCAAATGTAGAAGGGTGGATTATCCCTGCTTGTGGGAGTAGTAGTACACAGACACTGGGTAGTAGGATACTATAGTATTGGACCTATAAGTACCCCCGTCTTTGGCGCGGAACATCGTACTGGAGGGCTTGCAGCTGGAGTGGATGGGGCCCAGGAATTACTAACCTGGGGACTGGTACTCTGGTCTCCCTCGCCTTCCAAGGCGGTCAGCAGTAGCTCCCCACACACCCTCACTCCCTCAGTACCTCCGACAGCCCTCCCACACCCAGTGACTGTCAGTTCAATAGTATTATTGGGCTTCCCTTTAAGCAGTACCCTTCCTTGACCACCTGTATAGACCCTTCAAATGCTATTCTGTAAATGGGGTGTAAGGGTTAAATAATTATGCCGTCACAATATTTACCCAGAGAATAAAATAGCAAATGGAACTCAAAGAAAGAGACACACACAATGATCCCAATTAAATCTACGTTTAGTGAAGCCTGGGCAGATTATACATTACAACGTTAATGCTTACTCATATGGCACCAGGTGCTCTTGTTATCAATGTAGGGGAATCTCTTCCCACCATAGGCACCGAGTGCTCAATACATTAAACCACCCCGCTTGTACTGGGGGAACCCAGGCATAGAACGTAGACACATTGGGAGTCTCAGAATCAAACAGTCAAATAAACCAATAACAAAAATAACCAATAAATGTGGGCCCACGTTATCAAAGAAAACCTAACCTAAGTCGGCTTAAATTGTTTGGGGTACCCCTTAGACACTGGTGATTAGCGTTCACTTCAATGGACGTTGCTGTTGATACACACGTGGTACTGTTAGTACTTAGCCAAGATGGCGGACCCACTCTTGTCACCACTAGTCCGGATGACAAGATGGCGTCGGCAATCCACGAGCAGAGCCAGCAGGTTGGGCGAACAGCAGGCAGTGGTTAGCGGGCAGAGCTTGCTGTATGGCGTCCTCTGCTGGTGGGAAGAGGCGTCCTCTGTACCGTCTGGGAAACGTCCACCGCTGCTGTTGCTGGCTTGCTTCCGTCGCGCGAGCTAATACTTTGGCTACCTTAAACACAGCTAAGCTTTGGGTCTCGGCGCACCCTCCTGCTATTCGGTTATACTGTTAACGCAACGTGGCTGGCTACACCACCGGTCTCTTCAGCGCCTCGCGCCCCCGTAGTCTACTCAAGTCAGACGGAGCCGTTAGCGGCATGCTACTATACCGCACACAGTAACTACTATAACCCGATAACGTTAGACGCTAGTCTCGTTAGCTTAGACGTTAGTCCTTGGGTTCGGTTTCTCTTACTCACACACTATCACGGATACTTCTAGGATAACCCGTCACTAACAAGTATGTCTCATCACCCGTCGCTCGCTCCGGCGGGGCTCTCTGGCTTCACTTCTTCAACGGGGCTATTCCAAAGCACCTCCCGTTATAGCTGCGACCGTTCATGGCCAAGTCCAACGCCGAAGAGAACTTCCTGTTCCCCTCACCTCCAGGTGATTCACCTCTTCCTCGTTGCTTGCTTCTCTCCACTGCTCCACCTGCCACCACTGCACTCCGCCCCCTGCTGGCAACCTCCACCGGTCCCACGCAAAGACCGCTCCAGAAAGGGAAACAAAGGCTCAATGTTATTGCTAGTAATCCATACTGCATCTGGAGAGGAGTAGCACCTCACCTCGTCGTTAGACTGGGCGAGCTATCCAAAGGAACACTGTTAGTCTATCCAAAGGAACACTGTAAATCACACGTTATACACACACAGGGAAAGTAACAGTTAGTTAGCACTACTGAATACTTTGTAGAATATTCAGGCTGCTACACTTATATATTGTTTAGTTGTATAAGATATATATTTCACGTCGTCTATTTACCAAAGTAACAGTATTTTACCATTCGCCTCTTTTCATATGTTCCATTCATCGCGCCGTGGGCGCGCACGCATGCACCTGTAGACAGCGTGAGCGCATGCGCGTGTTCAGGACATGCCTGGGCATAGTGCGTGGGAGCGTGCGTTGGCGCAGTTGTAAACAGACCACAACGTATCTTACGAGAGAGCTGGGCCCTATTCCCCGTACCTGGTTCAACTAAGTCGATCAAGAGTCCCATTATCCAGATTCAATTAACCCGATGTTTGAAGCCGGGATTTTCCTGTTCCTCGAAGGTAGATTCAGTCTCGTTAACTCGAACCAGATTTGAGACCCAGGATAAGTGCGCGCGGCCGCTTCAGTTGAAAAGCCAGCAAGTATCGATAGCAGAGATCCTGATTTTCTAACGGCATTGATTGATTAATTGATTTAAAACTTTATTAACAGATTGCAGTACGGCTCAATAGCCTCGCCGACAAGTTAAATGCACAATCTATAGGCTAATTTTAAGTCCCTCATTACCCCAATCAATCAGATTATATTTCTTTAAACTTGCCTGCTGGCAGTAGGTTTATGGAATGGATAATCAAATGAGATCTTGCTAGCGAAAATAATTAGTTCAACTGTTTCAGAATAAGGATACGGCTCTCTTGCCCATTGATTGATGTATGGTGGATGTTTTACTTATCTCCACTGTGGTGTGACGGTTGGTCGCTTTGACTTTCACACAGACGGCCCGGGTTCGAATCCCACTTCTTCTAGTCTTTTTCTTCTTTTTGCAATGTAGGAATAATTCAATTTGGTGCACGTTGAGAGCTATATAAAGAATGACATCCTCAATGCATGTAGATTTATAATATTTTAACTTAAAACTAGGCTACTTTTGCGTATAATCATTAATATTATATTCCAAAAAAATTATATTGGAAACGCGGGGTCTCGAACTCGGGTCGCCCAGTTGCCAGGAGCGAACACTGGCCGTTGCACCACTGTGCCAGATGGGATATATTCATTGTGTATCCATCAATGCACAAGACACCCGTGTTTCGAATATTTTTCTTTTGAATGAAGTTTTATCTCTTTATTCTCAAATGCATTAATCATTCAATTTCTCAAATCCGTCAAACAGCGCATCTCATCAGACATTTTAATCCCAGTTACAATATCACACAAAAACCACAATCCACGCATAGACACTTCAATTTTATGCTTGAATGAAACACAATCCGGGCGCTTCGTTAAGCAAATCCACAGCGGAGAATATATGAAACTAATCAGAGCCAAACGGCCGATAGGTTTCATTCATTAAAAATATCCCCGCGGGATTCACATTTGCAATGCGCCGTTATTAAAATAAACACATGCAGCGTGTATCGCGACTCCGAGCGCCGTATATGACGTGCATTATTTTATTTAGGACAAAGTAAATCTATAGGCTCAATATGATTTATTATCAGCATTTAGTTCTATTATTATACATTTCAAAAGCCCCCTCTAGGAAAACGAAGCACAAAAACATAATTCAGAATGGTATAATGGTTCTAGACTGTGAGAAATATTTCAGGGAGCGAGCTGGCATTTCTTTGCGGGGGCGTGGCCATGGTTCATCCAGCTAACTGAACTAAACCCTGCTCCCGACCAGGCTCAAACTTTTTGATCTGTTGTCATGGTGATTTAGACAATCGAGCGTCGGGGAACAGAAAGGTCCGGCTTAAGTCAGGCTATGCTGGAGATTATCCGGCTAACTCAGTTAGCCAGGTACGGGGAACGGGGCCCTGGTCGGCTAGTTAGATGTAACAACAATATTGTCGAGCCACCATTGGAAACGGCAGAGTGACATAGGTTTGGGAGAAGTGAATTAATAATAACTTCTATAGATTTGCCGACGGGCAAATAATAACGGACCGTGGAGAGACTTTGGGCTGAACCCAGCTGCGTTCTGTATTCAACTAACTACTACTGACTACATGCAGGTTAGCCTTAGCATAAAAGGGCTAACTAGCTATTGACCATGCCATCGGGCGTTTGGAATATTAGCTATTAAACCTGCCATCGGGCGTTTGGAATATAGGAATCCGTACGAGACCCCCCTATCCAGCGACGACAGGATTATAACCGCATGAGTCTACAGCAGCCTCGGGAGTAGGAACTCCAGAGAACATCGTCTCCATCCTTCTCTCTTTCCCCCCCTTGCTATTCACTCCGTCCCCCTCCATTCAGAGCTCCAACGATCTGGTACCAGTAGTTTAGGAACTATAGTTAATTCGGACATTGTTGCATTGAAATTATATTAGTAAAGGGAAATCTGTGTTACATATTATATTTGTGTTTATGTTAAACATTAAAGTGATTATTGAACTTGGTATCACTGTCCCCTCACAGTTAATAGAGTGTCCGCCATTTTGTGTATATTTAATATCTGGTTAATTAATAATTAGTAGTTGTCAAGCTCATCATTTAAATACAGTCAGGGTTGTGTAGCCCCTTAGCTACAGGTTCCATTACCTGTATAGCTCAATGGGTAGAGCAGGACACTAACACAGCAAGGGCTGGGGGTTAAATTGTCTGACTTTTTGAGTTCTTGACTCAAACGCTATACAGTTCTTAAATAGGGAAATATAGAATTTAAAGTACTTTTAAAGTAATTGCTGCTGGGGCGCCCCGGTGGCGCACCACGTATATATACTGAGGGCGGGATCCACAAAGAATGGATTGCACGGTGCTAATTGCACCCTTACTTACAATTCATTATGAATTGAAAATGGGGGACCCTGATGTAAACAAAACAAAAACGAAGTATTTCTCTGGTTTGCATCCCCTTAACAATTGTGTGTATTGAGCCATACTGTATTGTACCCATTCTGCAATCTGTTAATACAATATAAAGGTGACATGCATTATAAATGTCTTTTTTCAGGGTCTAGCATTGTATTATAGTAATAGGAGTTAGTATCAATGTGTCTGTGTAAATATTGGCGGATTGCCGTCATTCAGGTCATTCATTTCCTGCTCCATTTAATCAGGTCGTTCTGATTTGACTCGCATCGTGACGTCACATTGCGTTGGGGAAGCGGATAGTGATCCGATTGGCTCTGTGGTTGGAGCCAATGCCCGCCCACAATCTACCTAGAGCAGACCAAAGAAGTGCAGTGACTTAGCCTAACATAAATAATATGAGCAAAACACGCAGGCCATGTGCTGTTCCTGGCTGCAAAGCTGCTAATACGTCTTAGCAAATTTTCCTGAGGACGTCGTGCTTCGCCAGCAATGGACCAAGTTAGTTTTTGGATTTTTGCAAAGACGAGGGACTTTATGCTTCTGTGATTTCCTGGCTGTTGCTAAAGAAGAAGGGACCTAGCCTGTAAGTCTTTGAGACTGAAAGAAAGTATCGAATCAGTAAGTACATACAGTACGTCGTAATTAGTTAATTAGCAGTAGGACCTCGTTCATTCATCCGTTTGTGTATTACGGTACTCTTCCATGTGTGTGCGCCAAGACAGTCTAACGTTAGTGCAAGCACTGTGTGCGTGTGTGTGTGTGTTTGTTAGACGGACTGAGAGAGCAAGCTAGCTTAGCTAACGTTCTTAGCTCTGTGCTTCGTTGTATATATGTAGACCTACTTGTGTGTATTGCGAATGAATGATTATGTTCCTAACTAACGTCGTTAGTACAAGTGCCGTGTGTGTGTGTGTGTGTGTGTGTGTGTTAGACGGATTGGGAGAGCAATCTTATTCTTCCGGGCATTTGTTTTCCCAAAATCGTATGGCATGGGTACCTGCTTCGGTGTCATCCCTTTGTGGATTGTATTGTATCGAAAACGTATGCTTGAGCCATATTTGTTTGTGTATTAGGTTCACTTTGGCGTTAGTAGAGTAGTATGGCCGGAGCTATTTGGTGGGTGGCTGTCACTCAAAGCATTCTGCTAGTATGGGCGGAGCCCATCCAAAAATAGCCTGAAATCCTGAGGCTGGAAAATGATGCTTTTGAGTACTTGATAAGAAATATAAAACAATGATTTTTTTTTTTTGAAATAAACCTTACAGATGTCTTCAATAGACTCACAGGAATTGTGTAAAGTTGCCCAAATAGTGCTAGGAATAGCAATGCAGGTCCCCTTTAATACAATTTTCAATCAATCAATCACTGCGCTCAGTGTAACCGCAGCGTCCTGGGTTCAGATCCGGCCTAGGACATGTGCTGCATGTCCTCCCCATCGCTCTCTCTCCCAATTTTCAAACGGTCCTATCCACAATAAAGCAGAAAATGCCATAACATTTAAAATAAATCTTTATCTCACTTAGTGCCCTCTCTAAATTGGTTGGCGTGGCTGAACCCTCAACCTGTCTGTTTGACCCTCTTCCAGCAACTCTCATCAAAAAACTCTTCCCAACTCTAGGCCCTGCCCTACTCAATATTTTCAACACCTCCTTGTCTACTGGCGTGGTGCCCCTGGCCTTTAAATCAGCCGTCATGAAACCACTACTTAAAAAACCGAACCTCGACCCTGTAATCTTGAAAAATTACAGACCCATCTCCAATCTTCCGTTCCTATCCAAAATATTAGAACGGATTGTCGCAACGCAACTTACTGACCATCTATCAAACAATAAATCTTAATGAATCTTTTCAATCTGGCTTTAGAGCCTTACACCGAAACGGCGGTTACCAAAGTCACAAATTACTTACTGCTCTCTCTTGACTCAAACCTAACTTCTGTGCTCGTATTGCTTGATCTCAGTGCAGCCTTTGACACTATCAATCATTCGATTCTTCTAAGTCGGCTTGAGAATCATGTTAGCATTCGGGGTCACGCACTTGCTTGGTTTAAATCTTATTTAACTGATAGAACACACTGCGTGGTCTATAATGATTTAACATCTGAGGCCCTCCCAGTGCAATGTGGTGTCCGACAAGGCTCTGTCCTGGGCCCTTTGCTATTTTCGATTTACATGCTACCCCTCGGCAATATCATACGCAAATTTGGCATAAACTTTCATTTTTACGCTGATGACACCCAATTATATATACCTATTAAGCCAAATGATTCCTCCCAATTACAAAATCTTGAGGCTTGCCTGCTTGCCGTCAAAAAGTGGATGTCGCAAAACCTTCTACTCCTTAATGCAGATAAAACTGAGATGTTAATTGTTGGCCCCCCAAACCACAGAGGCCTGTTTCAGGACATCTCCCTCAACTTTGATACTTGTCATGTATCCCAGAGCTCCACCATAAAAAACCTTGGAGTCATTCTAGCCTTCTGTCTGGCCTGCAGTGCTGAACCTTCTGAGTGACTCCTCGGCCCTGAGCTATTGTCTTGTATCTCATCCTGTATCCATACGCTTGCAGTAGTTCTATCTATTACTCTATTTCACAATTTTCTTATATACTATGATTCTACTGTCACCATGTATGCATATGCTCACTACATGTATTTATTGCTCCATCTCCGCCCACTACAAACATGGGAACTCTCTAACCCCTGTCCCAACCCCCCCCCCCATCTCTCTGAGTGCTTGTCTCGTAGTGCTGACCAAGGTGATGGATGTCTCGGGGTCTTGGCCAAGATTGCAGTGACTGTTCTACGTGCACCACCGAGGCCATGGATCAGCTTCTTACCGTCTTCTGTCCGTGGTCTGTCAACGTGGTTTCATTGCTGGGTTAAGTACTTCTATTCTATTCACATAATATGCTTACTTCATATATCTATTCTATTCACATATATGCTTACCACTTGTATCTATTGCTATGTCCGCCCATCACAATCACGCAAGCTGTCTAACGCCTGTCCTGTCTCCCTGTGAGTGGCTGTCCCGGAGTGACGACCGGAGTGTCGGACGTCCCGTGATGAAGACCGGGAGGATGCGACCCTCTCTGCGTGCCCTCCTGTCTCCGGCTGTCTCGTAGTGATGACCGGAGTGCTGGACGTCCTGCGATGATGACGGGGAGGTTGCGACCCTCTCCGCGCCGCCCCGTCTCCGGCTGTCTCGGAGTGATGACCGGAGTGTTGAACGTCCCGTGATTAATACGGGGAGGACACGACCCTATTGCATGCACTCATCTGTGTTTCACTACACACATGAGTGCATGCTTACCAACTGTCCGTCTGCAACACTACTATCACCGACATCTAAGAAGGGAGATCCCCCCTTGAATGGCCCTTCTAAGGTTTCTCTCCTCCACATTGCCTGTGGTGAATTTTTTCCTATTGCTAGGTTTTAGTGAGTTTTTCCTTACCTTCGCGTGGGGTATGTCTGAGAGTGTTGCATTCATTTATTTTGCATTTATTTTAAATTTGTTGGACCTTATGGTGTTCTTGTTTTGTTCTTGACTTATTGTCATGTTTCTTCTTGACTTGTTTAAAGAAGACGTGTCCGGCCCATGGGGACATTAACGTGTGTTGTCGGGCCTTACAAATTAATTTGATTTGACTTAGAGTAATTGCTGCTGATTTGAGAGGATATCTAGAATTAAACCAGCATTGGTTTTGGAACTCTAACTAATTTCAACTCGATGCTGATAGTGCTTACTTAATACTTACACATAGTATTACACTTGCTGATGAATAAAATCATGTTCAATGTACATGTAGAGTAAATTAAATTAACATTACAGTGAGATTTAATGAATGACTGTCAGCTAGAAGAATCCTTGCCAAGGATTATTGATTCAGATTCCTTTAATGTCATGTCATTCAGTACCTTACAGCAAAGAAAGAGTCAAGAGGGAATATCAAAATATCAAGGCCAACACCACATTGGCATCATGCCTTTTTATTATATACCTCTGATAGAGGTTGAATGAAATGATAAACCTGTATTGCCAGTACGACTCTTAACTCTAAATACCTTTCACCCACCTCTGGAATTCAGTATCTCTTCCCTGGACCACGTTCCCCTATCACCCTCTCATTTGACCCCCACCTCCCGCTCCCTCCATAAACTGCAAATGGTCCAAAATTCAGCCGCCCGCCTCCTCACTAATACCCGGTCCCGCGAACACATCACTCCTGTCCTCCACTCTCTCCACTGCAGTGGAGGTTTCTCTATGACAACACGTGAAACACAAATTCACTCATAATTCATAATTATTATTCATTTACATATATATATACATTTATTTTATTTATATATATATAAAAATTTTATTTTTTTAATTATTATTATTTTATATTTTTTTATTAGAAAAGTTTTCCTCTGTAAAAAAATGCCAGTGAATTTTTTCTTTTTAAAAAATGGCCAAAATTGACAGCTCTGAGCAGGCCTGCACTGCAGTAATGACTGCAGTAATTATTCGTGAAGAAAACTTCACAGGTGTGACCCAATGTTATATAAATAATAAATAACAGCCAATCGAAATAGGCTATTAACTTCGTCTAAGCACGGTCTGTGCAGTTAAACTCTTGCCATTGAATGGAGGATTGGAGGATTGAATGATTGACAGCCCTTGCCATCCAATACATGGAGGTTGAATATGATTGGCAGCCTTGCAAATCCAATCAGAGATTGCTGCATTGCAAAGTCAAAACGGGTCCATCTGCAGGTTAGGTTTAGCTCTGGCCAATCTCAAGTTTCTCAAGTTTCTTTATTAGTTGTCATACAGAAGTACAGAATACTTTTATACAAAATGTAACAGAAATAAGCATTTTGTATAAAAGTATTCTGTACTTCTGTATGACAACTAATAAAGAAACTTGAGAAACTTGAGATTGGCCAGAGCTAAACCTAACCTCCGACCCTGCAGATGGACCCATTTTGACTGTTTGAAAGAGCAAGGAAGTAGTTTAGTTGTTGTTTAGTAGAAGTAAGCTGTACAGCTATAACAAGTAAAGTCAGGCTAAATTAAACTTTGCGCCAACATTAGGACCGAAGTATAAACCAGCAACTGAGCAACATGAAGAAGTGGACTTATGCATCTGGATCAGAAAAGACGTTGTGGATGAAAAAGTAAGTAGGCTAGTGTTTGTAAAAGCTTGTATGCTAACAGTAGCTAGCCAGCTTAGCCTACATCACAATGATAATCACCAAGCTAACTTACTGTACACACTGTAGGGCTGCGCAATTAATCAAAACAGAATCGCGATATCGATTCATAGACCTATGCAATCTCATTTCTAAGTTATGACTATTTTCTTTTATTAAAATTTTTTTTTCTTTTTTTTTACTTTTTAAATTATTTTATCTGGGTTGAACATGATTTGTGGAACTCCCTCTGGTGTTGTGGTCGTGGTATTCACTGACCTTTGGGAAGTATTTCGACATGCACATGGGTATCTTAGTGGTGTAGTGTATCTTGTAGACCAGGCCCATTGCAAGTTGCTGTACTCTGTCGTCTACTCTAAGCCATCCTAGGTTGTCAAAGTGGGCAGGGGTGAGGTGGGTTTTAGGAGTAAGGTCAAGCAGTAGTCTGACCAGTTTGTTTTGTGATGTTTGTAATCTTGTTTTTAGTGCCTTTGAGGTGCTTTGGTACCATGAGGTGCAAGCATAGTCGTAGTACCCTTGAATGAGTGCTCCTGTTAGAGTCTTCAAGGTATTCTTGTTTACCAGAGAGGAGATCCGGTACAGGAATCTAGTTCGTTGGTTGACTTAGTTTTATTACATTGGGTCCCATTTTGTCACAGGAATGATTTGCCTCTATAGGATGGAACCCAGGTAGGGAATTTCATCTTTCCTTTTAATATAAGATAAGATATTCCTTTATTGATCCCCTTGGGGAAATTCAGGCATCATAGCAGCATGGGGGAAGGGGGGGGGGGGTGTACAGGTAGTGAAAACAACACAAGCAGTGTAAACAAATAGGTCAATATAATTTACTATCTAACTAACTGAAATATATTTTCACAGTGTCACATAAGGTGCAGTATGCATAAGGTAGTGTTATAATTTACTATCTAACTAACTGAAATATACATTATTCACAGTATCACAGTATCCACATAAGGTGCAGTATGCCTAAGGTAGTGTAAGTTGTCCTCTTTGGGTTCCTATAAGTCCCAGGTCGATGTCTGGCAGCAGTTGCTGCCCACTGTTGTGGAGCCTGATGGCCACTGGTATGAAGGACTGTCCGAGGCGGTTAGTTGAGTGTCGGGGGGGTATGAGTCTGTGGCTTCCTTGTCACCTTCACCTAATATGTTTTGATCTGGTCAGGTGCGCTGTCACCTAAAATGTTTTGATCTGATCAGGTGCGCTGTCACCTAAAATGTTTTGATCTGATCAGGTGCGCTGTCACCTAATATGTTTTGATCTGGTCAGGTGGGCTGTCACCTAAAATGTTTTGATCTGATCAGGTGCGCTGTCACCTAAAATGTTTTGATCTGATCAGGTGCGCTGTCACCTAATATGTTTTGATCTGGTCAGGTGCGCTGTCACCTAATATGATTTCATCTGGTCAGGTACGCTGTCACCTAATATGATTTCATCTGGTCAGGTGCGCTGTCACCTAATGTTAATATGTTTTCATCTGTGTCCACTGACCACTGACACAGTGGGGGATGTTTTAAAAATATAATTTAATATATAATATAATATAATAATTTGTGCTTCACCTAAAAATTTGGTCAGCAGCCTCCACTGCTCCACTGGCTCCCGATCAAACACTGCATAAGCTTTAAAACACTACTCCTCACCTTCAAAGCCCTCCACAGCCTGGCCCCCCCCTACCTGACTGATCTCCTTCTTCCCTACCGCCCCACCCGTTCCCTCTGGTCCTCCTCCACTGCCTCCCTCACTGTCCCGACATCCAAACTCAAACTTTGGAGATCGGGCCTTCTCTCGTACTGCACCCCGACTTTGGAACTCCCTCCCTCAGTCCATCAGAGACTCCCCTACACTCTCCACCTTCAAAGCTCGCCTCAAAACCCACCTGTTCTCCCTTGCCTTCAACCCCCCCACCCATAAACCCCCCCCCCCCCCCCCCCCCTCCAACCTGATTGATGTCTGTCTCCAGTCTTTTTGTGCTTTCATGCTGTCTTCCCTGTTCCCCCCATGGTCTCATGTTCCTTTTGTTTTTGTTTCTTTGTTGTTTCTTTGTTTTTGTTTCTTTGCTTTTGTTTCTTTGTTTTTACTTTTGCTCCCGACTATTGTCAGCGACTTCGGGTTATTGAGAAGCGCTATATAAATTAAATGAATTATTATTATTATTTATCCATTAAAAGTCAATGAATTGTTAAGTAAATGTATTCTACATGTACTGTACATAGAAGGTTTTCTTCATCATCAAGTTCAGTACTTTGTGTAAGTAAGTACTATGTTATAACTTTGCACCTAGTACCCATTTAAGAAACGTATATCACTGTAGTCAAGTGAGGAACTCAAAAAGTCAACGAATTGAACCCCGTTGTGGAATATTTTAAAGGAGCCAAGACACTAGTGAACTGTAGAAATTCAGATAGTAGTTTATTTTCTGTGGCCACAGAAAGTATCCTCAGTTTACAATCAGAGACAAGTGTAACACGAGATTCTGACCAGAAAAGTGAGAGAGAGCTCTGGTCAGACTTACAATTAAGTACACCAGTTTGTAATGACAAATGACAAAATGAAAACAAAGATGGGTTTTGTATCTGATATGAAACAAAAGACAACAAAGAAAAGATGACATATTCTGAAAATATGACATATCTAAGACAAACTGTGGGCCATGGTCATTGTTTTAAGAACACTGTTAAGACTGTCTCCCTAGTGTCTGAGAAACTGTATACTAGTTAACTATATTAATTAGTCAAGGATGTAGAGAATATGTATTTAAATAAAGCTATAAACATGCTGTCTGTACACTGTACACACTAATAGGCCCAGTAAGCTGTACAAATGATGTAATAGGATGAAACATATATTTTCCAAGTGGTTTGCTCTAACTATTTAACGACACAGGTGATGGAACCCCCAACCCTGACAGTGCAGCTGAACAATATTACTAATATTATAGTTATTGTGAAACCATGCAAGGCTAAGGAGTTACATGACTGCAGAGAAAAATTCATAATGGTATTTCAATTTTAAGATCATTGAAGAGCTATTGTTACAAAGGATCAGATTAAACCGAATATATATTTATTGATTGATATATATTGCATAGTATTTGTATATCGTTTTGATATCCCTTGTATATTCCTTGTACATATACACGGAATATCCCTTTAGCCTAGTACAGACCATAATATTTTATTCTCCTATTGGACAGCGGTCCACAGGCGCCAGGGCCATGCCTCCAGAGTCAGGTTCAAAGCCACCGTCAAGACATGTCTGTACATGCCCGGCCTTGCCCAAGAATACGAGACAGAAATGAGGTTGGCACTAGATTGTTCGCCGTGCATATAAATATGGCGCAGGTGAATACAGAAGCACTTAGGAACTAAAGTTGAAGCCTCACCCACGATACTCCGTGCGGTGAAGTATGGCCTGTTTGGCCCCAAATAGAGCATTGAGACCGCGTGCGAATTAATAACTGAAGTGTCAGAGTTTGGCGCTATACCGTCGAGTGCGACATATTTCTATTAAGTCAGTAATAGTCTATTTGTGTATAGTGTATCGTGCGGCTAAAGTTCTACAGTGACCAGCATCACCAACGCTTCCTCGTACCAGCTAGAGTGCTTATCCAGGCTGGGCTGCTTTCATGGCGCTTTCACCCGAGGAGACCTAGACGAGGATCGTGTGGACATGTACACTGGATTAATCTACCCGACGACTGCATAGCCATTTACGGCTGGATTATATTTGTTTTGGTCCTGTGATTTATGGAGCGGAGAATCGCCGACGCCTACACGTGTGGGATTTACCCTGTGAGGAGCCACGTCGAGTCTGCGCCTCAGAGAGCCTGAGGCAGGCTAGCTTTCTTCACTGTGGAGCTACAGTCTACGGAGAACAGCTGTATTCGTCTGTGGATCAAGAGACTATTGCACCGTCTCCTGTACTTGGAGTCTCCTTAGTCATCGTTGACCAGACTCTCTACTACCGACAGATCCTCTACCCCTGCTGGCTTACAACCGGGGGGACCCTTCAGTATCTCCCGCTATATATCACCAGTGCACCATAGATATAATTCCCTAAGATTCAGGTCGTATAATTACCTCCTGCGTAACCAGAGAATGGACATTCATTATTGATTTGCCTACGCACATTCCTTTGCCTTACAAGTGCATTCAAAGTATAATAGAGAAGTATATTATGTACCTTTTGCTGCAATAAATACTTAATTATAACTTTGTGTGGAACAGATTTATTGTGGGAAGTGTTCATCATATTTATATATCATGTACTGTATGGCCAGTAATTAAAGTGCATAAAGCGGTAGTGGTTTAATGATACCATACTTATCAATACAGTCAGGGAATTGTACCCCTCAGTTACAGCTATGATACCAAAGTTACACCTAAACTCAAACTGGATATCTGGTCAAATGTGAAAAAATACATCAGGAACTTGGTACAATAATATTTTATTTTTGCAAGCAAATTATTATTATTATATACAGCATCATCAAGAATAACTATTCATGAATATTTCTCATTTGTCAAGGACGTTTTAAAATCCTGGCTTCATTTCCAGTAGGCAGTCCCACAATAGAAAATTACAGAGGGACACAAACTAAAAAGACAAAATCTAGCCTACCAACTTTCACTAATAAACTACAATGACACTAATTCCATACCACCTTCAAATTCACTGGGAAGAAAACTTCCAGTCCTATAACCTTTTCCAACTTGATATATTTCAGCAATAATCTTCTCGTACTAGAATCTCAATAGGGAGGTGTAGTCTGACGTCACTGGTTGTTCCACCCGTATAGGGATTTATCATTGGGAAAATGGATTATCGGCTATTGTAATAATTCTGCCGCATGGAAATTGAAAAGCTTTCCATTTTTGCAAAAAATGAGTTCCCTTCTATCACTAACATTATTGTTTAAGCATTTTTGGTTGAAATAAAATTTGTCTATAATTTCTTATGATTAATTGCGAATATTTTCATGTTGAGCTATAGATTGTGGATGAATACACACAAAGGTACACCATGCAAATGTTAATGCTTTATTTGTTTTAAACGAGACGATTTAGAAATAGGCAATGGGGAAATACATGGGTGGAACACGAAAAACGGCAATGACGTAACCACTACACCTCCCTATAGAATCGTACTCACGTCTATATATTCCAACAAAATGTTAGCCACCAAATATTTTTGTTTTATATTGGGTATGGAATCTGATCCAACATACTGTTTTTGTCAACAAGAGGAAGACATAGATACAGCCTTATGAATGAATGTTAAAATCTGGCTGACCAAAATGAATCCTTTATTTTTATTCATATTTTATCTGGTTCTTTACCTCTACTCTCTACTGATATTTTTCTTTATATTTTATTGTCATTTCATTTCTGTACCTCCCCTCCACCGTGCCGTATGACACCTGGATTTCCCCAATCGGATTAATAAAAGCATCTTAAAACTCCCTTCCATCCATATTTTTTAATATAAACCCTTTAATCACTGCGTGTAACTGGCCGTAACTTTTTATGCTGCCGTCTCCCTCACAAAAGAGCTCCTTGGTGACAATGTGATTTTTACCTGGTTAAATAAATAAAAATACAAATTCCATTCCATTGTTAATTCTCTATCGCTATAATGTATCCAGATAGTGACTCCACCTATACCCAGTTAGAGATAGCTTTTACATTTGCTGTTGTAACCACTGGTGTCAAGACATTCCAGGGAAAATCATCTGCCACACAGGAAGTGATGTGTTTTACATCACCAGCAGTAGTTTGTTATGATGCATTCGGTTGGTCCTCGTCAATGCATCATGTGACTAAATCGTACGTATGAGGTGATGGTGTTCAGGTGCTTTACTTAGATCAGAAAGTCAGGACCAATCAGATCCAAGGCAGATTCTGCAATTATTCAACATTTATTTTGTGTTGGAAATAGTGATTTGATCAACTTTTAGGAATCCCATGCATGTAAATATCATATTTCTGATGATGACTCATGACTCCATGCTCACAATGAAGTATTTTTTGCGCCACAAAAGGTAAAAGGTCACAGATAGGTCACAACACGTAACCTCGGGTATCATGGAACTTGCCCGAGTTTACCACTGGTATACTTAGGGAGGCCATTTGATGGCGGCAAACTCGGAAAAGGACTGGCTGAACGAACGATTAGATGGAAAATTTACTCAAACATATTTAATGTCTTTCTTGATGGGATGTAAATAAATGTCCCATGTCCACTAAATAAATGAATTATTTAGTTACAAAAGGGAGAAAAATATAGAAGATAAACTCAGTAGTTAGTATGACCTTTCAAGATGGAGAGCGAGTAAGTGCAGTGCAAAGATATAACAGCAATGGCCGCTTAGGGCTGTACCGAATAGTTCGAAGCTTCGATCATACCGTTGATATTCGAATTCTAAATCAACATTTGAATAAAAAAAAAACATTCTGTTGAACCAATGGGGTTTTTCTTCACAGTTGCAGATAAAGATTAGGCTACACTAATATTATACTATTATAGTATATGACTAGTCATAAAAATGTAAATAAAACATTTATCATAAATTATGTAGCCTATCTGCTAGGGCTGCACGATTAATCGTTTTTTAATCGAAATCGCGATTTGGAATGATGCAATTATCAAATCGCCAAGCCTGCAATAAAAAAAAAAAAAAGAAAAGTTTTTATTTATTTAACCAGGAAGTCCCATTGAGATACAAGATCTCCTTTGCAAGGTAGACCTGGTCAAGATGACAGCAATAACATTTGCAATACATCACACAGCAATAAAATGTGCGATACATCACACAAGAACATAATAAATGTGCATGTATACAATATACAATACATCACATGTAAACACAAAGCAGAATAGTCTACATGATAGAAAAGTGTATAATACAGGGTAATACACTAATTTTGCAGTTGGGACCCGACTACAGAAAGCAGCAACATTCTTCTTGTAGGAAGTTATGTAATACAGATTTAAATTCACCAAGAGAGACCGGGGTGTCTAAGTGGATAATGGTCATGTAGCCCATTCCATGCCCAAGGTGCGAAGCTTGAGAAAGCTGTTCCTAGCTAACCCTGCTCAAGACAGAGAAAACATCTGAGCTGAGTAAGGAAAGGGTGTGGCTCGGAGGGGGGGGGGGGGCATCTCTCTCTCTCTACTGGTTCAATTAATGTAGAAAAGTAGAAAAACGTTGCACTATAAAAACGAACTGGATAGTTGATGATAATAAACATTTAACTTCATTAGCTGAAGTATTCTAAAATAATTTAAGCCATTCTCCTTTTCTGTGTGTGTGTGTGTGTGTGCACACGTCTCATATCAAGTTCAAGTTCAAGTTCTTTAATAGTTGTCATACAGAAGTACAGAATACTTTCATACAAAATGCTTCTTACTGTTACGCTCCAGAGACTGTGCTAGACAAGATAGTATCAAATAACATAATAACATAATATAGCATGAATTTAGAAGAAGAAAATGAGGTCACAGTTGTTCGGTATAGACATATGTACAATGTTCTGAGTTACCATATAATATACAATACACAATACTATGCAGTGTACTAATGTACAGTACTATCTAGTGCAAAGCAGAAATGGGATGAGGTACAATTTTAGGTACAATTTACAGTAAGGTGTACGAGTTGTAGTGCAATCCTTCATCCATAAATATAAAGTGTGGGGAGTGGGTGCTACAGTGTGTTTGTTTAAAGTGGGTGTGTGCTATAAAGTGTGTGTAGTGGGTGCTACAGTGTGTTTGTTTAAAGTGAGTGTGTGCGTGTGGATGTGTGTGCTATGTGTGTTTGGTGGTTGTTGTTGTGTAGTGTTCATTCATTGTTCGTTTAGCAGCCTGATGGCCTGGGGATAGAAGCTACTTCTGAGTCTTTCTGTGCTCGCCTTGAGACTCCTGTATCGCTTGCCTGACGGCAGCAGTTCAAAGAGGCAGTTGTTCGGGTGGCTCGAGTCCTTAATAATTCTCTTAGCCTTCCCCTTGCAACGCTTGTAGTAAATGTTCTGGAGGGTGGGGAGCCCCCCTCCAATTGTGCGTTCGGCTGAACGTGTCACTCTTTGTAGTCTGCTTTGGTCTTTTGCAGTGCTATTCCCAAACCAGGAGGTGATGTTGCCGGTCAAGATGCTCTCTATTGTACATGAGTAGAAGTTCTTAAGGATCTTCTGGCTGACTTGGAACTTCCTTAGGCGCCTGAGGAAGTAGAGGCGTTGTCGTGCCTTCTTCACCACACTGTTAATGTGTATGGTCCATGTCAAGTCCTCGGATATGTGGGCTCCGAGGTACTTGAAGCTGTTGACTCTCTCAACCGGTGCCCCGTCGATGCTGAGGGGGCTGTATCTGGTCTGACATCAGCGGAGTTTGATAGTATTTACTGAGGATTGCCAGATAATGTTGATATTTAAACACAAAAATGATCATGCAACATAAAAAGAAATTGTTGTAGGAACAGTTTGGGAGAGGGAGGTAAGGGGTTTTAGATTGTGTGTTGTGAAGTTTACTTCAGAGAGGGAGAGTAAAGTACAGAAAAAAAGGTACCGTTGGGTACCGTACCGGTATCGATTCCCAGGTCAAAAGAAACATTTTCAGACTCGGTGTCCCGAACAGACCCACCGCGTAGGCCAGATGCAAGCCGCATTTTACAATAAACCTCTGTGGGGCTGCTTAAAAAAATTATAATCGCAAATGTAATCGCAATCGCAATATCTGTCAGAAAAATCACAATTAGATTATTTCCCAAAATCGTGCAGCCCTACTATCTGCATCCGCTTAGCGCTCCATCAAGACGTCACCATCACTTTCATACCAACAGTGCCCATTTTGGATTATTTATGTTGATGAAACTGACGAGTTATATTCATTAAAGAAAGTTGATTTAATAAAAAAAATACTAATTTAATCAGATTAATCACTTTATTCAAATTGAGGATTTAGTTTGAGGATATTTATATAATATATATATTTTTTATGATTGTCATAAAATACGACGACAGACATTCACACGCCTTCGAGCAACACTGTACTTATTTTATGCCTATTCTTATGTCTGCATGTTCTACGTTGCACCACTTTTATTGTCTTTTATACCTATTCTTATGTCTGCATTTTATACATTGTTTTTATTCTGTCGACTGTATGCTGATTTTATGCATGTTGCTTTTGTGCTACTTGCTGTGGGTCACTTTGGGCTGCGGTCCATGTGTGAAAGGTGCTATATAGATAAGAGTTATTATTTATTATTATATTATAAAAAATGTATGCATTGAAAATGAGGGTGACCTCAATTGTCCTTTTGAGAATAAATAAAGGTTTGATGTATTTGCATACTGTAAGCTCTTTTTATACTAGTTTCCATTGGTGGTGGTCTGGTCGGCCATTCCCGGTAAAACTTTAACCCTTTCACTACCACATTACCAAATGGTTAACCCTTTCAATGTGACAATACAGAAGGTTAACCCTTTCACTGCCACATGACAAAGGGTTAACCATTTCACAACCACACTACAGAAGGTTAACCCTTTCACTACAGACGGTTAACCCTTTCACAACCACACTACAGAAGGTTAACCCTTTCACTACCACACTACAGAAGGTTAACCCTTTCACTACCACACTAGACGGTTAACTGTCTGTATTGTGGTAGTGAAAGGTTAACCTTCTGTAGTGTGCAGGGATTAAAGCAAAAGAAATCTCCTGACTGAACTTTTTTTCAGGCAAAGTCATATTCTTATTTTAACCTCCACTGTATATATTTTTTTAATAGCGTTAGCGTTTTAAGGGAACTCGATTATTTTGAAGATCGTTTCTATTGCCAGTTTGCTTTTATGTAATATCAATGCCGTTTTCTATTCATTAAATAAAACCGATACCTTTTGCAAGGGTTGACTCTGACTTTGTCATACAAATAAATAAATCTACATACTGTAACTTTTCAGTGCACGTTTTTATTTACAGTACATTGTGACAACTGAACAAGCTTATGACTTGAACAAGGAACTAAACAAGGGAAACAGTGCTTTAATAATACATAATGCAATTTTACAACAAAAAAAGTGCAGCTTACATACAGAAAACTCCTAATTCTGCATGCATAACATAAAATATAGATTTCAAATGTATGCGTCTTGTACTTAAGAAAAAAAAAAACACACCTGGCTCTTTTAGTTTTTTGCACCATGAACTGTGTTTTCTGACATAGCCTAATGATGTGAATGCGTTTCTGAATACTGGATCTACCTGCCTATTCAATAATAATAATGGATTGGATTTATATAGCGCTCTTCGTGACACCCCAGAGACCCCAGAGCGCTTACAGAGTCCATTATTCGTTCATACACAGTCATACCGGTGGTGGTAAGCTACAATTGCAGCCAGAGCTGCCCTGAGGCAGACTCACGGAAGCGTGGCGAATAATCAACGCCTACGGCCCCTCCGACCACCACCAACATTCATTCACATGCATACACATTCATACGAGGCAAGTAGGTTAAGTGTCTTGCCCAAGGACACAACGGCAGTGGGATGGACATGGGCTTGAGCGGGATTCGAACCACCAACCCTTCGATCATTGGACGACCCGCTCTACCCCTGAGCCACGCCGCCCCACTCATTGTCTATGTATGCTGAAGGTCGATCAGACAAAGTTTAAAAGAATAAAAGTGATTAAATCTATTACTTTTGTCCTATAACATGTATATGTTTAAAGAGAATGTAGCGTATATCAGCCTATGATTTATGGTAAAGTCAATCCTGCGGGGGTGCGTCATATAAAAAACATCTCCTGACTGAACTTTTTTTTTCAGGCAAAGTCATATTCTTATTTTAACCTCCACTGTATATTTTTATTTACGGTAATAGCGTTAGCTAAAAGGAAAAGACAACCCGTATCAGGGTCTGACAGCACTACAATTACATTTTCATATCATAATATCATAACAGGCTGCGGCGGCTGGGTGGCGCAGCGGAGATTGCACTCGTCACCAATGCAAGAGACTCCGGTCTCGAATCCAGGTGTCAGCATGGGCCAGCCGTCATACTAACTCAATTGGTAGAGTTAGAGGGTGGAAGTCGATGGGTGGGGATTTGGACGTTGTGGACAGCAACTCCTACAGGTCGGTTGGGGGACGCCTGCACAGCAGAGACAGGAAGTAGTGGGGGTAGTGTGAGCCTCCCATGCGTTACACCTCGCCACTGAGAGTCCGCTCTGTCTGGTGAAAAGATATGACAGGCTGCCTCCTTGTGTACCGGAGGAGATACGTGATGCAAGGCTTCTATCCTCCCTACAACCGACCAGTGGGGGGCATAGTCGAGCAACGTTCAAGACAGGGGAGGGGAGAATTGGAAACACAAAATTGGGATGGGAGAAAAATAGAAAAATAAGGAGAAAAAGTGGATAAAAAAAAAATTATATCATAACAGGCTGAGTCTCACTGGTAGAGCCGTCACGCTAACCCTTCGATAAGCTTTGTGGTCCGGGCATAAATGTGTCCATGAATCTACCCTCCCCTGTCTCGAACGTTGTTAGGCCATGCCTCCCACAAGCCGGCTGCAATGTGGACGAAGCCTTGCATCACGTGTCCCCTCCGGTACTCGAGGAGGCAGCCGTCGCATCTTTTCACCTGCACAGCGCGATCTCTCATCGGCGAGGGTCTGCGTGGGAGGGACACGCCGCCCTCGTCGCTTCCTGATTCTACTGCGCAGGCGCACCAACCGACCTGTAGGAGTCGCTGTCCACAACGTCCGATCCCCACCCACCAGCTTTCCACCCCCTAATACTGCCAATTGTATTAGTATGAACGACCAGCCAAGCTGGTAGCAACGCCGAGAGCTAGGCTCGAACCCAGTATCTCCTGCGTTGGTGGCGAGCGCCTTGCCCACTGCGCCACCTAGCCAACCGATTATTATACATTTCCGACGACAAACTATTAGCGTAATCTCGTCTCTCGAGTCGCTGCGTCCATTATTGTTCGTCAATATCAGTCCGCGCACCCCACACCAATGACTGCTTGCCGTGGCAGAAAAAAATTCCCCTTTTCATCATATTTGAAGCCGCTGATTGGCTCAATTTAGTTGCAATCTATATGCATCTACAAATCATATTATACCAGGTAGCCAATCGACGGAAAATCCGTCACGACTCCGAATCAAATTGACGGAAATCAGTCTCAAGACGGAGCGATTTAATCCCAGAGTGTGGTAGTGAAAGGGTTAATATAATGCTTGCACAGGAAATGATGTGGCCCATGTTACAAATGGTGCCTGTGACATGAGGAGGAGCTGGTGTTGGCAAGGCATGTGGTGGTTGTGGAACTCTGCAGTTTGAAAACACACTGATGTTACTATAGATATAAAAGTTTTATGTCTATGGATGTTACCACCGGTGTCGCCAAATCCACCAAATGGATGTTGTTCAGGAGCAACACTTTAACAGGAATGGAATTTCAACCCTCTCAGTGCAGTTGGATGACATCATTGGGGTGCATTTTCTATACTTTAGAAAGTTTAGGAGCTTTAACTCAAAAATCATAAAATAACACAACAAATCTCGGTCATGGCCAAATTTGAGGAAAATGTAAATGTTTGCAGAATTACAAGTCTATTTCAATGGAATACGACTTTTTATTAAAATGTTATACATGTTAAGCTTCTCATATAATTACCAGCGTTAACATAATACTGACGGCAGATTGATGGCCCTAATATACTGTATATATATATTTTTTTGTTAATTACCAAAAGACTGAACCAGATAAGCAGTTTAGTTGCTCATAGGTGGAGTGTTAATATTTAAGAATGGCCAAATAATGTTTCTTCAGAACATGGCGTAGCTGCTAAAGCTCTCACTACAACACTTATGGCGTTTTAAAAGAATCATCTGATTGAAACTTTTCCCACAACCATTGCAGCTGTATGGTTTCTCCCCAGTGTGAAGCCTCTCGTGGGTTTTCAGATGTCCATTCCTAGTAAACCTCTTGTCACAATATGGACAACTATATGGTCTCTCCCCAGAGTGAGTTCTCATGTGTATAACCAGTGCCCCGTTGTTAAGAAATATTTTGCCACAAACCGTACAACTATATGCTTTCTCCCCTGTATGAACTCTCATATGTACCTTCAGATAATCCTTGCGACCAAATGTTTCACCACAAATCGCGCAACTAAAGGGTTTCTCCCCTGTGTGAGTTCTCACATGTTTTTCAAGATCTGCAATAGAAGCAAATCTTTTAGAACAAATATTACATGTCTTGTGAGCTTGAATGTGAAGTTTGAAGCTCTCTGCAGGCTCCAAGTATTTTCCACACAAGCCACAATCACGTGAATGGACTATTACATGCCTCATTAAAGACCTCTTATTAGGAAAAGACTTTCCACACACTTTACAACAAGGTGCAGAAGGATTTTGATTTGATGTTTTCAGCCCATGTGATAAATCCATAGAGATCTCGAACCCTTTGCTGTTAAACAAGCTTTGTCCTTTGACTGTCTGTGTCTGCTTTAATTTCAGTGTGTTAAAACCTGACTGAAGTGTCCCATTATCTGAAGAGAGGAGCTGGTCATCTCTAGTTGGTTCTAAATCCCCAGCTGGATCTAAGTTACCGGATGGTTCTGATACTCCACAGTCCTCTCCATCAAGTTCTATTTTCATCTGTTCAGTTGAGGTGCTGGGTAAAGAGTAAGCCTCTCTGTTTCCCTCAGTCTGGTTGAACCACGAGGACCGAGGTACCTCTTCGTCACGTTCACTCTTCACAGGGACAGGCGTGGATGTGAACTCCTCCAGACCTTGAAGCTGCTCTCCCTCCTGACTGCTCCAGAGTTCCTCATGTTCCTCTTTAATCTGTAGGGATTCTGGCTCCTCCTGGCCCAGATTGGGGCTCCTCTCCTGCTGCACATGCGGCTGTGAGGAGTCTAGAGAGAGGCAAAATATACATTAGAAACACTTCATGACCTGGTATGCAGCAGTGTTGTAGTCGAGTCACTAAATCAGTCCTGGACTCGAGCCCTACAACACTGGTATGCAATACATACAAGCGATTTGCCTTTGTACAGTGCAGCCACACAGACCAACACTCGACTGTCAGTGAGTTGCTTCTGGTCAACATGCAAAAAACAGATTGTTTTTTCATCCGTACATTTCCGTTTTATACCGTTTTGAATAAGAGTATGGTTTGGGTGATTCTGAGTAATTCCAGGAAAAGACGAGAAAAAGGCATTTTAGTGTAATCCAGTCATCACGTTGTAATTTTTCGGCTGATTATCTAATCATCCTGAAATCAACGCTAGATTATCATTATTATATCTCCTCGTGCATACATGAAATGGCCCTCGTAGCGCCTGCCTCGCCTGAGTATTTAAACCCCGCCCCCACGGCTCAGAAAACACACCAGACCATTTCCAATGGAGTGCAATAGCTCCGCAAGGCAGTAGAGGGCGGTGTTGACCATCTGCCAGCTCAGACAGGGTCTGAAGGGTCTGCAGAGGCTGCAGCCATGAATTATGAATAGATATAGCGAATAAAATAAATAACGATCCCAAAAACGAGTTAACTCGTTGTTGGCGCTGAACGCATGGCGGGCAATAACGAGTTAACTCGTTCTTGGCGCAGATTGTGTTAAGCTACTGATCCTGTTTTTGTTTCATTTATTTTGTGTTACGATTTCTTCCAAATGGACTGCACCTTGCTTCCTTTTTCATTTTATTTGTTTTATTTTCCTGTTGTTACTATACAGTGTTTCCCATTAATTACCTAGACTGTGGCGGCCCGCTAATTAGTCCTGCCACAGTTGTATAATGAACCACAAAAAAAAATTATTAAAAGAAAATTATAATAATAATATTTTTTACAATTTTTTTAAATATAAAGTTTACCAATAGGGATGCATCAGTAGTATTGGCAGTGGTAGTAATCCAGTATATATATTTTTTCTAAAGAATAAACCAGTTGAACACAGGTAACCACTTTTGCTTCATTTCTTTGATGGCTCAAATGTATGCTCTAGTCCAGTGGTTCCCAAACCTCTCCTCGAGACACCCCAGCCGTTCCATGTATTTGTTAAATTAAATAATAATAATAATGGATTGGATTTATATAGCGCTCTTCGTGACACCCCAGAGACCCCAGAGCGCTTACAGAGTCCATTATTCGTTCATGCACAGTCATACCGGTGGTGGTAAGCTACAATTGCAGCCAGAGCTGCCCTGAGGCAGACTCACGGAAGCGTGGCGAATAATCATCGCCTACGGCCCCTCCGACCACCACCAACATTCATTCACATGCATACACATTCATACGAGGCAAGTTAAGTGTCTTGCCCAAGGACACAACGGCAGTGGGATGGACATGGGCTTGAGCGGGATTCGAACCACCAACCCTTCGATCATTGGACGACACGCTCTACCCCTGAGCCACGCCGCCCCACTAATAAAGGGCTAGTTAAGTTGAATCAAGTGTGCTGGTGGTGGAATTTAACAAATACATTGAACAGCTGGGGTGCTTCGAGGAGAGGATTGGGAAGCACTCGATTTTTTTTTTATCAAATGTTTTTCTTTTCTTTTTCTTTTTTTCCCAACATGAAACAAAACATATCACAATACAATAATAATAATACATAAAAAGACTTCCCAAGACAATAACTTAACACCACATGGCAAGACAATAACTGATACAGACTGTACAGTGATCATCCTACATGGACACTCGCTCGTTCTCTCCCCCCCCCCCCCCCGCTCACCCAAGGACCTCGACATGAGTCACACTCACAATACATTATTCAAAAAAAAATAAAAAATACAAACTTATATGCGTTCTTTTAACTTTGCCACTGCAGCCAACCAAATTGCGATATTAGATTCCTTAACCCCTATAACACGTGCCGTGGATATCTCCAAATAGATCACATCAAGGTAGGTGAGAAACCATACCTTCGGGCAGAGTTTGTCTGGGTGAAACCAACGTGAGGCAATAAAAAAAATTGCGGCTGTGAGGCCGGCCAAAATGAGTCTTTTCACCTGTATAGAGGTCGGTAATTGAATTGGAAGCACTAGTCTAGTAGATTGTGTTTTGAGCACAAAGTTCATCATAGATCTAGCCTCTTTATTTTGCTCTCAAAGTGCATCAGATTGATGCATTTAACTTTAAAATGTACAAAAAGAAAGTTGCCATAATGTCTATCTCTAGTCTCTGCCATGCTGTTGTAGAACCTGTAGTACTTGTAGAGGCAGAAACCGACTTGGTGGATATATATATATATATATATATATATATATATATTAGAACCATGCACTGAACCATTTATGTTTGGACACTAGGGGGCTCACCACCCAATATAGCCCACTAGGTGATTATTATGAGCCTTACCTTCAAACACTGTTTTACTGTTGGAACTGACCACGGAGCAACTGACGAATGTTCTGTGTAACCCTTAATTCACTTTAATTTACCCTTGGACAACAATAAACCCTGTAAACCGTAAGAGGAGCAACTGTGGACATTCAATTTCATTCAACATCTACAACTTTGGTACAGAGTAAAAAGGCACAGTAGCAGGTGCATCGTGGACGACTGTCAACAACCCAGGAATGACAGTCGGCCACTACAGTACTGAAACACATTCTAATATCTTGGAAGTTTGCAATCACCCCTGGCACTCTAATTAAATCAAATGCACTTCAAATAAAGCTATGCATTTGCCAGGTCTAAAAATACCACATGTAAATGTATTTTATCTATCTTGGCTGATTGAATCTAGTGCCATATCATACTAGTGTGTTCTATGCATCCTGCAGACCCTGGAATCCCTGCTTTCTGCACTGTGGCATCTCTTAAATGATTCCTTTCTAGGTAGTCTCATACAGTAAACACAACAACACTTTTTCTTCTTGGCCCCTTAACTCCAAGCGGAGCATAGGCCATCGATGACTCTTCTCCATCCAGCACGGCGTTGGGCTATCTTCTCCGCCTCTCCCCAGCTGGTACCACGTCTCTTTAGCTCTGCATCAGTGTCCCGCCTCCAGCTGTTTTTGGGCCTTCCTCTCTTCCGCTTCCCCAGGGGGTTCCACATCAGGGCCTGGCGTGTGATGGTAGCTGCTGGTTTACGCAAGGTGTGACCAATCCATCCCAACTTCCGTCTCCGTATCTGTCTCCTCACAAACAACGGCTGGGTAAGCCCAAAGGAGACAAAGATACTCTCCAGTTCATGCTCCCCGGACCTGGAACATCTGGCCATTCAACGTCGCCCGTTTCATCTCCCCTGAGAATTCACCGCCATTATCATGACGGCGGTGTACATCCCACCCTAAGCAAATACCGCCAGGGCCCTGGCGGAGCTACAGGGGCATCTAAACATCCACCAGACCAAACACCCGGACGCAGCCATGATCATAGCCAGCTATTTCAATCAGGCGAATCTGAAGAAGGTGATGCCGAACTTCTTCCAGCACATCGCCTGCTCCACAAGGGGAGGAAATATGCTGGATCATTGCTACACCCCGTTCAGAGCCGGGTACAAGGCAGTACCGGCTCTGCCATTAGCGGGAGCTACAAGCACATCGGATCACGACACCATTATGCTCATACCTGCTTACAGGCAGAGATCACGTGACACCGTGTCACGTGAGGTACAGAAGTGGTCCGACCAATCAGAGACAGCGCTACAGGACGCACTTGATGACGTCGACTGGGGTATGTTTCAGACAAGCTCCAGCGGCGTCAGCGAGTTTGCGGATGTGGTTGTTAGCTTTATAGCAACACTAGCTGATAGCATTGTCCCCACAAAGAAGGTGCGCATCCGAGGTGGGGCAGGGGCACTCTCTCACTGACGGAACACAGTGTGAGAAGAGCATTTATGTGGGTGAACACCAGAAAGGCAGCTGGCCCAGATGGGATAACAGGACGTATACTTAAGTCCTGTGCTAACCAGCTAGCCCCAGTGTTCACCACCATATTTAATCTATCCCTGGCGGAGTCCGTGGTCCCTGCCTGTTTCAAGGTGTCTACTATAATCCCGGTACCAAAGAAATCCTCCCGAACAGGTCTTAATGACTACAGACCGGTGGCACTCACCTCTGTGGCCATGAAATGTTTTGAGAGGCTGGTTAAGGATTACATTTGTGCCTCCCTCCCCAGCGATAGGGACCCTATGCAATTTGCATACAGGCCAAACAGGTCCACTGACGATGCTGTCTCCCAAGTACTGCACAGCACCCTCTCTCACCTAGACTGCCAGAAGGGGGGCTATGTGAGACTGTTGTTCATTGACTATAGCTCAGCGTTCAACACCATAGTCCCCACCAGACTGGTGGACAAGCTGATCGAGCTGGGTCTGAGCTCCGCTCTGAGCGCCTGGATACTGGACTTTGAGTGAAAGGCCCCAGGCGGTCAGGGTGGGGGGTCAGACCTCCAACACCATCACCCTGAGTATCGGGTCCCCCCAGGGCTGTGTCCTGAGCCCCCTGCTGTATTCACTATACACACATGATTGTGTGGCCAAGTTCAGCTCCAACTCCATAGTGAAGTTTGCGGACGACACAGTGGTGGTGGGGCTGATCTCTGACAACGACGAGAAGGCCTACCGGGAGGAGGTTGAGGTACTGGACCGCTGGTGCCGGGACAACAGCCTGCTCCTGAACATTGGTAAAACCAAGGAGCTGATCGTGGATTTTAGGAGAACACAGCAGGGGACACACACACCACTGAGGATAAATGGGGCTACCGTGGACAGGGTGAGCAGCTTCAAGTACCTGGGGGTCCACATCTCAGAGGATCTGACATGGACAACACACAGACTCCGTCGTAAAGAAGGCGAAGCAGCGTCTCTACCACCTGAGACAGTTAAGGAAGTTCAGAGTATCGGGGAAGATACTCCAGTCCTTCTACTCCGGAGCTGTAGAGACTGCATCTTGACTGGAAACATCACTGCCTGGTATGGAAACAGCACGGCACAGGACAAGAAGGCCCTACAGAGAGTGGTGCGCTCAGCTGAGCGTACTACGGGTATTGCACTACCACCCCGGCAGGTCTTATATAACAAGAGGTGCAAATCCAGAGCCTGCAGAATAATGAAAGACCCTCACCACCCCAACAACAGCCTGTTCAAGCTGCTGCGGTCACCAGCAACTAGGACAGAGAGACTTCGGCTCAGCTTCTTCCCCCAGGCCATCAGAGTCTTGAACACTGAACTCTCCACACACAAGCACACATGAGCACACACACAACTAGGGGTGGGACGATACATCGATCCAGATCGATACATCGATGTAATTATCAATGATCGAATCGGATCGATGCGATGTAATAAGATCGATTCATATCGATACTCTTATTTTGAAAATCCTGTGGCGAGTCTCATATCCGCCCAAGAACAACAGCAGTAGCTCCGTGTGTGTGTAGATGTTACAGCATAGCATTCTCCCTTTCTGTGTGTGTGTGTGCGTGCGTCTTTGGAAAGACCAGATGAGGTCAGAGGAGTTTGATGTTTAAATGTTATTTAAACATAAACAATATAATACATAATAAATGTAGGCCTATACATGATCATGCAACATCAACAAATTGTTGTAGGAACGGTTTGGGAGAGGGAGGTAGGGAGGGGTTTTAGGTTGTGAGTTTTGAGTTCCAAAAATTTTTGCTTAAAGTTTAAAGCTCAATATATCAAAACGTGGCACTTTACAGTGAACGGGAGGTCTATTTGTATTAAAAACAATATTGATTTTCTTTTAAATGTCTGGAAGAGCTCAAAAATACAAATGTCAAATATTTTCATTACCTTTTTTTGGTTGATCTAAATGTTACTGATGGTGTTAAATGGGCATATGATATCATCTCATATCGATTGCAGGCACCTGAATCTAATCGTATCGTATTGTATCGTGAGAGACTTTGTGATATCGGCAAATATCGTATCGTTGTCCAAAGAATCGATATCGTATCGTATCATGATGAAACTGGTGATTCCCACCCCTACACACAACACACTAGGGCTGACCCCCCTATTAGTTGACTAATCGGTCGAAAGGAGCCGTAGTCGACTGCCAACCTCTTAGTCTAATACAAAAAAAAATATTTATACAAAAATATATTATTATTATTATAATTTTTTTATCACTTTCCAAAAGAAAAGAGGCCTAGAAGCGTGGCTAACGCGAATGGCACGCATACCAGAGACTAACTGCCTAAGAAAACAGGCAACAGAGGCACTGAAAGAGGATTTCACCCATCTAATGAACACACTAGACTAGACAAATATCAAGATGTATCCATTAGTGGACCAATTGCATGCTTTTGCAGAGGACAAGAAGCCTTCAGTCGACTCCTTCAGACATTAAGCACCACCACAGCCCAAATGGAATGATAAATTATTATAATTTTTTTTATTATTATACTTTTTTTTTGTCGACTAATAGTCGACTAATGGCAAATTTTGGCCAAACATAGTCGACTATCCAAATCCTTAGTCGGGGACAGCCTACAACGCACACACTAGGGCTGCACGATTTTGGGAAATAATCTAATTGCGATTTTTCTGACAGATATTGCGATTGCGATTACATTTGCGATTATAATTTTTTTAAGCAGCCCCACAGAGGTTTATTGTAAAATGCGGCTTGCATCTGGCCTACGCGGTGGGTCTGTTCGGGACACAGAGTCTGAAAATGTTTCTTTTTACCTGGGTATCGATACCGGTACGGTACCCAACGGTACCTTTTTTTCTGTACTTTACTCTCCCTCTCTGAAGTAAACTTCACAACACACAATCTAAAACCCCTTACCTCCCTCTCCCAAACTGTTCCTACAACAATTTCTTTTTATGTTGCATGATCATGTATATTTATTTTGTATTATAATTTTTTTTGTGTTTAAATATCAACATTATCTGGCAATCCTCAGTAAATACTATCAAACTCCTCTGATGTCAGACCAGATATGAGACGCGTGCACACACACACACACAGAAAAGGAGAATGGCTTAAATTATTTTAGAATACTTCAGGTATGTTATTTGCACATCGTTGCGGGCAAGACCACCCGCATTTCATTGTATACTTGTATGCCGTGACAAATAAATCTCTTGACTTGACCTAATGAAGTTAAATGTTTATTATCATCAACTATCCAGTTCGTTTTTATAGTGCAACGTTTTTCTACTTTTCTACATTAATTGAACCAGTAGAGAGAGAGAGAGATGCCCCCCCCCCCCCCCCCCCTCCGAGCCCCACCCTTTCCTTACTCAGCTCAGATGTTTTCTCTGTCTTAAGCAGGGTTAGCTAGGAACAGCTTTCTCAAGCTTCGCACCTTGGGCATGGAATGGGCTACATGACCATTATCCACTTAGACACCCCGGTCTCTCTTGGTGAATTTAAATCTGTATTACATAACTTCCTACAAGAAGAATGTTGCTGCTTTCTGTAGTCGGGTCCCAACTGCAAAATTAGTGTATTACCCTGTATTATACACTTTTCTATCATGTAGACTATTCTGCTTTGTGTTTACATGTGATGTATTGTATATTGTATACATGCACATTTATTATGTTCTTGTGTGATGTATCGCACATTTTATTGCTGTGTGATGTATTGCAAATGTTATTGCTGTCATCTTGGCCAGGTCTACCTTGCAAAGGAGATCTTGTATCTCAATGGGACTTCCTGGTTAAAAAAAAATTTATAATAATAATAATTTTATTGCAGGCTTGGCGATTTGATAATTGCATCATTCCAAATCGCGATTTCGATTAAAAAACGATTAATCGTGCAGCCCTAGCACACACTGTATACGCTCACACTCATGGTCACTTTACACAATGAAAGGTCACTTTAAAAACAAGAACGGGAGTGGTTCTTGTATAGTAAACAGATGGATAGCAAGCTAGCATAAGGACACATAGTATAACTGTGTATAGTATAGCATTGTATAGTAGTGTACATAAGACCCGATGCACCGATATGAAAATTGGCCGCCGATACCGATACCGATTGTTCAACTAACACTATCGGCCGATACCGATACCGATACCGATATTTGTATATTTGTATATAAGTATTTGTAAAAAATGTTTTTTTTTTTTTTTTTTTTTTTATTATTATTTTTTTTTAATGAAACTACTGTATATTTGTATGTGTATGTTTGTATTTGTAGGCCTCTTTACTTACTTAAAAAAAGGAAACATCAAGAAATATGTTTATGGTATCACTATCTCTCTCCCAGTATCGTCTTGCGGCCTGCAGAGGGATACTATTTTCTCAACCAGAGCTTTCAACCAATGCAATGGAACCATTCTTGCGGCCTGCATCAGGATACTATTCTCTCAACCAGAGCTTTCAACCAATGCAATGGAACCATTTTGATTGACAGTCGATTCGGCCAATTACGCCACACCGGTGACCGCTAGCACCCACCTCCTGCTGTCCTTACCACCAATCGGCAAGCTACTTCCGGGCATTCTGTTTGCGATAGCAGAACACACTTAGCCACGTTAGCTGCCGACCGGCGCTCCACGCATGACCAAATGAGACATAATGATTTTACTGCAACAAATGTTATAATAAAACAAAGCCTTTCTATACATTTGTCTGGTTGAAAACTTTATTAACAGATTGCAGAATGTGTAGTTGGGTACGGAATGAGCAACGGAATGGAACCGAGCTATGAACGTACTAACGGAGTAATGCCTTGTTTACTGCTATCTTCGGGTAAATAATATGCTTGTTATTGAACGTGTAACACTTCATTTTAACAGCAGATACTTTCTTAAATGCCATCTTCCCGAGAGAGGGTGTTGACGGGGAGTTGTGTTATTAATAGCATTGAACAGCTAACCGAAAGCTAGCGTTAACTATTGTTAAAGGTTTAGCCATAACGTTACCTTGGCTAAAGTTGCGGCTATTCATAATGCAGCAATAATGACTGCAGACCTGCAAGCAAAGTACAGCAAGTTGACAAAGGAGTATTCCAACGCAAATCACATTTTCACCAGTAACGTTAGTCTTGCATCTAATAGCTAATAACGTAGCTACGTTAGCTGCCCGGCCCGCCGACCGGCGCTCCACGCATGACCAAATGAGACATAATGATTTTACTGCAACAAATGTTATAATAAAACAAAGCCTTTCTATACATTTGTCTGGTTGAAAACTTTATTAACAGATTGCAGAATGTGTAGTTGGGTACGGAATGAGCAACGGAATGGAACCGAGCTAATGAACGGACTCGGAGTAATGCCTTGCTGCTATGGGTAATAATAATATGCTGATGTTATTGTCCGTGTAACACTAACTATATAACGCTAATGCCACAAAACGAATGCCTTGTTAATCATAAGTAGTTACTTTGATGCAGTAGATTGTGTGTGTGTGTGGGGGACGGCGGGCGTTGTGCAGGTAGATCGCGCGAGTGAACTTTTTTTTTTTGCCTTTTGACGCTACACAAATTGATGGGTATTTATCGGCGACTGCTATCGGCACATTTGAGCTTATCGGCCGATAGGCCGATAGCAGTCAACAAGGCACTTATCGGCCGATACAGATACCCGACCGATATATCGGTGCACCCCTAGACCCAGTGCCTCATCCGTAGCCAACAGTGTATTGCACTATCGCAGGACCTAGCATGTCTTACCATGCTTTTTGTAAACTTCATGCCATGTACCTGATATGTCTTATCTTATTACTTGTATTATTGCACAAATGTCTTATTCTCATCCTATTGGATTCTTATTATTGTATTATTGTACTATTGCACAATTGTTGCGGGAAAAACCCCCGCATTTCACTGTATACTTGTATGCCGTGACAAATAAAACTCTTGACTTGACTTGACTCTATATATTGACTCTGGTTTCTCTTCAATGCGCCTTTCGCTCTCTCTATATTGACTCTGGTTTTTCTTCAATTCGCCTTTTACAACAACACTACTTAGAATTAGGGCTGCACGATTCTTGCTAAAATGTGAATCACGATTTTTCTCTCTGAGAATTGAGATCACGATTCTCTCACACGATTCTTATTTTTTCAATAAAATCATTTATTGCACTCTCTTAACACTTTGGTTGCCTTGGGTTAAATTCATGATATACCATAGGTTGCCGGCTCTATTTGTCTATGGAGAAAGTCCCCTTCTTTGCAGGGCTATAACTTTTTAAATTCTATTGCTACATTGCCATTATTAGGGCCCATTCAAAGTCCTATATGTATTGTTCATTGTGTAGCAACGTTAAACTTTTTCATTCACATATTCATAGTAAAGTATGGTCTAATGTATAAGTATGTTTTCATCTCTTTCTGCAGCTTTCTCCAGAACGTGATATATAGCCTCAAATGCATTATATTGATGATGAAATACAGTTTGATGGCAATCAGCGCGATATAAAAAATTCCAACTAGACGTACTTCTAGAAGTTACTACACGTCATCTGATGGGCGAGGGGGCGTTTATAATTCCGTGGGCAGCGTTATACCAATCATCTAATGTGGGTCAAATGTTGATAATAGCAGTTAGTATCGAAGACGGTAACGTTACACGCTGAAACTCACCCCAGTCTCCGCGCGCCGTTGGGCGATCATCGTAGAGTAGAAATCTTATCATTATGGGATATATTTTTACCCGGTCCATCTCCAGCTTGTATAATGGTATATACGTCCAAATCATGTTGTTTATCGAGTTATTGCCAATCGATCACTGTGTAGCGTGACGAGCCAGAGTCCCATGACCTATAGCGAGCGCCCGGAAGTACTACGGACGTCTAGCACAACCTCTATGGCACATCCTGTTTGGCGATTGCGCCGATCGGCCACCAGATGGCGCTCCTGAACCGCCAGAGAGCTCAGTGGGTCCTGCTGGTGGATCTCAGGCCAGCGGAGGGGACATATGAATCAGATCGCAGATTTTTGAAATATTGATATAAGGACGCTGTACAGCATCCTCCGGCAACTTGAGCATGGCCCGCAATGACGTCAAAAGACGTTTCATGGCAGTCAAAGTGTTAGACAACATTACATCATCAAAATGCTTTTATTTTTTTTACGATTTATTTTTTGGCGTTTTATCGCTTTATTTCTACTGGGCAGTCCAGTAGATAGAAATAGAGGAGGAATGGGAGACAGAGTGGGGGGAAGACATTCGGCAAATAACGACGGGTTAGGGAATCGAACCCGGGTCGGCCACGTCGCGGCTGAGCGCGCTATGTGGTTCGCCACTGGGGCGCCCCACATCAAAATGCTTGACTTAAACATATATGAAAGTGCTTGACTTGAAATAATTTTTTTATACACTTTTTCTCCTCTTTTTCTATTTTTCTCCCATCCCAATTCCACTGTGCCAATTCTCCCGTCTTGAACGTTGCTCGCATATGCCCCCCACTGGCCGGTTGTAGGAAGGATAGAAGCCTTGCATCACTTGTCCCCTCTGATACACAAGGAGGCAGCCTGTCACATATTTTCACCTGCCAGCGCGGACTCTCATTGGCGAGGTGTAACGTGTGGGAGGCTCACACTACCCCCGCCATTTCCCGTCTCTGCTGTGCAGGCGTCCCCAACCGACCTGTAGGAGTCGCTGTCCACAACGTCCAGATTGCCACCCATCGACTTCCACCCGCTAACTCTGCCAATTGAGTTAGTATGACGGCTGGCCCAAGCCGGAGGCAACGCCGACAGCCGGAGTCGAACCCGGTGTCTCTTGCGTTGGTGACGAGCGTAATGTCCACTGCGCCACCCAGCCGCGCAGTGCTAGACTTAAACTTAAAAGTGTCTTGTAACATACAAAATAACTCAAGTCAGAATCGTCATCATTTTAAAAAGTTAAGTAAAAAGTAAAAAAAAAAATGTATATTCTTTATAAAAAAATTTTCATAATTTAGAAATGAGATAGGTCTTAAGGTCTATGAATCGAGAGTGATTTTTTTCCGATTTATCGTGCAGCCCTACTTAGAATCATGTCTAACTAAAATCTGCTGAAATGCAGGGGCGCCAGGGTGGCGCACCACGTAACGCACTGCAGTGCAACGCGCCGTTCCGGGTTCGACTCCCGGACCCGGTGACCTTTACTGCATGTCCTCCCCTCATATCTTCTCCCATCCTTCCTCTCTGCCGGGCTTGTCCAATAAAAATCTACCAAAAAGATCTTTACAATCTTACAAATAAAAAAATCTGCTGAAATGCAGAGATATTGAGAGTCCTATTCTTGTTGATTAATCAAACAAACAAAATCCAGTCAGGAGTAGGGCTGCAAGATTCTTGATCAAATGTGTATCACGATTTTTCTCCCTAAGAATTGAGATCAAGATTCTCTCACACGATTAATTTTTTCAATAAAAATATTTATTGCACTCTCTTAGTTGTGGGTTTTCTTTTCTAATCAGAGTGATCTATCTTGAGAATGTGTTGTATATGCATTTATTTATATTTATATTAAATATAACTTATACTTAGTGTTATAAGAAAAGCTATGTCCTGTACCCATATACTGTGATTTACAGGTATTTTGGTAAATGGTAAATGGCTGTATTTATATAGCGCTTTTATCCAAAGCGCTTTACAATTTGTTTTTACCCATTCACTCACACATTCATTCACTCACACATTCACACACCGACGGTGGAGGCAACCATGCAAGGTGCCAACCTGCTCATCAGTGTCTTGCTCAAGGACACTTCGACACGCTGCCCGGGAGGAGCGAGAATCAAACCGGGAACCTCCGGATTACCAGATGACTGCTCTACTCCCAAGCCACTGTCGCCCCCTATTTTTAGGTCTATTTTATTATTAGGTATTTTTACTTTGGTCTCTATCACTATACATTTATAGTTAGTGTAATCAATCATTTGATCTGATGTACACTAGAATGTGCAGCATATCATTCTCTGATGTCTCACCCCTTTATGGAAGAGGATTGTTGGCATATTTACCTGGGTCACAAAAGAACCAACATAGCATGTTTACAAAAGAGGTGGATTATTCTGGTTGCAGAATGACAGCTCTCACTTTTTTCCTCATTCTAGTGACTAGTGACACAACTGTCGGGTCTAGCTCGTATACTGCGTGGGACCACTAGCCTAAACTAAATGTATCAGCAATAGTAGTAATCATGGATTATCGTCATAGTTCTTGTAATCTTCAATCAAGTCAACTGTAAGTAATGCTTGAGACGTTATCTATAGCTAATGCTTGCATCACCATGGAGGTCTAAGGTAAATGTGTATCTCATGAACGTACTTTTCCACTGCATATTGTAACCCTCTCTGTCTGCTTCTAGATGAAATATTTGTGTTATCTTTAAAAAACAGGTCTATCGGGGCGCCCTCGTGGCGCATACCATAGTGCCTCGCGCACCTACGTGGCCGACCCGGGTTCGATCCCAGCACCCGACGTTATTTGTCGCATGTCCTCCCCACCTCTCCTCCCGTTCACCCTCTCCTCTGTCGGTCCTGCGTGACCAAGAAAAAGCTGTAAAAATGCTAAAAAATAATAATAAAGAAAAAAGTCTATTACCTGCTGTGGTAAATCTCCCGCGGCCTAGCCCCTTTCGTGACTGTGAAGCAAGGCTTGCATCACAGTCAGGAAAGGGGCTGCCTGCGGCCATCGTCAACGAGAGTCATTCACGGTCTGCTTTGTTTGTCCGAGGTTTCAAAGGGGGCGTGGTTTAGCGATAGGTCTATTGCGTGCTTCGGGTCTCAACTTACAAGACGATATATCTGGCGAGCGTCATTTGACAATCGCTCCGTCAAATGACCACTTCCGGTTCTGACCGGATGTGAACTGACCAATCCCTGCTGATGGTGAAAATGATTGATCACCATTGTAGCTAGGGATGTCCCAATCCGATCACGTGATCGGGAGCCGATCACGTGATTTTCAGAAGATCGGGTGGGGGGGGGGGGGGGGGGGGGGGGGGGGGGAATCAGGATTATTATTATATATATTTATTTTTTTATTTTATATTTTATTCAACAAACATGACCATGTTCACGTCTTAAACTCATACTGTGGCCTTAGATTTGGTTTTAAATTGCATATCATCATTAATTTATTTATTGTCACAGAGCAGAAGAATTTTGCCAAAACAAACGCATTTCCATTGATTTAATTATACATCAAATGATTTATGTCAAGGATGAGGGACATCCACTAGTTGCAGAACTTGCAGTCACCTGATTTTTACAGACGATGGCGCCATTGCTCTCATGAAGCAGCAGGTTGGAGGCGGAGTTTTTAGATTACTCCGGTTGCAATGCCTCGCTTGAATGAAGTTAACTTTTCACCTGGATAACGTCAACATTCAGGGTGAATGTAATGTGAGAAATTGGGATGAAAAAAAAATAAAAAAAATGTATCGGACCGGGAAAGATCGGTATAGTTAGATACTCAAAATCACATGATCGGGATCGGATCGGGAGCAAAAAATGTGATCGGGACATCCCTAATTGTAGCCAACAAGCGTCCGCTCCGAAAGAGATCCTACATGGGCGGATGCGAGTGTGGGAAGGTGGGGAAGGTTGACGAAGAAGACCTTTGTCCCGACTCTAGCGTCAGAATGTTATGAAGTGGACGGCCATTTTGGATAATCACACTGTATTTTTACCGGTACACACATTACAAAAACCTTTCTACAAAACGAAATTTCCGTGGGATTTTTATAAACTTTGGACTGTATGACGATAAGACTTCAGGCTATAATGGAACCGTTGTGTGTTCCAGCTCCAGCCTCCTACCTTTCATCTGGAACCCAAAAACAGTAATCTGGTGACAAGTCAACACAAAAGTAAAAACATATATTATTTCAGTGTGTTCAAACCTCTGTTTCAAACTTTCTCTAATACATTAGCACTCAAAGTGATTTTTCTTTATTGACTTAGCAACTTCAGAATGTTACCTTTCAGAATGTTACCTTTCAAAAGAGACCAGACTCATGCATGTGCTATAAGTATAAAGCTAAGCAAAAACTAAATGCAAATCTCTTTCGTTACTATAGTAACAGGGACTGTATACGCATTGTGGGAATGGGGAGGACAGCGGCAGTGAGCGTTGTGAGTGAGGAAGAGAGATGGGAGAACACTGAAGTTGTATGACGTGAATGTTGAATTAATAGTGTTTTGCTCAGTGTTAATTTAGTCAACAAATTATGACTAAATATGGTCGTCAATGAAGCTTTTTCCTCTAACGACAACGAGATGAAACATCACGTTAATGGAGATCATGTGACACTAACATGACGAAATTATTCATGCAATATTGTTGACTGATAACGACGACACAAAATGTAGTTTGCAAAATAAAATCTTGCTTTATTAGACTTCAACGTCAAGACTGTTTACTTGCTAGCTAACAGGCGCTCGTTTGCCGACAGGAAAGTGTGGAATAATATAATGATTCCCCAACTCCCTCATGTAAAGACATTCCCCTCCCCTTTCTCCCCAATCCTGTGTCCCCCCCTCTCCCCAATCCTGTAACTATATAATGCTCCTCCCAACAACATTCCGGGTCTCTTTACCTGGGTCATTTCAGCTGATCACCTGGGGCGAGAGCCTCAGCCATTCTCTCTATGTACTATGTATATTTCTATCTGTTTGGTTAATAAACCTTTGTTATTAACTGAACCTCGGTTGACTGAGAACATTCTTCGTCAGGATATCCACGAATATCCCACAATTGGCGTCTACGAACTTGTGACGGACTCTTTGCGTCCTCCCGGCGTGCTGTATTGTTTCATCTATACAGAGAAAAGTGAGTATAATAGACTGGTCGACCAAAATGTATGGCAAGGAATTAAAACCTTCCCGCTTTTCTCTGTGCCAGGTGAATGTTACGGAATGTTGTCAAATATTGAGATCATGGCTGAGTAAGAATAGCGTGTATTAATATATCTGATCTGTATTGAGAATCGTTACCGGGGAAACGCGTGTACCCGGGTCCTTATCAGGCAGTTCTGAGAGGATGGGTTGTAGTGCTATTCTCGGATCGAGCTGGTGCCGACCAAAAGCTAAGGCACACCATAAGGTTGTTGGATTGCTAACCCTAGTCTAGCTGGTGCAGACTGAAATATAGGCAAGAAGGTAAGATACGTGGGCTTATTAGACGTGATATCCTTGGAAAATGCTACTCTGTTAGAAACTGTTCTGTGATTCTTCTGCAAAAAGGCGGGAAGTAGGACCGAGAGCTGATAAAATCATGATTAGATTTACCAGAGTAACGTCATAATATTCATAGTTTCAACCTCAAACTAAGCCCACGACCTCTTCCATTCCTGAAAACGATGTATTCGGATTAGGTGAACCAATTGATCACTACAGATAGCGGGAAGCTGACTATGCGACGTCCCGGTAGTACGTGAATGTACATTAAACGGGACATTAGTCGCGGGTTGCAGGGGCAGTGAATGTGATTAAACGGTATATTCAAATCTAATATAGCGCTGTTAAATTTCGAAGTTCAGGGTCGGTCGTTATGCCTTAATAACAATGTATAGTTAAACCGAGGGTAATCAAGCCTTATCGCAGCAGATGCTGGACGATTAAACGAACAGCGATCCGATACAGACCAGGTATACACACACGTTAACTTGTATGTATTATTGTTTGTTTGTCTGTTTACGTTTCGTTTGTATGTGCACAGTATTATAGGACCCGTCGCGTTGCTTTAGTAAGATAAAAACCGGCTGATATCGCGTTTTCTTGTCCGTTTGTTTACGTTTCACATGGAACCGCATACGATGCACAGGCGCGTTCATTCGGTTACAAAACGCTGGTTTTAGGTGAATTCCAGGCTATTGAGAGCTCGCGGAAAAGTACTGCATGGATTGAAAAGCGTTATTTCCGAGGTGAATGGGAACGCATGAACGTCGCTTGGAGCGATGACGTCATACAAATGTGCGCCATGAAGTTATGATTTTGATATTAAACTATCCATGGGCGAACGTAAAGTTTAATATGCCCGAGGCCGAGGGTATATGAAATCCACGTGTAGTATATGTTTTATTTGTATGTGTAAATACGCGCTGCAAGGGGGTAAGATAATATGGTTATTCAATAACTGAACTGAACTGTGAGGATCCGACGTGAACACAACAGCTTTTTCCGGTAAGTATGAAAATCCTAATATAGCTGCATGACATAACTATCTTCTCATTTGCAGTGAATTACAACTATCTCAGATCACTTGAGTGTTTATGTTGCTTTAATGTACACGTTATAAGTCACATAAAGCTAGTTTTAAATAGGATTCTAATCAATTGGATAGATTTGATCTAAAAGCTAAATGAAGAATAACAACCTTTCTTTAGCGATAATGAATAAATGCAGATATTGTTTAGATGAGGCCAAATCATGCCTCCTCTTTTCCACAGTAACATTGATGAGATATGTATATTGTGTGAGATGATAAAAAAGAGAAGGACTAGCTAATGTTTGTTGAGCACACAGGCAGTCAAAGAGAATTCACCCAGACGAAAAGAAAAGAGTGGGAAATTAACATGTTTTTGTGTTTACAGGAAGCAAGCAGACAATCAAGAGGCAGACTGATTTAACTCTAAATTGAATTACAGAGCAATGTTTAAACACTCACTCGTATCACAAAAGACATACTACATTGAAACTCCAGTGATTTGCATGTCAACACAAGATTCAACCGAAGATGGTGTGGAGCTGAAAGACAATCGATTGACCATTTAAAACAAATCTGCATCCAAACACCCACATGTAAATTTTGTTTCACAGGAACAAAGACGATAACAGACGCTATTCAGAGTGGGCACTTGAAAACCACAAGGTAGGGCATGAGTGCTTGGCGAATGCAATGTCTGGAGATCAGCTTGCCATAACGAACACCATGATTCACTGGTACTTGATGAATGCAGTCAGGAAATTACTCACAATTCTATTTTTCCACTAACTAATAACTTACATGACTCTTCTTTTTAACAAACTAATACATTTCTATGACTGCAAATATCAAGAAACACCAGTTGGAACATCAATATAATCATTTACACAATGATTATCAAAATGCACAAGATGTATTATAGGATAATTGAATTAATGCTACTTAAGAGTAAATGAGAAAATGAATGATTGTTTTTCATGCAAAATTAACTGGCTGCCTAGATTTTTATGTGTTTTCCCCATGCTAATATGATGAGCCACACTGAGATGTGAGAAAAGCCAGAGAAGTCATGGCAAGGTAAGTATCCTGAAGCACACCAACGTATGCGGCCTGAGGTAAGGTCAACTTCAATTTAACATCACAGACTATAAAGATAAAGAGCTATTTTGTCTGATTCAAGACTTCGGCCATTCATTTACAATTTTATTTAAAGCCTAATGCTGTAAGATCTAGTTAGATTGTAGTGAATGTGACCTTCTTGGCATAAGGACTCACTGCTAATGCAATTGGCTTGCATTTCCTATTTTCAATAAAGTGATTTTATTTACAATGAATTGAATTAACCCCAAAATGATTTTCCTCTTTAGCAGAAAGGCGTTGAATCAGTTATGTGAGGAGTTTTCTAAGGCAATTTTCATCATCCTCAGATCATAAATTGGTGAGAGGACAAGACGAGTGAGACGCCGCGTGACCTGAACCACGAACGACGGCGGGATCAGGCAAGGAGGAACACAACCCAGAGACCAGGGCGACCCACGGCAACAGAGGGCCACGAGGGATGCCGCCAAAGAGCTACGGACACAACCTGAGAGAGCCGCCATCCAACCCAGCCCACACGACAGACGTCCCCAAAGGAAGGGGAACAGACACAGAAAGGACGACATGCTGCGCCACCCCGGCGGCCTACGACAGACCAAGGCCATGTGTATCTCCACCATCCGTGTGAGAGAGAGCGTCCGGTAAACCTTCGCCCTCCACTAAGCGGTACCACGATAACAAGGAACGGAAGGCCGACCATGTCTCTGGGCCTGATAAAGGCCAAGCGTGAGCACAGCAGCAGATGAAGAGCAACACAGGCTCCGGGAGGGGAAACTACAGCGTCCCCGTGGACGACCACCCCACCACTCCCAATAACCCTGTGACCTGTGACGAGATACACAAGGAGTGGATGGCGACCTGAACACACGAGAAACGCCTAACACTTGCAGTAAAACAGGCCTAGCACACATTGTTCACATTGTTATTTTTTTAGATTACTGTCTTACTGTCTGGCACTGCCACACGACAGACTCACAGAAACATCAACTGAATGTACGATACATTCAACACACATCAAGACCACCACAGAAGGACGCACCCCTGGCAGAGAACAGCTTGTCAACAGCGAAGCGACAACTGTCAGATTCACAAACAAGAACTGTTTCACAAAGTTCATATGTATCTGGAAAATTATTAACCAAGAATATGATGAAATACAATCAGTAAGATTGCATTAACCAATTTTATAATAACAATAAGGAATGATCACAGAGTCACATTGCAAATTATATTGTTAAACAGGGCAGAACCAGTTGGTTTGTTCCAAGACACCAAGTTTTGTTTTGACCATTGATAGTATGCACCACAGAACAATGCATAACGATTATCATAATCACCTTTTATATCAGTTTTTTATACAAACCACTAGGTTAACGGTTTTTACATGTTTTTAATGGTCTGCAAAGACAATTGTCCTTATACATTAGCCACTAGGTTAATGCCTAATTGTAAATCTTATTCCTGATAATTATGCACACGATTGTGTTTTCACCCTGTGCACTCTGACCACACAGAGACAGGGTCCACATGTGTTTAATTAGTTTATTAATATGTATGTACAACCATGATCTTAGCTCCCATAGATAGTATCATGAAGACACATAGTTACCACTTAAATGTCTGAGTCACGACATGAGCGACTGGAGGTAAGCCAAGATGGGCACAACCAGAGCTTCTAATGATTATGTTATTTGTTGTTTGATAGAGTTGAGGACCAATCATCGATATAGGTATTTGAGCGGTTAAATCAGACCATTATTAATAAAAGAAAAGGGCGATATCTATTCCCACATCTCTGATATCAAAATAACAGACCGCAGTCAAGTCAATCATGTCATGAATCACGTATGTAAATATTTCTATTTTAAACTGTTATGCCAACCAACAGATCACATTGGCCAAAATTTTCATTTATTTTAATTGTCTTCTATTTTATTCATTATCTGATAACCGATGGATTACATCGATCCCATTCTTTTACCATATCTATTCACTCTTACCTGTTCCAAATAATCCTGGTGTATTATACATTAATCTCACCCACATTATGAAGAGAAAAGTGAGTAACTGTGGAATAATATAATGATTCCCCAACTCCCTCATGTAAAGACATTCCCCTCCCCCCTCTCCCCAATCCTGTGTCCCCCCCCCCCTCTCCCCAATCCTGTATCCCCCCCCCCCCCCCCCATTTGACCTATCAAATGGGACCCCCCCCCCCCCCCTTTAAACTATATAATGCTCCTCCCAACAACATTCCGGGTCTCTTTACCTGGGTCATTTCAGCTGATCACCTGGGGCGAGAGCCTCAGCCATTCTCTCTATGTACTATGTATATTTCTATCTGTTTGGTTAATAAACCTTTGTTATTAACTGAATCTCGGTTGACTGAGAACATTCTTTGTCAGGATTAGGGCTGACCTTCGAAGCTTTTTTTGGCAATCGAAGCTTCGGGGCCGAGCTTCGATTTTAATTCGAAGCTTCGAATTTTTTTTAATATTTTTTTTTAATATCTTTTTTTTAATTTTTTTTATTATCTTATGTTGTGGGACTTGTACAGCACTTTCGTAAACGTTGTTGTTTTTAAATGTGCTCTATAAATAAAGTGGGTTGGATTAATTAATTAAGTAGCCCCTTTCGTGACTGACGCATCCAACAAGGTTTCACTCGGCTCAGGCTGTGTGATTTAATTCAAGGTGGATCGCTGTTGTCGTTTGAACAACTTCAGATTTCATGGGAACTACCAATCCCCCAAATCAAGAATGTTTAAGATGAATGAAGTAAGATTTTGATTATTTGAAATATGGCCTGTGTAGACTAAACTATGCACAGAATTATGTCAGTCTACAAGGTCCGGATTCTACATGGTCCGGCAATGTAGACCTTGTAGACTCCACTACAGACCAATTATCAGTGAATGTTCATGCATTTTTAAGAAGGGCAACTTCCACAAAAAAACTAAGAACTCACCAAAACATCTCAGTAGCACCTTATCTAAATGTTATATTTCATATATGGAGATTCATATTTATTTATGTATTGCATGCATTTCTACATTTTATTTCCTATTTTGTTTATTCATCCCAGTATCTTTCTTTCTTATGTGTGGAATTCTACAAGGTGCGCGCACACACACACACACACCTACACACGCACTTACATTTAGTCATTTAGCTGACGCTTTTATCCAAAGCGACTTACAAGTTCTGTACGACAAGACAGCAAGAAGGGTACAACTCTATCAGCTGAGTAACAATGTTCATCAAAGTGTTGCGTGTTACAGTGTAGGTTAGTTTATTAGGACAAGTGCATGACAGTAAGGTTAGTCACGGTTAGATATATATTTTTTTTTTTAATCATTTCAGATAATGGTTGAAGAAGTGAGTCTTTAGTCGACGGCGAAAGATTGGACGGGATTCGGCTGTCCTAACTGGGATGGGTAGTAAGTACGCACGCGCGCGCACACACACACACACACACACACACACACACACACACACACACACACACACACACACACACACACACACACACACACACACACACACACACACACACACACACACACACACACACACACACACACACACACACACACACACACACACACACACACACACACACACACACACACACACACACACACACACACACACACACACACACACACACACACACACACACACACACACACACACACACACACACACACACACACACACACACACACACACACACACACACACACACACACACACACACACACACACACACACACACACACACACACACACACACACATCGAAGTAAAAATTTTTTTTTGAAAAATCGAACGTTCGAAGCTTCGAAGCATTTAAGACAGCCCTAGTCAGGATATCCACGAATATCCCACAAAAGTAACAAACATAATTGTCCATGCGGAACCCTTATCACCAACACATCGTTCAGTGGGTAGGGGGGCACCACTGTTATGCTGGGGGTGTTGTTTCCCCCTGGGAGATATGGGAGGACGGACTGAATGTTACGTTGTTGTTGTGAAGCATATTATCAGGTAGCTGTGTTGTGTATGAGAAGGGAATATCAACCTGTAAAACCCCTACATTATTGCATGACGGATCGCTACATTATGTTGATCCACCACAATAGAACACATTAAATAGCTTACATGAGTATAACCAACTAGCACTAACATTAGCTTGTTTTTGTTTAGCCATTGTTTAGCATGGTGTTATTCACAGTCAAAGATAAAAAAAAATGTATTGATATTCTCATTTGGTTCATTACAATTTACTCAAGCCTAGTAACAGACACAGTATTTCTGACACTGGGAATACATTCCCTGAGATCCATAGATGTCCCTAGAATCAGATACCAAGAAGATGCAAATGAACCATATTAAAAAAAAAGTCTGTAAATGTGTATTCTACGTTCTTATGACTGAGATAAAAAAATATATATAAAAAATAAAATAAAAATTATTTTGTTTTATAAATTTGAGTTAATTTTCATAACACGATAATTTGCTGTGTAATTAATTAATCTAATTAACACGATAAACTGACAGCCCTAATATATATATATATATAATATGCTGGAATGATATAATACATTAATTAAATATTGCTCTGAAAAGGTCTGATCATACTCATACTGCAGTTCACATACACTTGTTCATGTGCCAGGGCCCTCATTTATCAATGGTGTGTACGCACAGATATGTGCGTAACCCGTGCGTACGATCATTTCTAAGCAAAGTGTGGGACTTATCAATTTGAACGTGTGCTTGACTTTGTGCGTATATTTACGCACAGCTCCGACCGTGCGTACCTGGCACCCGGTGGTAAAATATGAAGACTGCAGTCTGCAACGCGGAAATAAGCTTCCGTGCATTAGTTTCAACACTGGCGTGTTCAACTTCTGTATGACCCGTAATTCATTATAGTTCATTGTAAAATAGCGACAGTAGTGTAATTATTGTCAAACCCTATAAATATAGCATTTGGAATAGGTCTTTCTTTCCGAATGAATGCAGCATGGTTTATATATAGGGTTATCGGAATATACGGGGTGCACTGACTGCGCTCCGCGGGGAACTGTTTTCAGAGATAGCAGATAGGAATGAATGAATGAGGGGCAGGGGCAGTCTAATTGCCGAGAGAACATAATATTAACTAGAGTCCGCTATACCCTAAACACCTCCTTCATTTGTACCGCAATTTGAGACCGGAATTGGAGCGTGGAACAAAACACACAAATGAGATTCCCCAATGCACATTCAAGTGTGGACTACACGTCCACACGGCGGGCAGGGCTCTCAGTGGCAAGCGCCAAAGGTAAAAACTGAGCGCCCCTGGCGGGCGGCAGGCTTTAATTTCGCCCCCTGTACACACATTCTAAATTATGTGCTTAAGAACGAAAATAGAACACTTTCTAAGAATTGTTGATAAATGAGGGCCCAGGACTTTAGGAAGCTTGCCTTAATTGAGTTGTATCATTATATATGTGGCGGGTGGCGTCGATGAGAAAGGAGGAGGGGCCTCAATGAGCCAGGTTCCGTTATATAGGGCTACGTGCAGGAGGAACAAGTTTCAAGTTTCTTTAATAGTCGTCATACAGAAGTACAGAATACTTTTATACAAAATGCTTCTTACTGTTACGCTCCAGAGACTGTGCTAGACAAGATAAGTATGAAATAAAATAGTATAGCATGTAAAATAGAAGTAAAAATAGAGGTCACAGTGTTCAGTATAGACAATGACATATGTACAATGTTCGATGCAGAATAGAAGTAACTGAGTTACCATACAATATACAATATACTATGCAATGTACTTGTAACTGAGGGGTACAATTCCCTGACTGTATTAATCAAGTATTAGTATCATTGAACTACTACCGTGTATGTACATTACTGGCCTTACTGTACACAAGTATATTAGATGACAACACTTCCACAATGAAACGGTTTCCACACAAATACTCGTTTAGAATATTTATTACATCAAAATAGTATTACATTATATACTTTACTTAGATTGCGCTTATAAGGCAAAGAATGTGCGTAAGCAAATCAATATGAATATTAGGAATTCTCTATTGTACTCTGGGAAGGGGTGTACTACCGGTTGTAAGCCAGCAGGGGGAGGCAATGCTCTATGAAAGTCAATGGTTCCACGGAGGCGATCTTACTCCCTGGAGCAGCGGGGAAAGGCAGCCTCTGTACTCTCAATGTGCGCGCCGCGCAGGTGAAAGCCGTGGAGCCTCTGGTACGACAGAGACGGGCTCGAGTGATGTCCCCACGGGCAGGTGTAGATCCCACAGTAGCAGCGGGGTAGGCGGTTCTCTGCTCCAGCAGCTTGGTGAAGAATGAAGAATAATAATAGTACTCCTGCCCGAAAGTGGCACTGCAATCACCGGGGTAAATCCTCCGGTTGGTCCGTGGTTCACAGTTGAACTTGACGTTACTATCCTTATTAGCACGCGGCAATAAGTGCTCTTTGTAGACGCACAATTACTCACTTCACGTGGTCTTTGACTCGTAATGAAGGCTTTTACTAGTAAGGAGCGAACGATACGTTAAACAAACGTACTAGGATAACACGAGACTCTATTTGAGGCAATACGAGCCCTGCTGTACCGCACGTTGCGTAGTGGGTAAGGCTTTACTTGGTAACTGAACCAGACTGAACTGAAGGCGAACTGAAAAGGGAAGTTCTGTATTCGCTGGTCATATTTATACGTACGGTGGACAAATAGTGCCGCTCTGCTTTCGGTAGCCGTATTCATGGGCAGAAGCGGGCATGTTAAGACAAGTCATGTCGGTAGCTTTCAAGTCAGCTCTAGGGGGGTAAGTCACTGGCGCCTAGGGGATCGCTTCCAATAGGAGAACGAATATTATGGTCTGTCCTGTACCAGGTAAAGGGATATTCCGTGTATATGTACAAAGAATATACAAGGGATATCAAACGATATACAAATATTATACATGGGATCTCAGGCAATAAATATATATATTCGGTTTAATCTGACCCTTTGTAACAGCCGCCCCCTAATTAGTCCCACCTAATTAGCTAAGCAGAGACAGATTAACCGCACTGTCCACTACTCAATGTTCGTTGTGAGGGGTCGGTCAGTTCACAAAGTCATGGGTCATGGTCGTCATTAGGCGAGTCGGGGAGCCTTGGCGACTCTATCAGCCTCGCCACGGGTCGGTTGTAGGTCCGCCCTTGGCTGGTCACTTCTGCCACTCTGACCTTTCCGTCGGCACCAGTGGGCACTTTGCTTACGCGGCCGGCCGGCCTCGCAGCTCGGGGTAGTGACTGGTCTATGGTCATGACGACTGGACGGGATGAAGGGGGGCTTAGGAAGGAGCGGGCCTGAGACTGCTTTGATCTGTGCTTGGCTGTGCTTTCTCCTCCTCCGTCTGTTTCTCTTGTTTGCTCTGTACCCCATCTGAGGAGGGGCCGGTCCCGGCCGCCCCGTCAAGGAGTCGCTTGGGGTGCTGGGTTCGAGGTCAGCTACGTCTGGAGCGCAGCTGAGGGGGGTGGGGTTCCGAACTCCCTCTGGTGCCCACGGTTCTCTCACGGGCCTCTCGCTTAATGTCAATAGCCTCTGCTGTACAGGGGAGAGGCCGGTGTCGCTCGCCTCTGTGTGTAGGCAGCTTGTAGACGTGGGTTGACTGTCAAGTCCGTAGAGGGGGCCCTGGAGCGTCCATCCCAGTCGGGTCTGAACCGCGACTGGGCATCCTTTGGGTCCGACGTGGGCCGCCTCAATTGGGAGAATGAGGTCCGCGTGGTCGGAGCCGATGAGCTGGGTCGGTGTGGCGCCGTCGATAAGCGGTATAGGTAGTTGACGTAGGTGCCCATACTTAGCCATCAGCTGTGGGATGGGGTAGGTGTACCAGGGTTCGAAATTAACGGGGGCTTGGGGCAAAATGCCCTCGAAAATTGACCAAATGCCCTCGAAATTCAGTTAAGGGGGGCAAAAAAAGCCCCCGACAGTTTACTAATTATATATATAATTATATATATGCTCTACAGTGCGAGCATTTCCCTCGTATTGCCCCTAATAATATGTGTGTGTGCAAACCGGAAAAATCATTTACTTGCAGTGTGCAAGACAGACGAGTGATTGTGAAGATTACAAAACAGCTCCGCTGTTAATAGTTCAGATTGAAACTGGACTGAAATTCAGTTTTTGGGTGGAATGTTTGTTCCAAGGAGGAGGGAGGCGGGGCCCGCTGCGTGTTACAGGGAGATGCTTCCAGGCACTTGAGAGGTGCGAACACAGACAGAGCGCTCTGCTCTCATCAAGCATTACACTGCTATCTTAACGTTAGCAAGCTAAGCATCTGCATAGCGCGACCTGTGTAACGTTAAGTAACTTGTGTTCGGCGGGGAAAGATCATTCCATTTGTAACACAACTCCAAAAGAATAACATCCAAATCCGATCCCGATGCGCATTTCCTTCATTCCACAGCGCTGAGCGCGCAACGTATTTCATTGATCGATCTGGCCAGAGCCTATACTCACAAACGTTGCGTGTGTGGGGTTTTTCATCAATTTGAAACAAGCCTCTTGACTGTTGGAATTAGGGATGTTAAAAATAAAATATCTAATAATATTATTCAATATTAGACATTCATTGATCCAGAGGCAACCGGTTATTATATCAAGACAACAACACAACTTGCCCTCACTCAGGGACAATAATATTTAATCTATTTAGATAGAGTATGTATGTATTATTTACAGATAATTGAAGGTACCTCAAAACATGAAACCAAGCCATGATGTCACACATCGTGTGCGTGTGTGTGTTACTTGAACAATTGTCACTGTGCTCCTAAATTTCTGTGTGCTCCTAAATTTGTATTTAGATTTTATTTATTAAAATTTTATTTAGGAGCACATGTGCTCCTTGGGAAAAAGGTTAGCGTAGAGCCCTATATATGGAGACATTAACATTACGTTATCAAACATAGGGACGAAGACTAAAAAAAAGTGTCAAAAATGTTTTATAATCTTTATGTTAATTTTCATTATAAAAATGTTGTGCCCCCGAAATACAAAAAAAGCCCCCGAAAAGCAATTAAGGGGGGCAAAAAAAGCCCTTGAAAAAAAATGTTAATTTCTAACCCTGAGGTGTACTGCGACAGGCCTATGTCGTGGCTGGTGAAGACGTTGCTTATACTATAATGCTTCTCGGGCTGGTCCACCGCTGCTATCTCGAAGGAGACCTTTTCACCCTTTATGGTCTTCTGGTCCCTTCTGATGGTGCGTATGGTCATTGTATCTTTGACACCTCGCAGGCCCAACTGGGCTGCTGCGGAAGCGAGGAGGAGAGTCTTTTCGGACCCATCGTCCAGGACGGCGTAAGTGTCCAGGACCTTGTCCTCGTGGCTCAGGAGCACTCTGACCACTTTGAGGAGCACACGGGGGGTCCCGCTGTGCTGGTCAATGTGGAGCACTCCTGTGGGTGGTGACGTAGACTCTATATGGTACGAGTCGCACCTTGACTCCCAGTGTCTGCCGTAGCAGTCGGGACACCAGGGAGCGGTCTGGTGGAACTTTGGTTCTGGTGCCACCGCCTCGGCATGGTACATTACCGCGACGGGCCCACTCTGTTGTCCTGGCTGACGCCTGTTGATGTCATGCAGGACCTCCAGGTAGGTGCCACCGCACCTGCTGCACTTCTTTTTCAAGCGGCACTCAGCTGCTAGGTGGCTGCGTGCGCAGCGGAGGTGGTCCTTGACCCACTGGCTCACATCATCCGTGGTCAGCTTCTTGAAATCTTCGCACTGATAGAGCCGATGTTCTCCCTCACAGTACTGGCACTCAATCTTCCACTGGTCCTCTTTCGTCGAGGGGGTGTTGTGGTTCTGGTGCTGCGGTACTGATTCGGCTTGGTGCATAACAGTCACCGATCTTCGGCCATCGTTTACTCTCCTAGGTCCCTCTCTGGAGCTTGGTGTGCTCCGCACGAACGTATCCAATCGTAGGCTGCTGACTTCTCTCGCCAGGAAGTCGGCCAAGTCTAGGAGGGATGGTTCTGGACCGTTAGGATCACGGTGGTCTCTTTGCCGCCTGAAGCGCTCCTGTCTGGCGGGCGGCAGCTTCTCTAAAATCCTCTCGACGTTAGAGTTGGCGTATAGCTCGTGCATACCCTTTTCTCGTTGCGCTCCCAGCATCCCTACCAGGGACTGTACTTTTATAGACAGGTCGTCTAGTGAGCGATTGTCTGTTGCTGGGGGTAAGCGGTCAATATGCCTTATCTCTTCTATTACGTAATCCCATATACGTCCATATCTCTGGTCCAGCGCTGCTAGAGCCGCGGTGTATGGGGTCGTAGAGGTGGCATAAGCTAGCGCTATATTGTGCGCTCGGGGCACTTTCAGGTGCTGCAGTAATATTGCATACTTGTGGCATTCATCAGCGACATCCACCATCATTGTCTCTAAGCACATCCGGAGCTCCGTATACTGTGCTCGATTCTCATGGGTGAAGTCTTGAAACGTCGGTGTGCCAATGTATGATGTCATGGATGACTGGCACATCGGTGAGCGTTGGGGGAGAGGCCTCCTAGGCGAGTCTCCTCTTGCGTGTCGTCTTGGGCTGGTACTTGGTGGGTACCGAAGGTTGGGTACCCAGGTGCTGTTCCTCGGGGCTGACGGTGCGTCAAACTCACCCGTGAGTTGAGTCGGGGGTTTGTAGCGCAGGGCCTCGGGGCTGACTTCTGGGCTGTACTGGACCTCCTGGTCCTGAGTACGTTGCTGCTGGTCGGGGCTGTACTGGGCCTCCTGGGCCAGAGTACGTTGCTGCTGGTCAGCTTGACACTCCTCCTCCTCCTCCTCCTCTCCCTCTGCTAGGACCTGGAGTCTTCTGTTCAGTCTCTCGGCGTGGTCCGGTTCTTCCCGGTTGCTGGGTCTCGTATGGACCGGCCGGGGAGGGGGTTCGGAGACGTGGACAGGATCCTCCTGTAGGCGGGGTCCCGGGTCGCTTCGTCGGGTAGGGGAATGTGTCCTAGACCCATGTCTTGACGATCTCTGGGAGCTCCGTGCGGAGTGAGGGGGTGTCGCCATGGCAACCAGTTTGTCCATCAGCTCCGCCTGCAGCCGGTCGCGCTCTGCCTCGCGCCGGGCATGGGCTGCGTCGCGCGCTGCTTCGCGCTGGGCATTGGCGATGTCGCGCTGCGCATTGGCGCTGGCCTGGGCAGCGTCGCGCTGTGCGTTGGCGACGTCGCGCTGGGCATTGGCGCTGGCATGGGCGGCGTGGAGCTGTGCATTTGCGACGTCGGCGCGGCTTCTCTCGATGTTCTCTTCTGTCTGGAGGCGTCTGGTCTCCAGTCTTATTCGGTCGTCTTCACTCCTTTGTTGCGCCTGGAAGCGCTCTCGCTCGCCTGCAAAATGTTCGCGCTCGCACGTCTGTTGCGCTTGAAGTCGATCGCGTTCGGTGGAGGCTGCCAGGGTGGCGATGAGTGCCTGCGCCAGCATCTTGTCCGCCTCGCTGGGGGAAGATGCCGTTCGGGGCGATCGGCTCCCGGCAGTACTTGTTGGAGATCCGTTCTCCTGTTGCGTACCGAGGAGATCCGTCTCCTGGGTGCGCGTCTCTTTAGGGTTGTCTTCCTCCCGGAGCTGATCGGGGACTATTTCTTCGGTATTGTCTGGGGGTAAAGTCGTGTCAGTTCCCTCCTGGTCCCCACCGTGAGCTTGGTCAGTTACATTAGAACCCACTAGGGCCTCTGTTGGCGGGGTAGCCTGGTTGTTAGGGTCGGACATAATTTTACTTTCTACTTTTTCCGCGTTTAACTTCCCTTTAAAGCTAGGTATTGGACTGACAGAGTATGCCTCTAGATAGGGAGGTGGCTGCCGTCTGCGCTGCGGGCGATCTAGCTTAGGAGAACCGTTTGTGGAGTGTTCGTCATCGGCCATGTCAATATTAATATTATATTAATATTACGCTAATTATTATCCGGCTCGAAGGACCAATTGTAACTGAGGGGTACAATTCCCTGACTGTATTAATCAAGTATTAGTATCATTGAACTACTACCGTGTATGTACATTACTGGCCTTACTGTACACAAGTATATTAGATGACAACACTTCCACAATGAAACGGTTTCCACACAAATACTCGTTTAGAATATTTATTACATCAAAATAGTATTACATTATATACTTTACTTAGATTGCGCTTATAAGGCAAAGAATGTGCGTAAGCAAATCAATATGAATATTAGGAATTCTCTATTGTACTCTGGGAAGGGGTGTACTACCGGTTGTAAGCCAGCAGGGGGAGGCAATGCTCTATGAAAGTCAATGGTTCCACGGAGGCGATCTTACTCCCTGGAGCAGCGGGGAAAGGCAGCCTCTGTACTCTCAATGTGCGCGCCGCGCAGGTGAAAGCCGTGGAGCCTCTGGTACGACAGAGACGGGCTCGAGTGATGTCCCCACGGGCAGGTGTAGATCCCACAGTAGCAGCGGGGTAGGCGGTTCAGCAGCTTGGTGAAGAATGAAGAATAATAATAGTACTCCTGCCCGAAAGTGGCACTGCAATCACCGGGGTAAATCCTCCGGTTGGTCCGTGGTTCACAGTTGAACTTGACGTTACTATCCTTATTAGCACGCGGCAATAAGTGCTCTTTGTAGACGCACAATTACTCACTTCACGTGGTCTTTGACTCGTAATGAAGGCTTTTACTAGTAAGGAGCGAACGATACGTTAAACAAACGTACTAGGATAACACGAGACTCTATTTGAGGCAATACGAGCCCTGCTGTACCGCACGTTGCGTAGTGGGTAAGGCTTTACTTGGTAACTGAACCAGACTGAACTGAAGGCGAACTGAAAAGGGAAGTTCTGTATTCGCTGGTCATATTTATACGTACGGTGGACAAATAGTGCCGCTCTGCTTTCGGTAGCCGTATTCATGGGCAGAAGCGGGCATGTTAAGACAAGTCATGTCGGTAGCTTTCAAGTCAGCTCTAGGGGGGTAAGTCACTGGCGCCTAGGGGATCGCTTCCAATAGGAGAACGAATATTATGGTCTGTCCTGTACCAGGTAAAGGGATATTCCGTGTATATGTACAAAGAATATACAAGGGATATCAAACGATATACAAATATTATACATGGGATCTCAGGCAATAAATATATATATTCGGTTTAATCTGACCCTTTGTAACAGTACTAATATACAATACTATATAGTGCAAAGCAGAAATGGGATGAGGTACAATTTAGGTACAATTTACAGTAAGGTGTACGAGTTGTAGTGCAAATCCTTTACCAATAAATATAAAGTGTGTTTAGGTGATCTAAAGTGTGGAGAGTGGGTGCTGCAGTGTGTTGTTTGTTTAAAGTGAGTGTGTGCGTGTGGATGGTTGTTGCATAGTGTTTATTGTTCGTTGAGCAGCCTGATGGCCTGGGGATAGAAGCTTCTTCTGAGTCTTTCTGTGCTCGCCTTGAGACTCCGGTATCGCTTGCCTGACCGCAGCAGTTCAAAGAGGCAGTTGTTCGGGTGGCTGGAGTCCTTGATGATTCTCTTAGCCTTCCCCCTGCACGGCTTATTGTAAATGTTCTGGAGGGTGGGAAGCCCCCCTCCAATTGTGCGTTCGGCTGAACGTGTCACTCTTTGTAGTCTGCTACGGTCTTGTGCAGTGCTATTCCCAAACCAGGAGGTGATGTTGCCAGTCAGGATGCTCTCTATTGTACATGAGTAGAAGTTCTTAAGGATCTTCTGACTGACTTGGAACTTCCTTAGGCGCCTGAGGAAGTAGAGGTGTTGTCGTGCCTTCTTCACAACACTGTCAATGTGTGTGGTCCATGTCAAGTCCTCGGATATGTGGGCTCCGAGGTACTTAAAACTGTTCACTCTCTCAACCGGTGCCCCGTCGATGCTGAGGGGGCTGTAGTCCTTGACCCCCGACCTCCTAAAGTCCATAATCATCTCCTTTGTTTTGCTGACGTTCAGGGAGAGGCTGTTCTCCTGGCACCATCCCGCCAGGACCTTGACCTCTTCCAGATAGGCCCTCTCGTCGTTTGCAGAGATCAGGCCCACCACTACTGTGTCGTCAGCAAATTTGATGATTGTGTTATTACTCCGCTGAGCCACACAGTCGTGTGTGTACAGGGAGTAGAGGAGGGGACTCAGAACACAGCCCTGGGGGGCCCCTATGTTGAGGGTGATGGATGAGGAGGTGCAGTTGCCTGCTCTCACCACCTGGGGTCTGCCCGTCAGGAAGTCCAAGACCCACTGGCAGAAGTCATAGTTCAAGCCCAGGTCCCTGAGCTTGGCTATGAGTTTGGAGGGGACTATGGTATTGAATGCCGAGCTGTAGTCCATGAATAGCATTCTCACATAGTTGCCCTTCCTCTTGTCCTGGTGTGATGCTGCTGTGTGTCCGTGGACCTGTTGGGGCGGTATGCAAATTGCAGGGGGTCCAGGTTGATGGGGAGGGAGGAGCAGATGTAGCCCACGTGAGGTGAACTGTTTGTTCCGGCCAGTGCAGTGAGGCAGGTGCACACCTCACTCCATCCGTGATGCAGGAATGAGCATTATACACTACGGTAGGCAGTGGTAGCATCTATGGGTTATGGATAGCGGTTTTTATTGTGTGCTTTGCAATATGTGTGACATGGAGTGTTTACGTTCCAGATCACTTGCCTGGTTCCCAGCGGGATTGAAGGTAGTCGGTAGGATAGGACCACCGACGTACCAGGTATTTTAACACTTTCAGTGCCCAGCAGGGGGCGCACATTTAGTGCTTGAATGCCCACCATCCACTTCAATGTTAGCATTAATATCACCTAATCTATGTTTTAAATTATGGCTATGTGTCTAATCTGCCCGTCGCTTATCAATGACTCATTTCCAGTCAACATTGTCGAAGCGGATGTTTTTATATCGGTTCATTTCCGTTTTATAGCATTTTGAAAAGCCCTCATTTTCACACACAAAAAAAAGATTCCATGATAATCGCCCTGTACTGTAATATTCTAGAACGTTGTCATTTTTCGGCCTATTTATGAATCGTTTTCAAATAAACGCTAGATTATCGATAGTATATATGTACGTGTGCACGCTGGTGCCGCGCGCTGAAAATCGATTCTCTTAGTTCCTGATCGCTCTTACAGTCAAACAGCCATATCACATTATAGGGGAAAAGCTTATATCTCCGTGAAAACAGGTCTGATTATCCTAAGACTGGTAAAATAGATTCCTTACCTGAGATCAGATGGTATCCAAATGGATTATTCCAATTCCTGATCGCCATTCCAAAAATAGATCCTTTTATTGATCCCACGTGTATACTGTAAAACACATATTACACGCTGTGCTGAGGGTCCAGAATGAATCTGATCGGCTCCGGTTACATGCGTGAGAACTAAAATGTGGATTCCGGAGTTTTTTTTTCTCATCCATTTTCGTCCAATCCAAAATGGTGCATTACCATCTGGGAGACGATAGGGGGCACTTTTTTCACATCTGAGCGCCTGGCGGGGCAGATTTACCAACGGTAGACTCGGTTGATGAAATATGAATTCAGATTGCTAATAAAAAAAATAAAACGTGAATTCTCGTGATGGGCATTCAACCCGCGGGCTGATAACCCGAGATATCTCGTGATGGGCATTCAAAGTGTTAATGCAGAACCTTGTTTTAGCATGTAATGTTGTCTAATAATTATATGCGTTATTGTTTTAATAATAAAGTGTTTTTAACCCATTCTCTACCGGAGCTTATATCCATCCTTGTAGCCTCTCTGCCAGCACTATTTGTCTATGGAGATGTTCACCTTCTTTGCAGGGCTATAACTTTTTAAATTGTATTGCTAAATTGACATTACTATGGCCCATTCAACATCAATTATCTATCATTCAGGATGTAGGAACGTTTTACTTTTTCATTCACACATTCATACTAAAATAACGTCCAGAGTATAAATATGTTTTAATCATTTTCTGCTGTATTTCATAGAACGTGAGATATAGCCATAAATGCATATATTAGATGATCAAATGCAGTTTGATACCGATCAACGTTATATAAAAAATGTCAACTGTACATGATCCTAAACGTCATGACTGGTCATCTGCTGGTGACTGGAGGGGGGGGGGGGGGGGGGGGGATCATTTATAATTCAATGACCGACGTTAAATGATTCATGTAGTATGGGTGATATATAGATCAGAGCCGTTTGTATGGATAATAATAATCAAAAACGCTGAAACTCACGGCAGCTTCCTCTTACCGTTGGGCGATCACACTGGCGCAAACAGATCCCAGTTATGTGATGTTGATCTAGGTCAGGGGTCGGCAATTAGGTTTGGCCGCGGGCCAATTTTTCCCCAAGCCATTGTTTGGCGGGCCAGAACCAAAAACAATGGCTAATTTAATATAATGATAGTGAAACATTTGTAACTCTGTCAAAATAAACGAGCTGCATAGGTGGCATAATAAACTGTAAACGACATATACATGCACTAAACATTATACCTTTGTCTTTTTTCCATTGTATTATAAAGCGCCTCTCTATCGGTCTATCCTACATTACGCGCGCGCAACCGTCTATCTGACGCCACGGACCAGTTTAATGTTGAATGTTTAATGTTAAAACTATCGATTTATATGGAATTCGTTCAACTTATCCGTTGTCTTACTTATTATTATACTTATTGAATCTCAAACAAGCCTCGTCTTGTTAAATGAGACGGTCTGGTCTACGGAGGAGACTGGGGCTGACGCATCCAGATTGGGGAATCCCCCGCGATAGATTATTGACACTTCCGCTAAATATATTAATCTAGCTACTAACTGGGGAGACTGATCAATTACAGATAAAGGAATATAGTGGGACGATCGATTATGATAGTTAACCTTGTTAGATGAGGCTGCACTGGAAATGGAGCTAATGGACTTCCGAATGTCTCGTAATTCAAATACCTATAGTGCCGTCATTTCAGGAGCTTCTTCAAGCACTCTTTTTGTTTAAAGTTTAATTGCATTGTTTTTGCATTGTTTTTAATTGCATTACTGTTCACATGCATGTGTGGTGCCGTCAGTCATGAGTAAAGATAAAGCTTGAATGATAAAGCTGAACTGGTGTTTTTATTTCATGGACTCGTGTTTCCCATTTCAGCACCACGCGCTGTCCACCTCACTTTGAGCAAGCCTAGTATACGGCGCATTGCACCTCACTCTATACCTGTTATTCACTCTCAACATGGATAAAACAAAGTATGCATATAATAAAAATAATATGATGAAAATAAAATAAATATCATATTCTCAAAATAAACTGACGGGCCAGAAATTATTGCCGGCGGGCCAATTTCGGCCCGCGGGCCGCCTATTGCCGACCCCTGATCTAGGTGATCCAGTTCCGGTTTGTATAATACTAATATACGTCCAACCATGTTGTTTATTGAGTTATGACAACGGATCGATATCCACGGTGTCTGGATATCGCTCGCGAGTGGCCGGACGGAATAGGGGACGGACTAAGCACTTCCGGCCACTTCCGGTTTTGGCAACTCGCCGATCGGCCACCAGGTGGCGGTATTGAAGTGTTGCAGAGTTGAGCGGAGTCCTACAACACCAGCCAAGACTCCGTGGGTGAAATGTGAATACCATGACGAAAATATGAAATATTGATCTCAAAGACGCCTTTAGGCATCATTGGCAGATTACGCATGGTGGAGAATGACGTGTAAACACGTCATCGGCGGAGAATGGGTTAACACTATGCCGTCAAAGAATGAGTATATACGCGTTTCGAAAAAGAGCGTTGTGGACCAGAGCCACGAGTATAATACGTGACGAGTTGTTATTGTTTTATTCCATATTTATAACGCTTCTTAGGTACCCGATCCACTACCAGCATCTTTTCAGATATTTGATTTTCGAAACATGCAGTACCGGCCAGACCCGCTTAGGGGCGCCATCGCTCCACTGCAGTATCATTATGTGAATTTAAAAAAAAATTAAAAAGTACAGTTCTGTGGGCGGATCATAGTTCCTTGATCCCAGCCGAACATCCTCCATCTTGGATGAGCTTGGCGAGCGTTTTTTTTCAGCGTGGAATAATGGGATTTATAATTAGCCAATGTGCATATCGATCTACCAGAATCCGATGACTGGTGAGGAAATGCTGGCGGCGATCACATGGCCTGACGGTAGGATAATATTACCCCAAATTACAGCTGGATTGGACATTGTTTTATAACGTAACGTGATCGGTCAATGAAAATGCTATATTGAACACACTGTATTGGTAATCAATAATAGTAATCGGCGTTCCCCGCCGCCCCCATTTCATCCATAGATGCTCTGTAATAGTCCGGATGCTACGCAGTTTGTTTTATTTCATTCGTATATATACAGCAGAAATGGCGTTTGATATAAGGGCGCCAACGTTTAGCCTATTATCTAGCTCCCGGGAAAAAAGACGAGACGAAAAGTGCGATAAACCTTATATTCACGACGCTATAAAATTACAACCAACCGATGGATTTTTATTTTCTTTAAGCCATTATGAAGGCACGGTTTATGCACTCAAGTGACAATGAGAATGGACAGATAGCAATACTATAAATGATATATAAAGCTCTTAGAAAGTACATCGGTTTGTTTACTTTCTGCTGTCCTCTGAGGCCTAAATCGCCGGGCCCCGCCGGTCGTCATAGTGTTAATAGTGCTGTGTTTGTTTCCCGGTAGAGCACCAGTGGTCCAGCTGCTCTTGCCATGAAACACGTTTTGGTTGATTGTTTTGTAGTTATATTCATGTCTAATCCGCCCGGGCCAGTGGGCCGGTAAACGGGCCAAAAATATTGGGTATTGCCCTTCGGGCGGATTCGTTTTCTTTATCTATGTTTGTTGTTTATTTGTGTGTCTGTTTTCCACAACCTTACGTTTCCCCCCCCCCACCATAACGCCTGTACAAGGTACCTCTCTCAGACATGGATACGGGCAGGCTTGGTGTGCCATATTATATGGATGCCGTGGTTATGCACACGTGTGCCAATGTTTGATAAGATGAATCACTGAGTGGTATGATATCCTTTCACTTCATTGTGAGAAGTTTGATATCTCTTTTCCTCATTTTGTGAAGTGGTATTTATTTATGTTTGATATCGTTCTCCTTCATTGTGTGAAGTGGTATATATTTATGTTTGATATCATTCTCCTTCATTGTGTGAAGTATCACCAGGTTGCCATGAATCAAACCCTGCCCGGTCAACCCTGATTGGGGTTCCTAACATGAGGTCGAAGTTAGGGCTGGGCGATATGGCCTAAATATGATATCACGATATTTTCTGACCTTTCGGCGATACACGATACACATCACGATGTTTTTCTTTTTTACCCCAAACAATTCATTATGAGGCTTACCAAGACAGTATTTGATTTTGCAAGCTAACATTAAAGACAAAATAAAATACCCATGCATTTAGCATTTTTATATTATATATTAGATTTAGATTATTAGATTATATATTGCATATATTTAGCAATGAGATATTATATGATTTAGATATGAAATATGATGAATTGAAAATGGGGGACCCTGATGTAAACAAGACTAAAGTCTTTCTCTGGTCTGCATCCCCTTAACAATTGTATGTATTGAGCTGTACTGTACCCATTCTGCAATATGTTAATAAAGTTTTAAATCAATCAATCAATCAATAGCATTTTAATGAAACTACTGTATATATGTATGTCTCTAAATGTTTTGATGAATTGAAAATGGAGGACCCTTATGTAAAAAAGTAAGTCTTTTTCTGGTCTTCATCCTCCTGTACTGTATTGTACCCATTCTGCAACCCTTTAACAAAGTCTTCACTCATTCATTCTGACGGAAACATATAATTTTGATTGACAGTCGAGTCTGCCAATTACGTCACAGCGCTTGCACCCGCCCTGCTGTTCTTAGCACCAATCGGCAAGCTCCTAGTTTTTTACTTCCTGAATGTCCTGTGGCTGAACAACGTCAACAAAGCTACTAACGTTAGCTCCCCGCGGCCGTCGAGTAGGAGACCAGTGCTCAACAGGATGACTAAATGAGGCATAATGATTTTACTACAACGAATGTTATAATAAAAGCCTTTCCATACATCTGTCTGATTGAAAACTTTATTAACAGACCGCGGAATGGGCATATCTCAGCACGGGCTGAGATATGAACGAGTAACGTGTGGACAGATTGACGCGACACAATCCTCTTGGGCAAAACATCACGATATCCACGATACGTTGAAAAAGTGTATCGTTAATGAACTGTACCCGATATTTATATAATATCGTCATATCGCCCAGCCCTAGTCGAAGTGGGCTTAAAGTATTTTTGTCCACCAGTTTTATATAATAAATACTATTGTTAATTTAACCTACTTTCTTAAAGCTAGGAACTTAGCGGGTGTAACATATAGAATAGAATATACTTTATTGTCATTATATGATGATATAGTACATATGTATTGCATACAAGTACTACAATGTTTATTTGTTCATATTAAAATGTGTGTGGTTGTCTAGGGCAACTAGAAAACGGTTTATGAATTAAAAGAAATAGCTACTGCATGCGATCCTGGGGGGTTATGTTATTATTATTATTTCATTGGTATTTTATTGATCCTGTTTTTTGTGCTGAACACTTTATGTTGTTACAATTGTTTATTTAGGGGTAGGCTTTATCATTTCAAAATGTATATTGTACTCTGCCTGTTGATGCAATACAACAAATGTATCACAAAAAAATAAGTCACGGTGTATCATCATGGAAATTACCGGCATGTCATGTCAAAACATTTGTAAGGACCTGAAGACTCTGGCAGGAGCACTCATTCAAGGGTACTACGACTATGCTTGCACCTCATGGTACCAAAGCACCTCAAAGGCGCTAAAAACAAAATTACAAACATCACAAAACAAACTGGTCAGACTACTGCTTGACCTTACTCCTAGAACCCACCTCACCCCTGCCCACTTTGACAACCTAGGATGGCTTAGAGTAGACGACAAAGTACAGCTACTTGCAATGGGCCTGGGCCCCGTTCCCCGTACCTGGATAACTGAGTTAGCCGGATAACTTTCGGTCAAGCCTGACTTAAGCCGGACCTTCCCATTCCCCGACGCGCGATTGTCTAAATCACCATGACAACAGATCAAAAAGTTTGAGCCTGGTCGAGAGCAGGGTTAAGTTCAAGTTAGCCGGATGAACCATGGCCACGCCCCCGCAAAGAAGTGACAGCTCGTTTCCTGAAATGATTCTCACAGTCTAGGATCTGCATTATACCATTCTGAATTACGTTTTTGTGCTCCATTCTTCCAGAGGGGGCTTTTGAAATGTAAAATAGACCCAAAATGCTGATACTAAATTCACTTTGTCCTAAATAATGCACGTTATATATACCGTGGCGCTCGCTAGGTGCGATGTACACATTATGTGGTTATTTTAACAACGCGCAGCATTGCAAATGTGAATCCCGCGGGGATATCCTTAATGATTGAAACCTATCGCTCGTTTGGCTCTGATTCCTTTCATATTCTCCGCTGTGGATGAGGAGCGAGGAAGGAGAGGAGCGCCTGGATTTTGTTTCATTCAAGCATAAAATTGAAGTGTCTATGCGTGGATTGTGGATTTTGTGTGATATTGTAACTGGGATTAAAATGTCTGATGAGATGCGCTGTTTGACGGATTTGAGAAATTGAATGAGCCGTTGACGTCACATTAATGCATTTGAGAATAAAGAGATAAAACTTCATTCAAAAGAAAGAATATTCTAAACACGGGTCTCTCCTCCATGGATAAACAATGAATTTATCCCGTCTGGCACAGTGGCGCAGCGGTAGTGCTCAATCCCGGCAACCGGGCGACCCGTGTTCGAAACCCCGCGTCTTCAATATAATTTTTTGGAATATAATATTAATGATTATACGCAAAAGTAGCCTAGTTTTAAGTTAAAATATTATAAATCTACATGCATTGAGGATGTCATTCTTTATATAGCTCTCAACGTGCACCAAATTGAATACATTGCAAAAAGAAGGAAAAGACTAGGTTTCGAACCCGGGCCGTCTGCGTGAAAGTCAAAAGAAGAAACCGTTACACCACAGTGGAGATAAGTAAAAGATCGACCATACATCAATCAATGGGTAAGAGAGCCGTATCGTTATTCTGTATAACAGTTTAACTAATTATTTTCGCTAGCAAGATCTAATTTGATTATTCAATCCAGCAGGCAAGTTTAAAGAAATATAATCTGATTGATTGAGGTAATGAGGGACTTAAAATTAGCCTATAGATAACGCATTTAACTCGTCGGCGAGGCGATTGAGCCGTACTGCAATAATAAAGTTTTAAATCAATTAATCAATCAATGCCGTTAGAGAATCAGGATCTCTGCTATCGATACGTGCTGGCTTTTCAACTGAAGCGGCCGTGCGCACTTATCCTGGGTCTCAAGTCTGGTTTGAGTTAACGAGACTGAATCCACCTTCGAGGAACAGGAAAATCCCGGCTTCAAACATCGGGTTAACTGAATCTGGATAATGGGACTCTTGATCGACTTAGTTGAACCAGGTACGGGGAATAGGGCCCAGGTCTACAAGATACACTATTGATTGATTGATTGAAATTTAAATGTTATTAACAGATTGCAGAATGGGTACAGTACAGTACAGATACAATTGTTAAGGGGATGCAGACCAGAGAAAGACTTTCGTCTTGTTTACATCAGGGTCCCCCATTTTCAATTCATCATAACATATATGACACACACGACATACAGATAGACAGTACTGCTACATACATTTATGATAGGGATGCCCCGATCACGTTTTTTGCCACCGATACCGATCACCGATCGTCGTGAGCCATATCGGCCGATACCGATCCGATACCAATCGTTTTTGATTAAAAGAAATTCAAATTTATTTTATATAATTTATTTTTTATATAAAATATATATATATTATATAATTAGACTTGTACTTGTATTATCTGCGAGACATCGCCACCACGCAACAAGCTCCACTGTCTGTGTGTACTCTAGTAGCCTCCAGCTACAGCCAGGATTCTCCGGAGCTGCAGCTGGACCTATACTCGAGTAGCCTCGAGCTACGGCCAGGATTCTCTGGCGCTGCACCTGGACCCTATTGGTATAACGTTAATTAACTGTGCTCAGCAAGCCCTCAGCTCGAATACGCATCGATCAGTGTTATAAGACATTGATATCAGGAGCTATCATAGCTACTGCTAGCCGGATATATAACGTTAATACAACGCCTCAGTGAATTATTTAGTTCAATGGGACATTTCGTTTTTAACAGTGAACTAACTTGCGCTAACGTGAGCTAACAGCTAACAGCTAACAGGTATCATACCTACCTACTATACTTGCTGGAGCGTTTGTTGATGTCAGGAGCTATCGGTAGCTGGCCGGCTAGATACCGTTCGGTTAGACAATGCCTCATCATGTATTAAACTAAAAGTGAATAGTTGACTGGGTCATTTTGTAACGGTAGCTAAGCTAACGTTAGCTCAGGGAGACGCCGACACGCCGTCCTCCCATGTCTCACTAGACTAGACCCGTGTTTACATGCGTGCAGGAAGGGCTGGACTCGAGAGCAGACGCCGCACCACCGGTGTCTGAGACAGAACTCAGCGATAGCGAGTGAGATCGGGTTTGACGATCGGTGAAAATAAAACATTATCACCGATCACCGATCGCATATTTATACTGATTATCGGCCGATAACGATCGGTGGCCGATCGATCGGGGCATCCCTAATTTATGACATACCAGATTTGCAAATACAGTACTGTTTGTGATACAAAAAGTGTCCAGAAAAGAGTGTATACATGACTAAGGTACCCATGTACATGTCAAAATACTTCCCAAAGGTCAGTGAATACCACGACCACAACACCAGAGGGAGCTCCACAAATCATGTTAAACCCAGATTCGGCTCAAACAAGGGACTAAACATGTTTAGCAATTATGCCACATCAATGTGGAACACCCTACCTACAGCTGTAAAGGGATGTGAATCACTACCCACTTTCAAAACCACTCTCAAAGAGCACCTACGGGAGACTGCAATTCGAAACTGGCCCCTGTAAATGTCCTAACCCAACCCCCTCCGATGTACAGTTACCCCCCACATCCAATGTACAGCCCCCCCCCCCCCTACCCAACCTCCTCCAATGTACAGTTTCTTCCCCCTCAAATGTATACTCTTTTTTAGACTCTTTTTTGTATCACAAAGTAATGTATTTGTAGATCCATCTGGTATGTCATAAATGTCTAGATGTAGCAGTACTGTATATCTCTGTATGTCATTTTATGATGAATTGAAAATGGGGGACCCTGATGTAAACAAGACGAAAGTCTCTCTGAATGAATGAATGAATGAATGAATGAATGAATGAATGAATGAATGAATGAAAACTTTATTTAACAGATTGAAGAATGGGTACAATACAGTACGGCTCAATACACACAATTGTTAAGGGGATGCAGGGGGACGTTTGTCTTGTTTACATCATTTCATAGTGACATTTATGACATACACAACATGACATCATGACATGTATGGCATAGGGACATACATGACATACAGGTATATAGTACTGTTACATTTGTGACATACGATATGCAAATATACAGTACCGTTACCCATAGATGCTAACAGATATGATGGGGAGGAGACTGTACATTAGGAGGGAGAAAAAATATACACACGGTGGGGAGGAGACTGTCTACTAGGAGGGGGTGGGTCTGGTCTGCATCCCCAATTGTGTGTATTGAGCTGTACTGTATTGTACCCAACAAATTTCAATCAATCAATCACGTCAACAAACTGCTTGCTATTTTGTTGGCCTTCACTCACCCATATCCTGTATCCTATATCTGCATAATCCGGGGATTAGTCTACTCATCTATATTCTGTCAATGCAACAAATGCATTGCCAATGCATGCCAATTTAAAATATAATACATTTGTATAAACTAATTAAATGGAAATGGTGTAAGGATTGTGTCCAAAGTAGGCTACCTTGTTGATTTTACAAACCTGTTTCGTGCGTCTTCATCCCAGGCTTCAGAAGGTCCAGCAATTGACGCTGGCGATCAATCTCTCCTTCATATTCCATCATCGTTCTTTCAACGACTCCGAATATCTCCTCAACAGCCGCAGCCAGTCGCTCGTTGACTAATGATCTCAGCATTAGTATTCTAGACATTTTCAGATAGAAACTATAGCTATTGTGGCGTATTCGATTAGGTTGGTCGTCGGCTCGTCGCCTACAAATTATAGGTTGTGACTAGAAGGGATACAACTACGACCGGAAATGGCACACATTTTATTATAATGTATTTTTATTTTATTTTTTTTATAAACCTAACCTCTACCTTTATCATAATGGAGATCTAGTTTTGACTTTGCGAATTGGTCAACAAGTATTAGCCGCAAGTCCAAAGCTGTCCAGGCGATGTCTTCTTCTTCTTCTTCTTATTGAGGTTTAACGGCGGCCGACCACTTGTTAGGGTATGTGCCGCCATCTACTGGTATCCTTTACCTCCTACAAAACCCAATTCCCCTCACCTTCTTGGAGTGCAACTAACGCTGCTACTTCCCAATTGAGCCCCCCTCTGCGAGACACTCCTTGCCCCCTGCTGCCTGACTCTGTACACCTTGGTCACCCGCTGCCCCCTTATTCAATTCCTTAACCACCTCCTCCAATGTCAGACCTTCCATACCCAGATGTTGAACCGCTATCCTAACAATCATCTTTGTTCTATCTGTTCTACCCTCAATCTTTGCCGCAGTATTAATTACCCCTGCCACGAAGCCCACAATACTCAATTTCTCCTCCCACACCCTCTCTCTATCCTCCTGCCCTACCCTTTCTGCCAACTGCCCTTCTACAAACCCCTGCACCCTAACTTGACTTCCTTGTCCCACCCTCCTAGCCGCCTCTGCATACGACAACTTACCCTCCCTTCTAACACTCTGAACCACTACCTCCCTCTTCATCACCTCACACCCCCTAAACGCTACACTATGCTCCCCTCCACAACTACAACACCATAGCTTCACTCCCTCTCCACACTTCCCATAGTCATGCTCCCCGCCACACCTAGCACACCTCTGTCCCTTCCTACATGAAACTGCTATATGACCAAATTCCTGGCACCTGTAACATCTCAGAGGACTCTGAACAAATTCCCTAACCCTATACACCCCACTCCCTACATACACCTTACTTGGAACAACCTCACCTTCAAACTTAATCACAACCGTCTCCGTCACTACCCTATCTGCCCCCCTCTTCATCCTTTCTGCACCATTAACTTTCCCATTACGCACATCTCTCCCCAACTCTTCCACCAGCTGCTCTACGCTAACCTCCACCGAAACCCCAGCTATCACCCCCTTACATCCCCCCTCCCTCTTCTCCCCTACTCTCACAACCTTAATTATACCCACCCCTCCAATGCTCCTCATCTTCCCAGCCCTCTCCACCTGATCCACACTAACACACCCTACGGCCAGATTCCCATCCTCCAAAACTCTCGCATACCTTACCTCCCCTAATTGCTTACCTATGAGTTTGGGCAACTCGAAAAATCCTAATTTCCGCACTCCCCCCTTCCCCTCAAACCTAACCACTATATGAATCACTTCTGCAACACCATTACCTACACCCTCGCCTTCTGACCCACTCGAGCTATCTCCCCTACCCTTCTTCCTCTTTATCCCCTTCCCACTGTCCCTGCTCCTCTTCTCCACCTTACTCCACCCTTCTCCCCCGCTCTCACCCCCCTCCATACTTTCACCATCTGACTCCCTTCCCCTGTCACTACCATCCCCGTTCCTACCGACACCTCCCTCGCTCTCACTACCCGCCCCAGCTCCCAGCGGCGAAAGCAGTTCATCATGGATCAGCAAGGCGGCCACATCCACCTCCTCGTAACCGATAAAGCCGTCTAACACGACCCGGCACTTTTCACCGTCGATCCAGGAAACAACCCCCGGGTACCTCGCGCCTTCCCCCGAAATGTCAGCTATACAACGGGATCCCACCCTCCACTCCGGTGCCGCCTCCACTTCTCCGCACAACTTTCTGTCATCAACTTCCAAACTCCGCGCCAGTATCCTCTCGTCTATGCTCTCGTCCATCCGCCGACACACTTCCTCCCAATCCTCAGACCCTCCCCCGCCCTGCTTCGACTCCGCTTCCTCTCTCCGAGCGACCGGGTCCAACCCTCCTCCGTGCCTTCCTCCTCTCACCGACGCCATTACACTTCCGCCAGCCGCATCGTCCAGGCGATGTAAACAATGACGTCAAATTTATGTGCGAAACTGCACGCAAACGTAGCATGATCAGGGGCGTTATTTCTAAACCTAGCCGCATTTCTGGCAGACGCTCTCTGATTGGCACTGACTGACGCTCTCTGATTGGCCACTGACGCGTTTGCCCAATCGCGTGACGAGCTGTGTCTTTGCCCATTTCCACGTCAAACAGCCTGCAAACTACCTGGCGTTCTATCGCCATGCTCTAAGACAACTCTAACCTTAACCAACTTCAAAGGAGTGCCTAAGCTTAACCAGTGTAGAAACAGGCGTCTGCCAATCAGAGAGCGTCTTGCCAGAAATGCGGCTAGGTTTAGAAATAACGCGCATCAGGGACGCCCGATTGCTTTTACCAAACGGTTAGTGTTTCCGCGTTCCCGTTTTGCGCTCTGATTGGCCACTGACGTTCTGGTCATGTGACATGTGCGCCCAATCGTGTGATGTGACGGCAAGTACTTTGGACGGTTAAGCTTAGGCGCTCTTTCGAAGTTGGTTAAGGTTAGAGTTTGTCTTAGAGCAGGGCGATATCGTGTGACGGCAAGTTCTTTTGCCGGTTAAGCTTAGGCACTCTTTCGAAGTTGGTTAAGGTTAGAGTGTGGATCATAGGCGTTAGGTAGTTTGCTGCTGGTCGAGGCGGAAATGGGCGCGTCATGCGATTTGGCGCACATGTCACATGACCAGAAACGTGCATGGCCAATCAGAGCGCAAAACGGGAACGCGGAAACACGAACCGTTTGGTAAAAGCATAGACGCATCAGGGACGCGTGATTTTTTCCCCGTAGCCTATGTTTGCGAAGACGCTCTCCGATTGGCTAGCCGCGTACAGCGAAGACCCTCTCTGATTGGTTTAGCGCCGAAGGGTCTCTTCCGCCTTGTACATATTCTCTGCTTCAAAGTGGTTATGCTTTGGCCCTCTTTCGAAGTGGGTTAGGGTTAAGGTTAAGGTGAAATTACCTACCTGGGTTCCATCCTAGAGGAAAATCTTTCCTGTGACAAAATGGCATCCAATGTAATCAAAGTCAACCAACGAACTAGATTCTTGTACCGGATCTCCTCTCTGGTAAACAAGAATACCCTGAAGACTCTGGCAGGAGCACTCATTCAAGGGTATTACGACTATGCTTGCAGCTCATGGTACCAAAACACCTCAAAGGCGCTAAAAACAAGATTACAAACATCACAAAACAAACTGGTCAGACTACTACTTGACCTTACCCCTAGAACCCACCTCACCCCTGCCCACTTTGACAACCTAGGATGGCTTAGAGTAGACGACAGAGTACAGCAACTTGCAATGGGCCTGGTCTACAAGATACACTATACGACTAAGGTACCCATGTACATGTCAAAATACTTCCCAAAGGTCAGTGAATACCACGACCACAACACCAGAGGAAGCTCAACAAATCATGTTAAACCCAGATTCGGCTCAAGCAAGGGACTAAACACGTTTCACAATTATGCCACATCAATGTGGAACGCCCTACCCAAAGCTGTAAAGGAATGTGAATCCCTACCCACATTCAAAACCGCTCTTAAAGAGCTCCTACGGGAGGCTGCAATTCAAAACTGGCCACCGTAAATGTCCAAACACCCCACCCCCTCCTAATAGACAGTCTCCTCCCCACCGCATGTATATTCTCTCCCCGCCGTATGTATATTTCTCTCCCACCCACCCACTCCCTCCAAATGTACAGTCTCCTCCCCCACCCACCCCCTCCAAATGTACAGTCTCCTCCCCCACCCACCCACCCCCTCCTAATGTACAGTCCCCTCCCCATCATATGTATATACTCTGTCAGGATCTATGAGTAACAGTACTGTATATTTGAATACCGTTTATGTCACAAATGTATCAGTACTAAATACCTGTATGTCCCTATGCCATAAATGGCATGTATGTTGTGTATGTCATAAATGTCAATATGAATTGAAAATGGGGGACCCTGATGTAAACAAGACAAACGTCTTTCTCTGGTCTGCATCCCCTTAACAATTGTGTGTATTGAGCCGTACTGTATTGTACCCATTCTGCAATCTGTTAAATAAAGTTCTCATTCATTCATTCATTCAAGGTAGGGTTAAGGTTAGGGTTAGGGAACAGCATATCAATTGTTGTTGAATATGCGGAAGAAACCCTTCGGCGCTAAACCAATCAGAGAGGGTCTTCGCTGTACACGGCTAGCCAATCAGAGAGCGTCTTCGCAAACATAGGCTACAGAAGAAAATCACGCTGGTCGCCTTGAGCATGATTTTTCCCCGTAGCCTATGTTTGCGAAGACGCTCTCTGATTGGCTAGCCGCGTACATCGAAGACCCTCTCTGATTGGTTTAGCGCCGAAGGGTCTCTTCCGCATATTCAACAACAATTGATATGTTGTTCCCTAACCCTATATAGTCAAGTTAGACCGCGCTCACAAGTTCTCACACTGGGTGCTGTAATCCCATAAAGTTCAGTATATCAAAAAGCAGGGTAGCCGGACCAGCACTCACAGGTTCAATGTTTTTTAATGGCAGCCTGAATAAATAGCAGACATGTTTCGGACAATGTCCTTCATCAGGCTAGCCATATCACTGATGAAGGACATTGTCCGAAACATGTCTGCTATTTATTCAGGCTGCCATTAAAAAACATTGAACCTGTGAGTGCTGGTCCGGCTACCCTGCTTTTTGATATACGTTCCCTAACCCTAACCTTCAAGGGTTAAGAGGGCACATGTAGACTCAGACGGGAGAGTCGATCAAAGCAGACCCTGGCCCCCAAGTCAGGGGGGGGGGGACACACTGCACACTGTACATTGGAAAACTGACAAAGCCATACTTGGTCATTTACTGTACAACTGGGTTAGGACATTTGTAGGGGCCAGTTTCGAATTGCAGTCTCCCGTGGGTGTTTTTGAAAGTGGGTAGTGATTCACATTCCTTTACAGCTTTGGGTAGGGCGTTCCACATTGATGTGGCATAATTGCGTAACGTGTTTAGTCCCTTGTTTGAGCCGAATCTGGGTTTTACATGATTTGTGGAGCTCCCTCTGGTGTTGTGATCGTGGTATTCACTGACTTTTGGGAAGTATTTTGACATGTACATGGGTACCTTGGTCGTGTAGTGTATCTTGTAGACCAGGCCCATTGCAAGTTGCTGTACTCTGTCGTCTACTCTAAGCCATCCTAGGTTGTCAAAGTGGGCAGGGGTGAGGTGGGTTCTAGGAGTCAGGTCAAGCAGTAGTCTGACTAGTTTGTTTTGAGATGTTTGTAATTTGTTTTTTAGTGCCTTTGAGGTGCTTTGGTACCATGAGGTGCAAGCATAGTCGTAGTACCCTTGAATGAGTGCTCCTGTCAGAGTCTTCAGGGTATTCTTGTTTACCAGAGAGGAGATCGGTACAAGAATCGAGTTCGTTGGTTGACTTTTTTTATTACATTGGATGCCATTTTGTCACAGGAAAGATTAGCCTCTAGGATGGAACCCAGGTAGGTAATTTCATCTTTCCTTGTGACAATATTGTCACCCACTGTAACTGAGAAGCCGTCGGTCTTGCTGAGTTTGTTATTTGAACCGAAGAGAATGGACTCTGTTTTGCCCATGTGTAATGATAGTTTGTTGTCGGCGAGCCATATGCAGATTTTGCCTAGTTCCGAGCTGAGGGTTTTTTCAACCTGTAACTTGTTCTTGTCAGAGACCAGCAGGGCTGAGTCGTCCGCAAACAGGAACAAGTTGCAGTCACAAGCTGACATGTCATTTGCATAAATTAGGAACAGTAGCAGTCCTAGTATGCTTCCTTGTGGAACACCACAGTTCACTGTGAGGGGGGAGGATAGGGTACCGTTTACCTCCACCATCTGTTCTCTCCCCTCCAGGTAGGATTGTATCCAGCTCACTGATAGACTATCAAAACCAATTGCTTTTAGCTTGTCAATCAGAATGGTGTGATTGACAGTGTCGAAGGCCTTTTGTAGGTCCAGCATGACCATGCCGCAGTATTTGCCCGCATCCACCTCTTGCTTGATGTGGTCGTTCAATATTGTTGGCCTCAATATTTTCAAAACAAATATGAAAAGGTTATGATGAAATTAACAAGAATGTGATAAAATATGTAATAAAAACGGAGCTTAATGCATACATTTGATCGAAGAAATCAGTTTGTTTTCCACCATACCAAGATGGCGGCGGTCTCGTGACATCAGAGTGTCTTCGAGAATGGAGGAGTCACAATTTACTTCCAGTACAATGGTGTTTTAATTCAGTCATACATTGCTTATTGAGGATTGTAAATGACATTAAGTCATAAGTGTATGTTTTTCAGCTTCAGATGTATCATTTGATTTGTGTTTTTATGTCACCCTCTGAGCACAGCCAACTAATTAGGGGGCGTGTCATTCCAGGCCATCAGAACACTGATCTCTAGTCTCCACACACAAGCACACACACACCACACATTCATGGCCATTGGGGCCCGTCTAATCCCACTCTATGAGGCCAGCTTTTCATTACAAGGTTTCACTGTGCGTGAGGTTGTTTGTAGAGCTAAATCTATATTTTATATGATTGCTATGTGTCCATTGTCATTGTCAATTGACAGTATAAACCTTCCCTTCAATATGCCATAAAGAAAGAATTTTTTCATCAATACGTTCCCATTTTATAGCGTCGTGAATATGATCTATATATCGCAATGTTCTAGGGTAATTCCTGCAAAGCTAGTTATAGGGCACTACGCTAATAACGTTAAATCGATTGGCGTTTCGGCCCTACACAAGCTAGAGTTAAAAATCAAAATGCATATGATCGGTATCATGGTCCACCATGAATGCATGAAAGGGGGGGGGGGTCGTCAAATCGCTCTTACCTGTGGCCGGTTGGATTCCAAAAAGAATTTCCCAGTTATTGATCGCCATCTGGTAGATCGATATGTCCATTGGCTGATGCTATATTCCTTTACTGCATACTGAATTCGGCGTTGCAATAAGTATTCCAGGTGATCGGTTGAATCCCTCGCTTCAGGCTAACAGAAAAGCTAACCCGGAGTGAAAAAAAGGTGACACCCCGTCTGCAACAAGGATTACTGCATTCTCGAGACAGCGCCACTACCAGGATCTGGCCGGTACTGCACTTTCAGAGTCCCAATAGGCATTTTCCAGCCAACATACAGCTCTGTGACATTGAGTAGGATATTAAAATGGAATAAAAGCAAAAATGAGTTAAGTTTAACACGTTTTATGTGGTTGGCCTCCAACGGTCGGATCACAATAACGTATATATACGTGGTTGATGTTAAATAATACTGAATTAAGACAATAGTCAATTCTAAATTACACAACCCATAAACCAGAGCAAGAGCTCCAGAGCTCTCTCTCTCACTCCACACACACAAATAAACCACGCTGGATTCAGCCTGCATCTGGCAAAGCTCCAGACGAGATCAAAAGGTTAGGCACATCCATTAGCATCCACTTAAGTCCATTAGAACCTTTGGTGAGGGATCTCACCAGATAAGCAGATCAAATAATTCAACTCATTGTCACAAAATGCCACAAGTCACTAATATACGACTAGCCAAGGGATTATAAAACTCCGGTCAGATACTGGTCAAATACCACACTCTCCATCAATCACAGATCATTATCGATAAACACACACACACACACACAATACTGTAGCCTACGGTGTAATGAATGAACGCAGTATAGGCTTATTATTCCATTAATGCCTACAGTGTAATGAATGGACGCAGTATAGGCTTATTATTCCATTATACGGTGTAATGAATGAACGCAGTATATAGGCTTATTATTCCATTAATGCCTATACGGTGTAATGAATTAATGCAGTATAGGCTTATTATTCCATTAATGACTTGTTGCATTAGGATTTAGTAGATACTATATGCTCTGCGCTATGTACAGTATAGGTACAGTACATAGTCTGTACTTATACTGTACGTAGGGCAGAGGCAGAGCATATATAGTAGCTACTAAATCCTAATGAAGTAACTAGAATATATTAAGTCTATACTGTTCATTAGACACGTAGGCCATACTGGCGCACACAAGACTTGCTATTTCCATGCGATTATCTTTAGTTCTTATTTATCCACTGTCATTTCAGTGTTGGTGTATAGGCTATATAGTGTATTTCAATATAAGTTTAATTGATTAATGATATATTCGAAGGAATGCAGGTTTATAGCTATATCAACCCCCTCCAATGTACAGTAAATGACCAAGTATGGTTTTGTCAATATTCCAATGTACAGTTTTGCTTGTACAGTGTCCCCCACCCACCCATCCTATCCAACCTCCTCCAACAGTTTCTACGTCAAATGTATATACTCTCTTTTCTGGACTCTTTTTGTATCACAAACAGTACTGTATTTGCAAATCTGGTATGTCATAAATGTATAGATGTAGCAGTACTGTCTATCTGTATGTCGTGTGTGTCATATATGTTATGATGAATTGAAAATGGGGGACCCTGATGTAAACAAGACGAAAGTCTTTCTCTGGTCTGCATCGCCTTAACAATTGTATGTAATTGAGCTGTACTGTACCCATTCTGCAATCTGTTAATAAAGTTTTCAATCAATCAATCAATCAAACAAAGGTCTGTCCCATTGTATACCAATCAATGGGATACATTGCATGTTGACCTGCATTCTTTCAAATGTATATAATTAATCATTAAAACAGATGTGTAACAAATAAATACAAATTCCACAGAAGGCATTAAATAATTATTATTTTCAATCATTTCACAATAATTGCATAATTGTGTTTGAATATCTGAGTAATTAAAGTAATTATACATTTGTCCAAAATAGCTGGTTCAGATATGATTAAGCAGCTGCCCTGTGATCAGATGAATCCATATTATTTATTTTTCCGACATCAAATGCGTAATTTCTTATCGTACAAATATTGTCACATTTATTTTAATTATGATTAAGTAATTAATTCCAAGGAGGCCTGTAGCGTTAACATTGTAACTACAGCGGTGATGTCATAATAGAACCGGTTAGAACAGGCTAGAACGCTCTGGAACATTGTGATGTCATAGTAGACCGGCCATAGTGTATAAATAGGGAGACCCTATAAGGTTCGTTCCTTCACTTCTCCACCATCTTCAGACAAGCCACATCGACACCAGAGCTCTTAACTGTCCTCTCATATTGCATGCAGTCAACAAGGTACGTTTGGGGCCGTAATGCGCTTGTAGTTAAGTTCATTGGGTTAACAACCACCCTTGCAACGACCGATAAATTGTATGCATGTTGTTATGGTTTGATCCGTGATTGATTGTATTTCATGTATGTTTTCACAGTTTTACGGTTCGGAATAAAGATGTTCTCTTTGAACGGAAATAAAGCCAATCAGTAAACATCAAAGACGAGTTGCGTCATCATTGCAAGAGATGCGGTTACAGTAAAACTTGGATGCACCACGATGGCCCTGCAATTCTAGAACATCGAACATCCACAACCTTCCGGAACATTCTTCCACAACCTTCCGGAACATCGAACATCCACAACCTTCCGGAACATTCTAGAACATCGAACATCCTGGCATTACATCAAGATGTCTGATAGTGGCACCCAGTCCAAGACGATGGTGGAGGAGGAGACAACAGCCGCGGCAGAGGGCCTAGAAGGGCCCAGAGACCGCAGGGTGACGGCCGCGGCTCAAGAACTGAAGGATGAGCGAAGGGCAAAGGTTGAACGGAAGTTCGCTAGGTGCCATAAGGCATGGAAGGCGGCGACGCTGGATGCTGAGGAAGAGCTGAGCGCCACAGGCACATGGCTCCAAGCGGACACACTCGACGCAGTGCAACATGTCACTGCAATTGGCGGCGCCAACAAGAAGCTGGGGGCGGCCTTTGAGGAGTGGAAGGGCATGGAAGTGCCGGCAGAGTACGCACGGCAAACCATCGACCGCTGCAGACAGCAGACATCGGAACTCGCAAGGAAACTGTTCGAGGCAACAGCGCCCATACAGGGCGGGCTGGAAGAAGCAGACGGTCTCGAGAGCGCGTCGGTAGCCTCAGGCAAGACAGGCATCAGCTCTCGCCACAGTAACTCCGCCGCATCCGGCGCTAAAGCCTCCGGCAAGACAGGCAGCAGCCCTCGCCACAGTAACTCCGCCGCCGCTGATGTGGGGTCTCTACAAGCCGTCGTAGAGGGCCTGCGAGAGCAAGAGGAGTACAGGGAAGCAATGCGGAAAATGGTAGCCGAAGATGCACAGGCAAGGGCACAAGTGGCGGCCGACAACGGCGGAAGAAAGGTGCAGCAAGCCGCTGAAAGCGCAAAAAGACAAGGAAGGCTAGAGGCTAAACGCTGGGAAGGAACACTAATGGAAGCCCTGCAGAAGCTACGTGCAGCTCAAGCAGCTCAAGCAGCCAGCAAAGGTGACGACCCAGCTGTATGCGGATGGGAGCGGCCCGACGGGAGGTTCATAGGCGTTACGGTAAAGGAGGAAGGCCCGTCTCCAGCACCCTCGGTGGCAGCCCCAAGACAGCGAAGCTTGATGCTTGGCCCAAGACAGACACCTCAACAGCGAGCTGCAACACCAGCAGGGCCAGAAGGGGACCAGGCGCCAGCGCAGGCAGACTCAGGCACAAGCCAGCTACCGCCACAGCCAGCGGTAGCACAAGGAAGGCACGACGACCGAGCCGAAGACAGCACAGCAGCTCTCGTCAAAGGGCTCACCGAAGCCATCAATGCCAGTCGTATGCCTATACCAGTACCCGCAGTGTTCAATGGCGACCCACTAACCTACCACGCCTGGAGGGTGTCCTTTCTGACGCTGGTGGACAGGAAGAGCATATCACCCGCAGAGAAGTTATACCATCTACGCAAGTACGTGAGGGGAACTGCCAAAGCGGCCATAGAGAGCTACTGCGTGCAAGGCACAGAGGACGCCTATAATGCAGCATGGCAACTCTTAGCGGAGAGATATGGAAATCCATTCCTGCTTGCCGATTGATTCAGAGCGAAGCTTGATGCGTGGCCCAAGATAAGCGCCAACGGTAGTGTTGAACTTCAAGAACTCGCCGACTTTTTGCGCAGCTGTGAGGCTGCCATGACGCAGATCAAAGAGCTGGAAATCCTTAATGATTGCCACGAGAACCAAAAAATACTCTCTAAACTCCCAGACGGGTTGACGACAAGATGGAATAGGAAAGTCGTAGACATAGACGACGCAACGCACACGTTCCCGAGCTTCAGCCAGTTTGTCCAGTTCCTCACACGTGAAGCCAAAATCGCTTGCAACCCAGTAACATCAGTAACATCGCTTCGTGCCCTGAACCCACGGGACGGGATGAGGGACCCGGGCGCAAGACGCAGGGACCCTGGCGCAAGAGTCTTAACAGCTAGCGCCCATGAGACAGCCGGCGCCACACGCTGCGCCCTTTGTGCAACGAGCGGCCATAGCCTACAAGAGTGTTGCACGTTTATGCAGAAGAGCATGGGTGCACGGAACACGTTTGCTCGCGAAAGGCAGTTGTGCTTCGAGTGTCTGAAGTCCGGCCATACCGCCAGGGACTGTAGAGATAGACCCACCACGGAGGAAAGGTCGGACGCAAGGAACCGGGCTAAGTACCTAAACAGAGGTACAAATACGCCGCCACACCAGGCAACGTCATTTAGAGTCATCCAGAAGGATGGGGGCACGCATACCTCCACAATAGTTCCAGTGTGGGTCTCAGCTAAAGCGGAGCCCAGCCGGGAAGTCCTGGTGTATGCACTCCTCGATAATCAAAGTGACACCACCTTCATCCTCGAGAAGACAGCAAAGACTCTCAACATCAAGGGCGAAACAGTGCAGTTACAGCTCTCGACACTGGCTTCCAGAAACACAGTCGTGCCCTGTTGGAAACTAACTGGCCTACAAGTAAGAGGATTCCAGTCAACCAAGCTAATTCCTCTGCCAGTGACTTACTCAAGAGACTTTATCCCGGCAAACAGAGGCCATATTCCCACCCCAGGGACAGCGAAGGCATGGGTTCATCTGGCACATCTAGCAGAGAATATCGCGCCGGAACAACACTGTGATGTTGGCCTGCTAATTGGCTACAACTGCCCTCAAGCCCTCAGGCCACTAGTCACGGTGGCGGGGGAGGACCACCAGCCGTTTGCAGTGCAAACAAACTTAGGCTGGAGCGTGGTGGGATATGGAACCCTAGGGCTCCACAATGGAGATACCATCGGACTCAGTCACCACGTCCTGGTAAAGCAAGTGAGGCCAGGGTTACCGGCCTCGGCAGGGCTCACCAGGGAAGTGCACTATGTCAATAGAACCCCACAGTGAAGATTCCAAGATGCTACGTGCCATTAAGCTTCAAGGTTCAGCACTACGAACTGCACCACTTCGCCGATGCCAGTATGGACGGCTATGGAGTGTGCTCGTACCTTCGAGCAGTGAGTAATTCAGATGAAGCCCATTGTACCTTAGTAATGGGAAAATCAAGAGTCGCTCCTACTAAAGTCACAACCATACCCAGGCTCGAGTTGGCAGCAGCGGTGTTAGCCGTCCGCATCAGTGATATGCTCAAGAAGGAACTGGAAGTAGAGTGCCTACGAGAAGTATTTTGGATGGATTCAAGGGTTGTACTGGGGTACATCAATAACGAAGCCAGAAGGTTTCACATGTTCGTAGCAAATCACGTAGAACGGATCAAGCAAAGCACAGAGGCTACACAATGGAGGTACGTGGCGTCGGAAGACAATCCAGCCGACCATGCTTCAAGGGGGCTCGCAGCAGATCCACTGATAGCCTCTAACTGGGTCTCCGGCCCAGACTTTCTTTGGCAGGAAGGGCTACCAAGCGGAGAAGGCAAGGTGGGAGAGATTGCAAGTGACGACCCGGAATTTAGGAAGGCCCAAGTGCTCACCACAGGGGTGAAAGAAGTCTGGCCGCTGCTAGAGCGCGTACACAAGTTCTCAGACTGGTCCAGACTGGTGAAAGCTATCGCCAGACTCCAGCGCCATGTAAAGGAAAGGAAAGGGCTCCAGCCGAAGTCCTGTGAAGCCACCAGCCTAGAGGAAAGGAGAGAAGCGGAGCTAACCATAATCAAGATGGTGCAAGAAGCGACCTTTGCGCAAGACATACAGGCACTCCAGAGCCAACAGGAGACAGTCAAGGGCAGAGCCACTACGCTGCACCGGTTAGGGCCATTCCTGGACGACCACGGCGTCCTCAGAGTTGGCGGGCGCCTAACGCATGCCGCCCTACAGCCACAGGTGAAGCATCCAGCTGTCCTTCCGAAGGACAGTTATGGGTCGGGGTTACTCGTCAAGCACTATCACGAGAGAGGGCACCATCAAGGACGAGGGATGACCATGAATGCGCTCCGATCCAATGGTATATGGATACTAGGTGGCAGTAAAGCAGCATCATCCCATATCTACAAGTGCATTACGTGCAGGAAGTTCAGACGATGCACGGAACAGCAAAGAATGGCAGACCTCCCGGAGGAACGCATGGAAACTGCGCCGCCATTCACCTACTGCGGGATGGACTGTTTTGGACCATTCCACGTAAAGGAAGGCAGGAAAGAGCTAAAGCGTTACGGATTGTTACTTACATGCATGTGTTCCCGAGCCGTCCACATCGAAATGCTCGATGACTTGACCACGGATGCCTTCATTAATGCGCTGCACGCTTTCATCGCCATTCGGGGAAACGTACGCCAGATAAGAAGCGATCAAGGCACAAACTTCGTTGGCGCACGAGGAGAGTTCGCTAGAGCACTGAAAGAAATGGATCCGGAAGAGTGCAAGGAACTTGGATGCAAGTTCATCCTGAACACCCCTGCGGCAAGTCATATGGGGGGTGCCTGGGAAAGACAAATCCGTACCATCCGAAGTGTCTTGACGGCCATTCTAGCGCAGTCAGCCACACAACTTGACTGCTCCTCTCTACGTACGTTCCTATATGAAGTCATGGCGGTGGTAAACAGCCGACCTCTGACCGTCGATTGCCTCAATGATCCATCCAGCCCAGAGCCTCTGACACCAAACCACATCCTGACCATGAAGTCCACAATCCTCGCTCCGCCGCCCGGAAGGTTCGTCAAGGAAGATCTGTACCTCCGCAAAAGATGGCGGCGAGTGCAACTCTTAGCCAACCACTTCTGGACCAGATGGAAGAAGGAGTACCTCACGACACTCCAACCGAGACAGAAGTGGACCAAGGATCGGAGGAACACAAGGGTCGACGACATTGTACTCCTACAGCATGAGTCCACACCACGTAACCAGTGGAGGATGGCGAAGGTTATCGAAGTGTATCCAGGGATAGACGGGAGAGTGCGACGCCTTAAGTTGCTTATCAGCGACCCCAATCTTGATAAGAAAGGCAAGCGCATCTCCACACCAGTCGTCCTGGAGAGGCCCATCCATAAGATGGTGACGCTGGTGGAAGCAGAATGACGCCTCTTGCGCCCTCTAGCTTTCTCTATATCTCTATCATTCTATCTTTCTATCTTTTTCGCTTCCTCAGGCTGAGGTGATTCGTCCGGTGGCGGCCAAGGACCATAGTATTGTAGTTATTTGTAGTTATTGCGTTACGTTTAGGCATTATGTGGGCAGTTATCGTAAGAATCATATACAATGCTTATTATGCTTGGTGGGAGTGTAACTGCAGCGGTGATGTCATAATAGAACCGGTTAGAACAGGCTAGAACGCTCTGGAACATTGTGATGTCATAGTAGACCGGCCATAGTGTATAAATAGGGAGACCCTATAAGGTTCGTTCCTTCACTTCTCCACCATCTTCAGACAAGCCACATCGACACCAGAGCTCTTAACTGTCCTCTCATATTGCATGCAGTCAACAAGGTACGTTTGGGGCCGTAATTCGCTTGTAGTTAAGTTCATTGGGTTAACAACCACCCTTGCAACAACCAGACCACGTGAGCGGATCGGCGCGGCCGAGAAATCCGCTCTTCGCTCTTTAAAGCTTGGTCCGCTCCGCTAATCACTCATGTTGACCCCGCCCCCAAGTCGCTCTCCGCTCGCTCCCCGCTCACCTTGAATCGAGCGCTCCCCGCTCCCCGCGCCAGATCGCTCGGCAGTTTTTTTTCTTCTTTTTTTGGAGCATGGTGTAAATGAGCTCAAACTACAACAGTCTACACCCCCTGGGCCCCTTAACAATTGTTTGTATTGAGCCGCATTGTAATTGTAGCCATTCTGCAATGTTAAATAACGTTGTTTATCCATTCACTATCTCTATTAAGCGATGATAGGCTAGCCGAGCCACAATGCTATGGTCGCTGCCATTAACGTTAGCATGTAAGCTAACGTCAACAACAATGGCGTCGATATACTTTTTCTAACTGGAGTGAGTGTGGGCGTCTCTACAGTGACAAAGCCTGAACGAACAGCCTATCACAGGTTCACCCTTCTCATTGGTTGAAAATGGCCTTCATGTTTGTACATCGCCATCTGTTGCTTTGGCATTGTACTGCATGTATATATTACATCAGTGTTAAACCACTGTGAGCGGCCTGGAGTGGATTGGAGCGGAGGAGAACTCTCGCTCCGGACGTCGCGCCGACTCATTTTAAAACCCACTCCTCGCTCACGTCAAAACCGGCCGCTCCGCGCCCCGCGCCGCTCACGCTCCGATCCGCTCACATGCACTGGCAACAACCGATAAATTGTATGTATGTTGTTATGGTTTGATCCGTGATTGATTGTATTTCATGTATGTTTTCACAGTTTTACGGTTCGGAATAAAGATGTTCTCTTTGAACGGAAATAAAGCCAATCAGTAAACATCAAAGACGAGTTGCGTCATCATTGCAAGAGATGCGGTTACAAACATGAAGGAATCACTATGAGAACACAGTCTGTCAAGTTAATAAAATGTTCAATTAGTCAATCAATCATAAGAGTGCTCCTCAGCACTCTTAAATCTGCTCTCAGCCACGCTCAAATCTGATCTCAGGAAAATTTGGGGACTCGCGCTTCCAGCCCTAATATGTCTTAAATGGGCAGAAATCTGCCTAAGAGGAAATTTTTTGTCATAAATTCGTTCGGGAATGAGACCCAATGACTTGACTGCATTTTCTTTTATATACGACCGGCCGGTTGTACCAACTTGATTTCAATTGTACCTTGCTTATTCACTTTTTATAATACCTTGCTTATTCACTTTTTATAATAAATACCCTCAAAAGTGTTTCATATCTTTTATCTTTAAATATCTTATTACAACGTTCACGTATCTGAGTCTAAAACGTGACATTGGCCACGAAATGGTTAACTCTCACACAAATACTCTACAAAAAGGTCACTTTAAAAAACAGATTGTATATTTGTATATATTACTCATTGCCTTTATTCTTAAGCTTATAGCATTATTTAATTCATATACGTTTTTTTTTATCATGTCTACTCTATTTTATTATCTATTCTATTTTATTATTTGTATTTTTGCACAATCGAGGCGGGCATGGCCACCTACATTTCACTGCATGTCTCGTGTATGTATGTGACAAATAAAACTCTTGCATACATTCTCTCATTGGGCTAACTTATTGTGAATACAATTTTAGTTAAATTAAACTATTCCCTATTTTCTGGGGACCCCCTATACCCCCCCCCCCCCCAATGACCCATGGGGGTCCCTCCCTAGACCCACTTTGAGAAGAATAGTTTAATCATAATTAAAATCACACAGGTTTGATAGTACACAAAAAAAAATGCCAATTACTCATTATTATAACCTAATGAATGAATTAAAGTGTATATTTAAAACCTGTTAAGCTTTAGCCCTATTTTCAGAAATGTTGCCTAAAGGTACATGCTAAGTAAATGGAAGATTGCTCCACTTCTACAAGGTCAATTTGCATGTTCTTGGTATCTAGGAACATAGGGGCCTGGGGGTATGTATTCCCAGTGTCAGAAATATTGTGTCCGTTACTAGGCTTGAGTAAATTGTAATAAAAAAATAATATAAATTATGATTTTATTTTGCATCTGTGCCGGTGAATAACACCATGTTACAATTGCGCCGCAAGAGATTTCACTCACTGAGCTCATTCAGCACCTTCTTGAGATCAAGTGTACAAAAAAATCTGATCAAATGAATAAAGGGAACATGATTAAACAGAAGGATTTGTAGATACAGTAATAAATTATAATCCATTTTAATTATAAATTCCTATTTTACCTTGAACTTGACCTTATTATGGCCATCATACATCTATGGATAGGGAAAAGGCTCCTCTTTCCAATGGCAGTGATAATAATAAATCTGAATTTAGTCATGTCCTCATGGTTTTACGATAAAATAGATATAATTAGCATTTTTCCGATAAATTCTTATTTTCGGTAAATCTTATAAAATATCGGTAAAAATGAAAATATACACTTTGACTGCTGTTTTGATAGGGTTAAGGTCTTTACTCTTGGCTACATTTAAAAAAAAAAACACACAACACCTCTTAACCCACATGTGGGCCCTCATGAGGACGATTCGCAACGCGCCACTTTGCCGACCTCTAGTGGCTCGGGTGTGCATTTCTTTTAATACTATATATATAGAATTAAAGCCCTATTTGTTGCCTGTCGATTGCCCTTCAGAGGACAAAATACGTTCAGCAGTTCTCGAGTTACATGCCGATATGTGAGGCGTGCGCCAAAGTACACATTACCACCCCCGACTCCCGGGGCTCTAGCTCCGTCAATCATTTGGCGATCGATCTCAAAAAATATTTGACAGGGTTGTAGCCAATGAGTGTGGCTTTCCAATGATACCCCATGATATGATAATTGGGGATCTAATACGGTCTCTATTTGTAACTGAGGGGTTACAAAACCCTGACTGTATTAAAGATTGTGATAGATTAAACCACTGCTAGTTATGTACTTTAATTACTGGCCAAACAGTACATCAAATATAGATGGTGAACACCCACAAGAACACGGCATTGACACAGAAATACTATTGGAGGGTAATTTATTATTATTAGGCAACGTTAGGTTACAGAATGAGAATTAGGGTCGCGCTTGTATGGCGAAGAATATACGTAAAGTCAGTCAAGAGCATAAGTCACTAAGAATAGCAGGAATCCTACGATGGGTCTAAGCTGACGCCACCTGTTGTATAGTAGCAATTATATAGGGCAACACCGGTACCAACTGGAGACAATGGGTTCCCTCCGGGGTGTAAGGCCTGGAGGGTAGAGGAATGTTCGGGTACTCCGTCTGATTCAATGGGGAATAAAGAGACTCCAGGTACAGAAGTCGGTGCTTGTACTCCCTTGATCAGCAGCAAAAGCAATAGTTGTAATCCAAGATGCTCGACAGCATTGACGACAGCTAGCCAGCCCCGTCCACGAGGCAGGCCAGAGTGGTAATCCTCACGAGGTTAAATCCCAAACGATAGTGGAAATCAACGGTGCTCTTCTCCGGTAGTCACGTCCCAAATCAATATAATCCAACCAGGAATGGTTCTGCAATCGCCGGCGCCAATTCTCCTGTGTACATGTCCAACGGTTCTCGCCTAGGACTCCTCGGTGTGGGCGACGTATTTAGGCCACACAGCCTGGATAAGTGCACTAGCTAAAGACATGACGAACCGGTGGGTAATGCTACACACGGAAGAACTGTGGCCGCACGATATACAATAAATGATCGACTATTGACTTCACATTAGATTAAGTCGAACTCAACGTTACTTCATTAAACTCTGACACTTTAACATTCTATTCGCACGCGGTTCTCAATGCTCTATTTAGACGCAAGGTTGCTCACTTCACTGCACGTTGACTCGTGGTGAAGGTGGGTAAGGTTTAGGTAAGGTACTGCCGTTTATACCTGCGCCGTATTTATACTTAAGTGAATATCTAGTCCCAACCTCAGTCCTTGTCTCGTATTACTACGCAGACTCTGGGCATGTTCTGACATGCCTGCAGTTGTCTTTGAACTTGCCGTTGGGGGCTTGCACGTTGGCGCCTGGGGGCGCTGTCCAATAGGAGAGCGAATATTACTCTGGTCTGTACGCAGGTAAAGGGATATTCCGTGTATATATATAAATAATATACAAAGTATATCAAACGATACATATATATATTCAGTTTAATCTGGCCCTTCACAACAGCCGCCTCCTAATTAGTCCGCACCTAATTAGTTAAAAGGAAGACAGATTAATAGTCCAGTCAACTGCTCAATGTCTGTTGTGGGGAGTAGGGCAATCTACAAAGTCAGTGGGTCATGATCGTCATCAAGGGAGTCAGGGAGCCTCGGCAATTCTATCAGCCTTGCCACGGGTCGGGTGTGGCGGTGAGGCAGGTCGGCCATCCTGGGTATACTGGGCTGTGCTCGCCACTGGCGACAGTCTGGTCGAGTCCGCTGGAAGCGACGTACTGCTTCTCTTCCGTTCAGTATCCAATAGCGACGTCGGATCTCAGCGAAGACTCTCTGCCCCAGCATGGTGCACATCCTCGTCGTATTTCTTTATGATGAGCTCAGTGACCTTGTGTCGGCTGTTGAGGACTATAGGAAACTTGACGTCATCCGTTAAGTCCGGGGCCCGTCTCAGACGACCACCCACCCTGATGAGGCCATGGGTGTCGCGCTCGGGGGCCAAGTGGAGCAGTCTGCTGTCTGACGGGACTGGCTTTGTTCCCTGCAGGCAGTCTAGCTCGTCGGGGAACGAGTCTCTTTGGGCTCGCTGTAGCAGAAGGAGTTCTGCCTCTTCGTAGTTAGCTGCGTTAATGTCGGTAGTGGGGGGAACCTCAGGGTGGTGCCACAGGAATGTCTTTAGCTGCGCACTCTCAAAGGTGAGGCAGTCGTCTATGTTAGGGTCAGTGGGGACTGGGGTGTGCGTCAACCCACAGAACATAGATTTCTTGATCTCTGCCTCCTCTTGACTAGCCTCCCGAGGGGTGGGGGTAGGCCACTCTTCCTCCAGGAGCTTGAGGAACTCAGGACCGTCACTGTAGATATTGTGACGTGTGAGGTCATCTAGGGACATCCCCTGTGTGATGACATCTGCTGGGTTCTGTTTCGTGTCCACGTACCTCCAGCACGCTGATCCCACTAGGTCTTGGATCTCTGTGATTCTGACTCCCACGAAGACCTTGTATCTACAAGAATCGGACTGGATCCATGTGAGTACGGTCATGGAGTCTGACCACAAGATTGTTCTTTGCACCGGGATGGTGAGTTCACGTTGGATTAACGTGGCGAGTTGCGCGCCTACCAGAGCTGCGCAGAGCTCTAGACGCGGGATCGATTGTTGCTTGCGGGGGGCCATCCTTGAGCGAGCCAGGATGAAGGCTGTGTGTATTTCTCCTCCCTCCTCTCGGGCCCGCAAGTAAGCCACCGAGCCGTAGGCCACTTCTGAGGCGTCGCTGAAGACGTGCAGGTCCATCTGGCACGTCTCCAGCCGCACTGTGGGTGGGAAGTAGCTTATGTATGTATGTTCACATTTTGGAGCGAGTTGAGTTCTCTCTCCCACTCTCTCCAGGTGGAAGCGAGGTGGTCGGGTATGGGGTCGTCCCAGCCCTGTTCCTTGTCCCACAGCTCTCGTACAATCATTTTCGCCCGGGTGGTGTAAGGTAGGATACACCCCAGCGGGTCGTATTGCCTTGCGAGTGTTCTGTATACGCTCCGTCTGGTAGTCGGTAGAGGGGTCGACCTTCCCTGCTCCGTGGTCAGGGGTGTGTATTTGTAATGGAGCGAGTCTGTTTTGAAGCGCCAGACTAGGCCCAATGTCATTTCCTGTGCTTCACCTGGGATGGTCGCCATCCAGGTCTCGCTGCTTGCTGCCTCTGTCTCTGGGGAGAGGCTGCGAAGTACTTGAGGGTCACTACTGGCCCACTGCCGGAGATCAAAGCCGCCTTTGATCAGTGAGGCGCGGAGCTTGAGTAGGAGGGCTTCGGCTTCTTCTGGCGTCGAGACGCTTTGCAGACAGTTGTCCACGTAGAAACTCCTCTCTACACTTTGTCTGACCTCCTCGTCAGCTTCAGGGTCTTCTGTCACATGTTTTTGCAGTGCGAACGTAGCACAGCATGGGCTGCATGTGGTTCTGAAGGGGGGGACCTCCCATTGGTAGATGGATGGTTGCTCATCTTTGATCCTCCCTCTCCATAGGAACCGCAGCAAGGGCTTGTCCTCCTCTACTAGTCGCACCTGCAGGAACATCCCTTTGATGTCGCCGCTGATGGCCACCTTGTCTTGGCGGAAACGTAGTAGTACGCCGAGTAGAGAGGGGCCGAGTGTTGGGCCGGGCAAGAGTTCTTTATTCAGATTCTGTAGTCCGATCTGGTAGCTGCAGTTGAATACAATGCGATCCTTGCCGTTGTGGTGGACCTTGTGGTGGGGCACGTACCATGATTCGATCGTCTGGTCGGCCTCTTGAATGTCAATTTTCTTTATGTGTCCCGCTGTGATCAGCTTGTCGATCTCAGCGCGGTACACAGTGGCTTGAGTGGGGTCTTTGGCTAGACGCCGCTCGGTGTTCAGTAGATATCGCTCTGTCGCTTCTTTTGAGGCGTGGAGGGTGGGCATACCCTCTCGCCTCAAGAGTGGAGTTGCGTATCTCATCACTCCATTGACCTCGACTCTCTTTGTCCTCTGCTCAAGGAGGGTTATGGCATAAGTGTCTTCCTTTGAGCGAACAAGTTTCTTTTCATTCTTAAAGGGCATCGCGTCTGTAGCACCCACTCCACACACTTTATAGCACACACCCACTTTAAACAAACACACTGTAGCACCCACTCCCCACACTTTATATTTATTGATGAAGGATTGCACTACAACTCGTACACCTTACTGTAAATTGTACCTAAATTGTACCTCATCCCATTTCTGTTTTGCACTATATAGTACTGTACATTAGTACACTGCATAGTATTGTATATTATATGGTAACTCAGTTACGTCTATTCCGCATCGAACATTGTACATATGTCTATACCGAACACTGTGACCTCATTTTCTTCTTCTAAATTACATGCTATACTATGTTATTTGATACTATCTTGTCTAGCACAGTCTCTGGAGCGTAACAGTAAGAAGCATTTTGTATGAAAGTATTCTGTACTTCTGTATGACAACTATTAAAGAAACTTGAACTCTAATGTCCATAGCCTCTCGACGTGCTGTAAGAGGGTGGTGTCTTCTTCGTTTATCCTTGAGTGGAGGCAGCGAGTGGCTGTCGGTCGGTTGGAAGACCCGGAGAGGGGGCCTTGTAGTGTCCAACCCAGGCGGGTCTCGACCGCTGCTGGACAGCCTCTGGGCCCGATGTGGACCCGGTCCGTTGGGACGATGAGGTGTGCGTGGTCGGATCCTATGAGCAGGGTCGGGGTGGCGTCGTCGATGAGTGGTATAGGTAGTTGACGTAGGTGCACGTATTTTTCCATCAGCTTTGGGATGGGGTAGGTGTACTGTGACAGGCCTATGTCGTGGCTGGTGAAGGCGTTAGTAATGCTATACTGCTTCTCGGGCTGCCCGACCGCTGCTATCGTGAATGAGACATTTTCACCCTTTATGGTCTTCAGGTCTCTTCTAATGGTACGGATTGTCATTGTTTCTTCGCTCCCCCGCAGACCCAGCCGAGCTGCGGCGGATGCGAGGAGGAGAGTCTTTTCTGACCCATCGTCTAGGACGGCGTAAGTGTCCATGACCTTGTCCTCGTAGCTTAATATCACTCGGACCACCTTCAAGAGCACTCGGGAGCTCCCGCTCTTCGCAGGGTCTATGTACATGACGTTCACTCTCGAGCTGCTTGGGGGTACGGGTTTCTTCTCGTTGCGGTCGTGTAGGACCTCCAAGTGGGCGCCGTCGCACTTGCTGCATTTCTTCTTTAAACGGCACTCAGCTGCCATATGGCTGCGCGCGCAGCGGAAGCAGCGGCGGTTGGCTTTGATCCACTGACTCACCTCGTCAGCGGTCAGCTTCTTGAAAGTGTCACATTGAGACAGCCAATGTTCCTTTTCACAGTACTGGCATACAATCTTCCACTTCCCCTTGGTCGGCGGGGTGCTGTGGTTCTTGTGCTGCGGCACTGACTCGGCCTGGTGCATAACGGTCACTGACCGGCGGTTATCGTTGGACCTCCGAGGTCCATCTCTTGGGCTAGATCCACTCCACACGAATGTGTCCAGTCGTAGGCTGCTAACTTCCCTTGCGAGGAAAGCGGCCAGGTCTAGGAGGGATGGCTCGGGGCCGTCGGGATCACGGTGGTCTCTCTGCCGCCGAAAACGCTCTTGGCGGGCTGGAGGGAGCTTCTCCAGTATTCGCTCCACATTAGAATTTGCATACAGTTCATATCTCCCCTTCTCCTTTTGGGACCCCAGCATCCCTACTAGGGATTGTACCTTGATAGAGAGGTCATCCAGTGCTCTATTGTCTTTGGCTGGGGGGAGGCGGTCGATATCCCGTATTTCTTGGATCACGTAATCCCATATGCGTCCATAACGCTGGTCGAGGGCCACTAGAGCCGCGGGGTATGGGGTGCTTGAGTTGGAATATGCCAGCGCTATGTTATGCGCTCTGGGCACCTTGAGATGCTTGAGGAGGATGGCATATTTGTACGACTCGTCGGGGACGTCGGACATCATAGTCTCCAAACACATGCGTAATTCCGTGTACTGTGCTCTGTCCTCGCGCGTAAAGTCTGGGAACGTCGGTGTGCCAAGGTATGATGCCATGGATGGCTGGCACATTGGTGAGCGTAGGGGAAGAGGCCTCCTGGGCGAGTCTCCCCGTACGTGTGGTCGTGGGTTAGTACTTGGTGGGTACCAGAGGCCGGGTCCCCAGGTGCTGTTCCTCGGTGCTGACTGTACGTCAAACTCACCCGTGAGTTGAGTCGGGGGTTTGTAGTGCAGTGACTCGGGGCTGAAGTCGGGGCTGTACTGGGCCTCCTGGTCCAGAGTACGTTGCTGCTGGTGGGCTTGACATTCCTCCTCTTCCTCTTCTAGGTCCTGGAGTCTTCTAGTCAGTCTCTCGGCGACGTAGGCCGGTTCTTCCCGTTGGCTGGGTCTCGTATGGACCGGTCGGGGAGGGGGGTCGGAGACGTAGACAGGTTCCTCCTGTTGGCCGGGTCCCGGGTCGCTTTGTCGGGTAGGGGAAGGTGCCCTAGATCCTTGTCGTGATGATCTCCGGGAGCTCCGTGCGGAGAGAGGGGGTGTCGCCCTGGCAATCAATTGTTCTATCATCTGCGCCTGCAGCCGGTCGCGCTCTGCTTCGCGCTGGGCATTGGCGGCGTCGCGCTGTGCATTGGCGCGGTCTCGTTCGATGTTCTCTTCCGTCTGAAGGCGCCTCTCCTCCAGTCTTATGCGGTCGTCCTCACTCCTTTGTTGCGCCTGGAAGCGCTCTCGTTCGGTTGCAGAGTGTTTGCGCTCACTAAGGGCTTGCGCTTGGAGTTGCGCGTGAAGGCGCTCTCGTTCCGCTGCAGAGTGTTCGCGCTCGCTTACTTGTTGCGCCTGGAGGCGCTCTCGTTGTTCGCGCTCGCTCATCTGTTGAGCCTGGAGGCGCTCTCGTTCCATGGCAGAGTGTTCGCGCTCACTTAATTGTTGCGCCCGGAGGCGCTCTCGTTCCACGGCAGAGTGTTCGCGCTCACTTAATTGTTGCGCCCGGAGGCGCTCTCGTTCCACGGCAGAGTGTTCGCGCTCACTAAGGGCTTGCGCTTGGAGTTGCGCGTGGAGGCGCTCTCTTTCCGTGGCGGAGTGTTCGCGCTCACTAAGCGTCTTTGCTTGAAGCCGGTCGCGTTCGGTGGAGGCTGTCAGTGTGGCGATCAAGGCTTGCGCCAGTATCTGGTCCGCCTCGCTGGGGGATGACACTGACGGAGGTGATCGGGTGCTGACAGGGCTTGTTGGAGATCTGTTCTCATGGCGCGCTCCGAGGTCTATCTCCTGGGCGCGGTTCTCTTCTCTTGGTTGTGTGTCGGGTTCTATCCCTGGAGCGCTTTCTTTATCCTGGAGCGCTCCGGGGTCTATCCCGGTGACGCTGTCTGGAGGTATAGTCATGTCATGTCCCACCTGGTCCCCCCCGTGAGCTGAGTCAGTTTCGTTTGAACCCACTGGGGTCTCTACTGGCAGGGTCGCCAAGTCGATAGGATTGGACATGCTTAGACTATCCGCTTTATCCGTATTTAACGTCTGTTTAGATAAGCTAGGGGGTAGAACGAAAGCGAATTCCTCCAGATATGGAGGTGGCTGACGTTTGCGCTGCGGGCGTTCTAGCTTAGGAGAGCCGCTTGGGGAGTGTTCACCGCTGGCCATGGTTAATATTAATATTATATTAAATATTACACCGATACCCTCCGGCTCGACGGACCAATTGTAACTGAGGGGTTACAAAACCCTGACTGTATTAAAGATTGTGATAGATTAAACCACTGCTAGTTATGTACTTTAATTACTGGCCAAACAGTACATCAAATATAGATGGTGAACACCCACAAGAACACGGCATTGACACAGAATTACTATTGGAGGGTAATTTATTATTATTAGGCAACGTTAGGTTACAGAATGAGAATTAGGGTCGCGCTTGTATGGCGAAGAATATACGTAAAGTCAGTCAAGAGCATAAGTCACTAAGAATAGCAGGAATCCTACGATGGGTCTAAGCTGACGCCACCTGTTGTATAGTAGCAATTATATAGGGCAACACCGGTACCAACTGGAGACATGGGTTCCCTCCGGGGTGTAAGGCCTGGAGGGTAGAGGAATGTTCGGGTACTCCGTCTGATTCAATGGGGAATAAAGAGACTCCAGGTACAGGAGTCGGTGCTTGTACTCCCTTGATCAGCAGCAAAAGCAATAGTTGTAATCCAAGATGCTCGACAGCATTGACGACAGCTAGCCAGCCCCGTCCACGAGGCGGGCCCGAGTGGTAATCCTCACGAGGTGTCAAGTTAGACCGCGCTCTCAAGATACGACACTGGGTGCTGAAATCCCATTAAGTATTATATAAAAGAAGCAGTGAAGCCAGACCAGCACTCTCAGGTTCAAAATTTAATGGCAGCCTGAAACAAACATGTTTCGGAAATATGTATTCCTTCTTCAGTGTTATAGCTTGCAATGGACTTGCAGTCAAGATAATGGTTATATACACACACGTGGTTAATTACACACAGGTGGTTAATGATTTGGCAGGAAATGACATCACAGCGCAGGTGTGCCTGAGTCTATTGGTCCTCAATGACAAAAGAAAAGACCTATCAAAATAGAGTCTGTTAGTAAATACAAATTATACAAATATACCATGTATAAAAGACATATAAAAAGACATAAAAAACACAAAAGCAAAAGCAAAAATTGCATTACATTACCATACCAGAAACTTGCTATGTAACATGCCCATAGTTTATAGGGCTAATTTAGCCCCTATACTTTTTTCTTTTTTCTTTTAAGCATCAAAGGATAAACATACCTCTTGGAGGAAACAACCACTTGGATTAAACCATATAGATAAAAGGTACTTAAAGGAAACAGGTTAAAACGTTCTCTTCATTCATTCCTCTAGGTTCTATGCAATCAAACAGGTGGATATAATAACATTCCCGTTGTAACAGTAACTTATGTCTGTCTCCCCCTCTCGCGGGCCTGTGGACTAACTCAAGTCCCATATATCTGAGATCGTTAACGGTATGTTTACACCTGGAAAAGTGTCTAGCTACTGACGACTTTATATCTGAATTTCTCACTGAACACTTATGTTCACTGATTCTTGTTTTAAAGGCTCTGGTTGTCTTCCCCACATAAGAAAAATCACACAGGCATTTTAGTAGATACACCAGATTGGCTGAATTACACGTGATACGCCCTTTAACAGGTATTTTTTTGTTCGTTTTCGGGTGCGTGTAAAATTTCTCTTTGATCATGCCTTGACACTGTACACAGGCTTGACATGGAAAATTTCCATCAGGGATATTAGACAAAAAATGTGTAGGTTTCCTTACGGGCAAGTCGGTTTTAACTAATAGGTTGGATAAATTCGCTTGTCTTTTATAAAAGTAATTAGGCGAATGTTGAAACGCTGTCCCTATTATTGGATCCGACTGTAGAATATGCCAATATTTATTGACAATGCTCCGTATGCCTTTCGTAATGGGGCTAAAAGTGGACACGAAAGATACTTTGTCTGTGTTTTCTTTTTTCTTTTTGGGGATAAACAACGAGGCCCTATCAATCAGCTTGGTTTTATTCAGGGCTTTACGTGTCAAATCGACACTATAGCCTCTGTCATGAAAACTGCTTCTTAGAACTTCTGCTTGTGCAGTAAATCTATCTTCAGTGTCGCAAATTCTCCTATAACGGAGTATTTGGCTGAAAGGTAGACTATTTTTCAAGGCAGGAGTGTGGTAACTGGAATAATGTAAGAATGAGTTACGGTCTGTCTCCTTTTTGAAGACCTCTGTATGTAAAGAAATACCATCCGGGGCTTTCTTGATCAAAACATCTAGGAAAGGTAAAGTATGTATATCAGACTTTAATGTAAACTTTATAGTTTCTCTGCAGGTGTTCAAGTACTCAAGGAAGGCATCAAGATCAGACGATGTACCAGACCAAATAAAGAACATATCATCGATATATCTCATATAGGATTTGACGAATTTCTCAAACGGGTTATTATTAAAAATGTGGTCAGACTCATACTTGGACATGTACAGATTGGCTAGGTTCACAGCGGCTGGGGAGCCCATGCTGAGGCCTCTGTTCTGCAAGTAGTATTTATCTTGGAATCTAAAATAATTCCGAGTTAGTACTAGGTCGGCTAGATTAACTAGCGCTTCTGTGGAGGGGAGTAATTCCTCTCTCGAGTTTAGATAAAAACTCAGTGCGTCCAGCGCGTCAGCATGTGGAATGCTGGGGTATAAACTGACTACGTCTATGGTAACTAATAAGTCCAAGGGACTAATATTACAGGTCGAAAGTTTGTTCAAAAATGTAGTAGTGTCTTTCAAATAACCACGCTGAGAAGAGGCCAAATCCTTAATATGCGAGTCAACAAATTGCGAGATTTTTTCTGTAGCGGAACCTATACCAGAGACGATCGGTCGACCAGGAGGGTTAACCAGATCCTTATGGATCTTCGGTAAAGTGTAAATAATAGGCGTAACTGGGTACTCTACGAACATAAACTTAAATTCATTTTCTGTAATCACCTCTGCCAATCTAAGGCTTTTAAGGGTAGTCTTAATTTCCGCGGAAAATTTAAATACTGGGTCTGTATTTAAAAGGGTATAAACCTCAATATCGTTCAATTGTCTATTGATCTCGGATACATACAAACTCTTATTTTGGAGCACGATTCCGGAACCTTTATCGGCTTTCCTAAAAATTAAATCATCGTTCTTAATAAGATCCTTGAGAGCTGCTGACTCTGATTCTAATAAATTAGGGTAAAGGTGGGCTTTGTGACTGGTTTCACATAATTTAAGGACATCAAGTTGTACCAATCTGCAGAATGTCTCCACTGAGGGTGGGTTGAGATGAGGGGTAAACACGCTACGTGGTTTAAATACCTTTCTTTTGGAGCAAATGGTATCCGGCTCTGTTTCTGGCCTTTCATCAACATCATCACATATAGGCACATTTTCATTAGTAACATATTGAGTTCTCTTATCCAAACCTCTGGCATAAAATGCTCTTAACTTAATGTTTCTAAAAAACTTAAATAACTCAACTTTGGTGGTAAAGGAGTCCGCTTTCCGAGCCGGGACAAACGATAAACCTTTAGAGAGGATATTGTGATGTGGGTCGCTCAAATGTGCGTCAGAAATGTTTACTATATTAGAATCAATGTTAGAATCAATGTTTATCACCGGAACCGTGGATTTCTTTCTTTGGCTCCTCCTCGTCTTCCTACGGGATCCCTCGCCGGTCTGGGAGGGAGAGGAGCGTCCTGCTCTCCGCGAAAATTCGACTGGCTTCGAAGAGGGTATCTGCCTTGAGAGGGCGTCTCGTCTGAGCTCGCCGCTGTGGAGGAAGAATCAGAATGCCGTTGTTGGTCTCTAGGCTGCCAATTCTGCCTACGGTTCCTGGAGTGGGGATGATGGAGCCATGGATACACCATTTGCGTTGCGTAGTCTTGTTCATCTCTTCTCCTCTTAGCTCTCTTGTGCAGTTCGATGTCCAATTTGTACTTGTCGAGCTTCTGGTGTACTGACTCGAGCATTTCGGTCAGCTGGTCAGGCGTTAAAACAGTTTTGATTTCAGCCTCTAACGAGGAAAGTTCAGCTCTGACCTTGGCTAATTTGGAGCCTTCGTTATCAATAATCAAGAGCATTAGATCCATGGAGCACTTGTCAAGGATCGAACACCACTTGTCACAAAATTCAGGAGATTCTCTTCCTAGTGTGGGTTCCTTGGAGATACGCAGGCCCCTCGGAATGATGTCATCCTGCCAGTATTTGGTAAGGGTCGTACCATGGAGCAGGGTACGTGTCTCTCTCTGCCGTAGTCTGGAAAGAGACAAGGCCAGTGCCTCTCTTCCTTTGGGTGGGGGTGCCGAACTCTCTGGCACTGGAAATAAGCGACATATTCTGTCGCTATCCACTTTGGAATAAGCGTAGCCTTTGTTCTCCATTTTTCAGCGTAAGCTGCTAAATATGTAAAAAAAGAGAAAAAACTAAGGATTGGAGCCGCTGGTCTCAAAAGCTACCAGGGTAGCTATGAATCAAATGTCAAGTTAGACCGCGCTCTCAAGATACGACACTGGGTGCTGAAATCCCATTAAGTATTATATAAAAGAAGCAGTGAAGCCAGACCAGCACTCTCAGGTTCAAAATTTAATGGCAGCCTGAAACAAACATGTTTCGGAAATATGTATTCCTTCTTCAGTGTTATAGCTTGCAATGGACTTGCAGTCAAGATAATGGTTATATACACACTCGGAATTATTTTAGATTCCAAGATAAATACTACTTGCAGAACAGAGGCCTCAGCATGGGCTCCCCAGCCGCTGTGAACCTAGCCAATCTGTACATGTCCAAGTATGAGTCTGACCACATTTTTAATAATAACCCGTTTGAGAAATTCGTCAAATCCTATATGAGATATATCGATGATATGTTCTTTATTTGGTCTGGTACATCGTCTGATCTTGATGCCTTCCTTGAGTACTTGAACACCTGCAGAGAAACTATAAAGTTTACATTAAAGTCTGATATACATACTTTACCTTTCCTAGATGTTTTGATCAAGAAAGCCCCGGATGGTATTTCTTTACATACAGAGGTCTTCAAAAAGGAGACAGACCGTAACTCATTCTTACATTATTCCAGTTACCACACTCCTGCCTTGAAAAATAGTCTACCTTTCAGCCAAATACTCCGTTATAGGAGAATTTGCGACACTGAAGATAGATTTACTGCACAAGCAGAAGTTCTAAGAAGCAGTTTTCATGACAGAGGCTATAGTGTCGATTTGACACGTAAAGCCCTGAATAAAACCAAGCTGATTGATAGGGCCTCGTTGTTTATCCCCAAAAAGAAAAAAGAAAACACAGACAAAGTATCTTTCGTGTCCACTTTTAGCCCCATTACGAAAGGCATACGGAGCATTGTCAATAAATATTGGCATATTCTACAGTCGGATCCAATAATAGGGACAGCGTTTCAACATTCGCCTAATTACTTTTATAAAAGACAAGCGAATTTATCCAACCTATTAGTTAAAACCGACTTGCCCGTAAGGAAACCTACACATTTTTTGTCTAATATCCCTGATGGAAATTTTCCATGTCAAGCCTGTGTACAGTGTCAAGGCATGATCAAAGAGAAATTTTACACGCACCCGAAAACGAACAAAAAAATACCTGTTAAAGGGCGTATCACGTGTAATTCAGCCAATCTGGTGTATCTACTAAAATGCCCGTGTGATTTTTCTTATGTGGGGAAGACAACCAGAGCCTTTAAAACAAGAATCAGTGAACATAAGTGTTCAGTGAGAAATTCAGATATAAAGTCGTCAGTAGCTAGACACTTTTCCAGGTGTAAACATACCGTTAACGATCTCAGATATATGGGACTTGAGTTAGTCCACAGGCCCGCGAGAGGGGGAGACAGACATAAGTTACTGTTACAACGGGAATGTTATTATATCCACCTGTTTGATTGCATAGAACCTAGAGGAATGAATGAAGAGAACGTTTTAACCTGTTTCCTTTAAGTACCTTTTATCTATATGGTTTAATCCAAGTGGTTGTTTCCTCCAAGAGGTATGTTTATCCTTTGATGCTTAAAAGAAAAAAGAAAAAAGTATAGGGGCTAAATTAGCCCTATAAACTATGGGCATGTTACATAGCAAGTTTCTGGTATGGTAATGTAATGCAATTTTTGCTTTTGCTTTTGTGTTTTTTATGTCTTTTTATATGTCTTTTATACATGGTATATTTGTATAATTTGTATTTACTAACAGACTCTATTTTGATAGGTCTTTTCTTTTGTCATTGAGGACCAATAGACTCAGGCACACCTGCGCTGTGATGTCATTTCCTGCCAAATTAATTGTAGTGTAATTAACCACGTGTGTGTATATAACCATTATCTTGACTGCAAGTCCATTGCAAGCTATAACACTGAAGAAGGAATACATATTTCCGAAACATGTTTGTTTCAGGCTGCCATTAAATTTTGAACCTGAGAGTGCTGGTCTGGCTTCACTGCTTCTTTTATATAATCCTCACGAGGTTAAATCCCAAACGATAGTGGAAATCAACGGTGCTCTTCTCCGGTAGTCACGTCCCAAATCAATATAATCCAACCAGGAATGGTTCTGCAATCGCCGGCGCCGATTCTCCTGTGTACATGTCCAACGGTTCTCGCCTAGGACTCCTCAGGTGTGGGCGACGTATTTAGGCCACACAGCCTGGATAAGTGCACTAGCTAAAGACACGACGAACCGGTGGGTAATGCTACACAAGGAAGAACTGTGGCTGCACGATATACAATAAATGATCGACTATTGACTTCACATTAGATGAAATGAATGAATGAAAACTTTATTTAACAGATTGCAGAATGGGTACAATACAGTACGGCTCAATACATACAATTGTTAAGGGGATGCAGACCTGAGAAAGACGTTTGTCTTGTTTCCATCAGGGTCCCCCATTTTCAATTCATATAGACATATATGACATACATGACATACAGATAGTCAGTACTGCTACATCTATACATTTATGACATACCAGATTTGCAAATACAGTACTGTTTGTGATACAGAAGGAGTCAAGAAAAGGGAGTATATACATTTGACGTCGAAACTGTACACTGTACAGATTAAGTCGAACTCAACGTTACTTCATTAAACTCTGACACTTTAACATTCTATTCGCACGCGGTTCTCAATGCTCTATTTAGACGCAAGGTTGCTCACTTCACTGCACGTTGACTCGTGGTGAAGGTGGGTAAGGTTTAGGTAAAGTACTGCCGTTTACACCTGCGCCGTATTTATACTTAAGTGAATATCTAGTCCCAACCTCAGTCCTTGTCTTGTATTACTACGCAGACTCTGGGCATGTTCTGACATGCGTGCAGTTGTCTTTGAACTTGCCGTTGGGGGCTTGCGCGTTGGCGCCTGGGGGCGCTGTCCAATAGGAGAGCGAATATTACTCTGGTCTGTACGCAGGTAAAGGGATATTCCGTGTATATATATAAATAATATACAAAGTATATCAAACGATACATATATATATATTCAGTTTAATCTGGCCATTCACAACACCATTGATTGATTTATGATAAAGAAAAGCAGGGTCCCCGACCCTCAAGAACCTTGGTGTTGTCCTCGACGACCAGTTGAACTTCTCTGGTCACATCGCAGCGACAACCAGAACCTGCAGATTCGTCCTGAGCAACGGCAGAAGGATCCGCCCCTTCCTGACAAAATAAGCCACCCAACTCCTCGTCCAATCAACAGTCATCTACCGCCTCGACTACTGCAACGCACTGCTTGCTAGCCTCGCGGCCACTGCCACCAAGCCTCTTCAACTCATTCAAACGCAGCGGCCCGCCTGATCTCAAACCTACCGAAGTCGGCCCATGTCACCCCACTTCTTAGGGACCTGCACTGGCTCCCCATTGCTGCACAGATCCGCTTCAAGGGCTGCTCCCGCCTGCCTCTGGTCAATGGTTTCTTAACTACACACCCTCAAGAACCCTACGCTCTGCATCTTCTGGCCGCCTCAGACCTACTCCTATCCGAGCTCCGGGGGGGTCATCAAAGAGAAGTCGCCTATTCTCAGTCCTTGGCCCACAATGGTGGAATGAACTACCCACCCCAGTTAGCACAGCCGAAACCTGTCCAATCTATCACGGTCAACTAAAGACGCACTTAAACAATTATCTAAAATAAAAATAAAAATAAAAATCCAACCCTAACTAACCTTACTGTCATGCACTTGTCCTAATACACTAACCTACACTGTAGCACTCAACACTTTGATGAACATTGTTACTCAGCTGATAAGAGTTGTGCCCTTCCTGATGACTTGTCGTACAGAACTTGTAAGTCGCTTTGGATAAAAGTGTCAGCTAATTGACTAAATGTAAATGACTAAATGTTACAGCTTAACAGGTTAAAAGGCTCTCTGTAAAAACGTTTGCTTGATAAATGAGGCCCATTATCACCAAACCAACTTCATAAACAAACCACCCTTCTCTCAATCCTGACATTTCTGACATACAGGTATACTGTTGTAAATTCCCCACTATTTTTCATACCGTGTATTATTATTTCTATTCAGGCATTACTTTGGACAGCCCAGGGTATTCTTGTTCCTAGTGAGGCATCTCTCCAGACAGCCCAAGGGTCCTTAGTCTGTTAATTAAATACAGGTGGTGAATTTCCAGAATGACCTGCACAACACAGACATCTTCCTGCTGAAGACCAGCCAGGCGGATTGCTTCCCAGAGGAACTTAAGTGCCTCCGAGCTGGTGGATGCTCTTGTCACAAGGACACCTCCTGTAACTGAGGGGTACAATTCCCTGACTGTATTAAAGAGTATGATATATTAAACCACTACTAGTTATGTACTTTAATTACTGGCCATACAGTACATGAATATATATGGTGAACACCCACACAAGAATACGGCATTGACACATAAAGTACTATTTAGAGGGTATTTATTATTATTAAGCAACGTTAGGTTACAGATTGAGAATTAGGCTCGCGCTTGTATGGCGAAGAACATACGTAAAGTAAGTCAAGAGCGTAAGTCAATGAGAATAGTATGAATACTAGGATGGGTCTAAACTGACGCCACCTGTGGTATAGCAATTACATAGGGCACACTAGTACCAGCTGGAGACACTGGGGGGTTCCCTCCGGGTGTAAGGCCGGCCTGGGTAGAGGAATGTTCGGGTACAAAGTCTGGGTCAACGAGGAATAACGAGGCCCCAGATACAGGAGCCAGTGCATGTACTCCCTTGATCAGTAGACAAAGCAACAGCTATAATCCAGTATGCTCGACAGCATGGAAGACAGCTAGCCAGCCTCTTCCTAGAGGCGGGCTCGAGTGATGATCCTCACGGGGGGTAGATCCCAAACGACAGTGGGGTCGACGGTTCTCTGCTCCAGCAGTCACGGTCCCAAAGCAATATAATCCAACCAGAAATGGTTCTGCAGTCGCCGGTGTAGGTTCTCTGGTGTACATATCCAACGGTTCTCGTCTAGGACTCCTCGGGTGGGGGCACGAGTTTAGGCCGCCCAGCCTGGATAAGTGCACTAGCTATATACACGACGAACCGGTGGCAATGCTGGTCACTGAAGAACTGTAGCCGCACGATACACTATAAATGATAGACTATTACTTCACATTAGAATAAGTCGAACTCGACGTTACTGCGTTAAACTCTGACACTTTAGCAATCTATTCGCACGCGGTTCTCAAGGCTCTATTTAGAGGCAAAGTTGCTCACTTCACTGCACGTTGTCTCGTGGGGAAGGCTTTACTAGTTGAAACGGAGGGCTAGGGCCTCCACGGGTTGCGTTTAATAGAGCTGGCGGACACTATGGCGTTTTAACTCCTATTAGAGAGTCACAGAGGCGTGCTGCAGGTATTGTCTTTTATTGGGAACAGAAAGGTGTGTGTGGTTGGGGTATTTCCATGTGTGTGGTTGTCTACAGAAGAATACAATACAGTATACATTAATAACACAGTAGTGATACAATACAGTATACATTAGTAGACACAGTAGTGGTGTACATAAACATAATGTCCATTAGTAGTATATTGCAACTAGTAACTAGGCCACTAGGGCATTCACTTAACCAGAGTTAATATATATAACCTACATAACCTATGCAGGGAATTACTCCTTCAGTGCATGTAAACGGTATAGGTAGGTGGACTGTAAACCAGGTGTAAAGATACATTCTATTCACTAGAAGTAGTGAGTGAGTTATATAGCCTAAACTAGCTCACGTGCGGCTAAGCTAACCACGCAGCATCACTTGCAGGCAACGTAGGTTGGCTAACGTGTAGCTAAGCTAACGGCGCGGTGTTTCAATAACAGAGGGAATGACGTCGACGGGAATAGAACAGCGGAGACACACTATAAAGGTAGAGTAAGCTGAATGAATGGATTAGGCAGGACTAAGCACAGGTAATGTACTCACGTTCATTGACGCACACGTTATCCCAAAGGGACGGACATTACTGCTACAGCAGCCGACCAACAGGCAGCAACACAGAGAATAGCTCGTGCACGTTAAAGGGGAGGGACTCTTAAAGGGCAGGTACAGAACGAAGTAGTCGTCAGGCAGTAACACGGAGACCGGCTTGCTCACTTAAAGGGAGAGAACTCTTAATGGTCAGTAACGTTATCAGAAGACTAGAGTGCAACACTTGATCGGGGCACATCACACTGAACGATTACACAGGCATGAATCAATTACCCTTTCCTGTCAACAACAACATATGAAGGGCTATTACAGAACAAAGTAGTCTTATTAGCAGGCTTTCCTACACAGCCGCACCCAAAAGTCTACTTAGACCTTTTGAACTAAACAGGAAAGTCTCAGTGGTCCTCTGTATCCGGGAGACTCGGGAGCTGCACCGGCCGGGACACAGGGCGCAGGTATATTCTGTCCTTCACCTGGACAGCTGCGGTGCGGGTGCGCCCGTTAGTTCCAGGGTACGTGACCTTCCCTGGCTGCCAGAGTGCCCGAGGAAGCCGCGGGTCAACGATGAGGGCCACCTGGCCGAGCGGCTTTCTTGCCATCCTTCCTCCACTTCTGCCTCTCCGGAGCCCTATCTTGGTGTGAAATGGCCCAAAATAGTCTACTCTGGTGGAATAGAATGGGGGCTTGTAGAGACGCGGGCGACAGGGCGGAAGGGCGGCCATTTTAGGCATGTCAGGCTTTGCTCGCCTGGCGTGACGTTCTCGGCAGGTGTGCTGATGCTTGCGGATTGCTCCTCTTCCATGTAGGACCCAGAGTCGGGATCGAAGATCAACGAGTACCCTCTCAGGCCCGGGGTGGAGAAGAGTTTGATCATAATCTTGGATGATCAGCTTTGTCAGGGGGTGATGTGGATCCAAGACGATTGGGTGAATGTCATCCATCTCCAAGTTCTCGGCCCCGTGCGGCCTACCGCCTACTCTGAGGAGACAGGTAGCCTTGTCGTACTCTGGAGATAGAGTGGCGAAACGACTGTCTGGGGGAAGAGGTCGGTCAGACTTGAGGGCCTTGATCTCCTCTGGGAATGAGTCCAGCTGGGTTTGTTTAAGGAGGACCTTCTCAGCGTTGAGGAAGTCGGCCGCTTCATAAGGCTGATCAGTGGTCTGGGCATCAGCCGCACCGTGAAGGGACCTGACTGTTGCTTGGACGAGATCTTTCCATGAAGAGAGGTCTTCAAAGGCAGGGAGCGGAGGACTGGGAGAGGTCCTAGGTTGAGTACTAGGTTGAGTACTAGGTTGAGTACTAGGCTGAGTACTAGGCTGAGTACTAGGTTGAGTACTAGGCTGAGTACTGGGTTGAGTACTAGGTTGAGTACTAGGTTGAGTACTGGGCTGGGTGCTAGGCTGAGTACTAGGTTGAGTACTAGGTTGAGTACTGGGTTGAGTACTAGGTTGAGTACTAGGTTGAGTACTGGGCTGGGTGCTAGGCTGAGTACTAGGTTGAGTACTAGGTTGAGTACTAGGTTGAGTACTAGGTTGAGTACTGGGCTGAGTACTAGGCTGGGTGCTAGGTTGAGTACTAGGCTGAGTACTAGGTTGAGTACTAGGCTGAGTACTGGGCTGAGTACTAGGTTGAGTACTAGGCTGAGTACTAGGCTGGGTGCTAGGCTGAGTACTAGGTTGAGTACTAGGCTGGGTGCTAGGTTGAGTACTAGGCTGAGTACTAGGTTGAGTACTAGGCTGGGTGCTAGGCTGAGTACTAGGTTGAGTACTAGGCTGGGTGCTAGGTTGAGTACTAGGTTGAGTACTAGGCTGAGTACTAGGTTGAGTACTAGGTTGAGTACTAGGTTGAGTACTAGGTTGGGTACTGAGTTGAGTACTAGGTTGGGTACTGAGTTGAGTACTGAGTTGAGTACTGGGTTGAGTACTAGGTTGGGTACTGAGTTGAGTACTAGGTTGGGTACTGAGTTGAGTACTAGGTTGGGTACTGAGTTGAGTACTGAGTTGAGTACTAGGTTGGGTACTGAGTTGAGTACTAGGTTGGGTACTGAGTTGAGTACTAGGTTGGGTACTGAGTTGAGTACTGAGTTGAGTACTGGGTTGAGTACTAGGTTGGGTACTGAGTTGAGTACTAGGTTGGGTACTGAGTTGAGTACTAGGTTGGGTACTGAGTTGAGTACTGAGTTGAGTACTGGGTTGAGTACTAGGTTGGGTACTGAGTTGAGTACTAGGTTGGGTACTGAGTTGAGTACTAGGTTGGGTACTGAGTTGAGTACTAGGGATGGTCGCACCATAGGTAGGACTCTGGGTACTGTGAGTAGCTACAGGGGGCCCTGTGTGAGATTGTAGGTTGCTCAAGTGAACCAGGCATGTTGGGAGCTGGGTTGGCGACACAGGGGGAGCGGCAGGGCGAGGCGTCGCCTGTGCTGGGTGGTGTATCACTGGAGTGATGGCGGCTGGATTAGCCGGCAGGGGATGCATGTGCTGTGGTACGGTAGGAAGGGCTAGAGGCACAGGTGCCACTACGTGGTGCTGTTGTCCAGGTGGTGGATAGGTCGGCTCAGATGTTGCTGCACGTACAAGAGCCCTCGTCTTTGACTCTTGAAGTGAGGTGACCAGTTTGGCTACTTGAAGTTCCTTCTCCTTCTTCTTAAGCCGCCTCTGCCTGTCCAGGCGTTTAACGATAGCTTCCCGTGCGTCTTGTGCTTCCTGCTCTATGCGTTGTAAACGTTTACACTCCAGGTTGGCGTCGTAGTCTTCTTGTACCTGGCGCTGTAGCTCCTCAAGCTCCATGGAGTGGATGTACTCCTGGAGGATTGCTTCCTGGGCTGGTGAGAGAGCGTGTTGTCGGTGTACACTCCCAGATGAACGATGGGAGCCAACACCTGACCTTATGGTGGGTCTAGGAATTGACAGACGTGAGGACCTACTACCTTCATACGGGGCCCTTGTGGTACTCGCCGGGTATGAACGATGGGAGCCGACATCTGACCTTATGGTGGGTCTAGGAATTGACTGATCCGAGTACTGACTGATCCGAGTACTGACTGATCCGAGTACTGGCTGATCCGAGTACTGACTGATCAGAGTACTGACTGATCCGAGTACTGAGTTCAGGTTCATGACCCACCCTGAGGTCACGTAGGTGGCTTGGTAGGTGGCGCTCTCTCTGTGGGTGAGCGGTGGTCTCTGTGGTGTCCTGGTCTGCCATAGCGTCTTGGAGGAGCTCTATCCGGCTTCGAAGGACCATGAAACGGAGGGCTAGGGCCTCCACGGGTTGCGTTTAATAGAGCTGGCGGACACTATGGCGTTGTAACTCCTATTAGAGAGTCACAGAGGCGTGCTGCAGGTATTGTCTTTTATTGGGAACAGAAAGGTGTGTGTGGTTGGGGTATTTCCATGTGTGTGGTTGTCTACAGAAGAATACAATACAGTATACATTAATAACACAGTAGTGATACAATACAGTATACATTAGTAGACACAGTAGTGGTGTACATAAACATAATGTCCATTAGTAGTATATTGCAACTAGTAACTAGGCCACTAGGGCATTCACTTAACCAGAGTTAATATATATAACCTACATCCCTACCTATGCAGGGAATTACTCCTTCAGTGCATGTAAACGGTATAGGTAGGTGGACTGTAAACCAGGTGTAAAGATACATTCTATTCACTAGAAGTAGTGAGTGAGTTATATAGCCTAAACTAGCTCACGTGCGGCTAAGCTAACCACGCAGCATCACTTGCAGGCAACGTAGGTTGGCTAACGTGTAGCTAAGCTAACGGCGCGGTGTTTCAATAACAGAGGGAATGACGTCGACGGGAATAGAACAGCGGAGACACACTATAAAGGTAGAGTAAGCTGAATGAATGGATTAGGCAGGACTAAGCACAGGTAATGTACTCACGTTCATTGACGCACACGTTATCCCAAAGGGACGGACATTACTGCTACAGCAGCCGACCATCAGGCAGCAACACAGAGAATAGCTTGTGCACGTTAAAGGGGAGGGACTCTTAAAGGGCAGGTACAGAACGAAGTAGTCGTCAGGCAGTAACACGGAGACCGGCTTGCTCACTTAAAGGGAGAGAACTCTTAATGGTCAGTAACGTTATCAGAAGACTAGAGTGCAACACTTGATCGGGGCACATCACACTGAACGATTACACAGGCATGAATCAATTACCCTTTCCTGTCAACAACAACATATGAAGGGCTATTACAGAACAAAGTAGTCTTATTAGCAGGCTTTCCTACATAGTAATGAACGAATTGCTGCTGTTTCCACCTGCGCCGTATTTATACGTAAGGTGAATTATCTAGTGCCAACCTCAGTTCTGTCTCGTATTACTGCGCAGACTCTGGACATGTTGAGACATGCCCGGAGTTGCCTTTGAACTTGCCGTTGGGGGCTTGGTCGTTGGCGCCTAGGGGTCGCTGTCCAATAGGAGAGCGAATATTACTCTGGTTTGTACCCAGGTAAAGGGATATTCCGTGTATATATACAAATAATATACAAGGGATATCAAACGATATACAAATATTATACAAGGGATCTCAAGCAATAAATATATATATTCGGTTTAGTCTGACCCTTTGTAACACCTCCTGTTCCACTGACATCCACCCCATAGTTCTCGATCCTGGCCATGCCGTGACTAAACTCATCGAGGATGTAGATGCCCGCCTACTCCACCCAGGGCCCGATAGGGTCTTCGCAGAGATCAGGCACCAGTACTGGGTCCTGTGGAGAAGACGGGCCATCAAGCCTCATCAGAGGACCTGCACAGGATGTAGGAAGTGGAAGCCGGTGGTTCCAATGATGGCAGACTTACCTCCTGCCCGTTTGCGGCCCCTTAAGCCGCCAGTATGTGTTGTCAGACATCGCGGATCTGGACCCTGTGACACCAAACAGGTTGCTGATGGGGCGGCGGGACGCCTCCCTGCCACAAGTGTCCTACGCTCCCGACCCGACTGTGGCAAATGATGGCGACAATCAGAGACCTCCGTAGCCACTTAGGGAATTTAACTCGTTTACATAATAGCTATGCTATTCTGGGGGCGGCTGTTGTAAATTCCCCACTATTTCTCATACCGTGTATTATTATTTCCATTCAGGCATTACTTTGGACAGCCCAGGGTATTCTTCTTCCTAGTCAGGCATCTCTTCAGACAGCCCAAGGGTCCTTAGTCTGTTAATTAAATACAGGTGGTGAATTTCCGGCACCTGTGTTTCCATTTGCAGACAGAGAGTGCGTCCTTGAGGAAGTAAGTAATCACCAGCTTCCAAAATGTAATGCCTGTGGTTTATGCTAGGTAAATGTAATATGTAGCCTGCATTGTGTGTTGTTGGGGCGTTGTGATTCATGTGTATGATTATGGCTTGGGGTTTGCTGCTTTGTGTTGCGTTTGGTCCGTGCCGCTAATTGAGCTAGTGCTAGCCAGCTGGCTATGCTATATGGTATTTCCATTGGCATGTCAGCACTGGCCCTGGCTCGGTTGGCCGCATGGGCCGGGCATGGCACGGGGTAGCAACTAGCCGTGGTCGTGCATATGGGTCACCTAGCGGCCTAATGCAGGCAGTGGATAGTGCATGATGCATATGACCTTTACCTCTGCTAATTATGTATTTCTAATTATGCATTATGTATTATAATTCCTTGTTTCTGTTTATGTGTTACTGTTGTGAAGGATCAGATTAAACCGAATATATATATTTATTTATATATATATATTTAAATAGTGTTTGTATATCGTTTGATATCCCCTGTATATTCCTTGTACAATATGCACTGAATATCCCTTTAGTCTACTAAACAGCCCATAATAGTTTCATTCTACCATTGGACGAGAACCTGGCGCCAGGTTGCCATACCCCTAGGTTCAAGTTCAATCGTGCCGCCCAACATGTCGTGGCAAGCCCCGGTTCCGCGTAGGAATACGTCTGGCGAAATACGAATGGTACCATTTGTTCATAGCGCATATATATATGGCGCACGTAAAGTAGAACTTCCTTTTAGTCCAGTTCTTTACCCTCCAACAGAGTGACAGACGCGAAGCCTCACCCACGACGCACGTGTGGTGTAGTAAGGCCTACTTGGCCCCAGAATAGGCATTGAGATATCGTGTGGATTAATAGTTGAATAGTCATAGTTTGGCACTATACCGTCGAGTTGGACGTATTCTATTAAGCTAATAATAGTCTATTTATGTATGGTGCATCGCTCGGTTAGAGTTATAAAGTTATCAGTACCCCCATCGTTCCTGACGTTATCTGGACGCTTAACCAGGCTGGGCAGACCCCTAGTGGTGCTTGCATCCGAGGAGCTCCGGGCCAGGGCGACTGGACCTGTATATTGGATTACTCTACCCGGACGACGGCGAGCCTTCCACGGCTTGGATTATGCTTTGGGTGCTTTGATTATTCCATGGATAACGGCCAACACTGCAGAGTGTTGGAACTACCCCCCGGAGAGGACTCCAGGTGAGACGGCGCTCTACACCAGTGAGGTCGCCTCACGTCTCTCCGTTGTGGACCGGCAGCTACCGTCCACCAGAGGGTCCAGCTGTATTCGTCTGCGGACCGAGGTTCTGTGGGCACCGTGTTCAAGACTTTGAATTCTCCCAAGAAATCGTCGGCCAGATGGGATACCGCCAGCGGCTTCTCTAACCCCCCCCTCCTACTGTCTTACAACCAGCGGGACACCCCCCCCCCCCTTAGTGTATCCAGCTATAATCATTTAAGTACCATCGCTATAGTTCCTAAATATCCAGGTTGTATACTTACTCCCTGCGTAACCAGATTGATTTACCTACGAATACTCATTTGCCATACAAGTGCATATTTCAAATCATAAGTGTAAACAAGTGAACGTTGTATATACCTTTTGCTATATTAAATATTCGATTTGTACATTTGTGTGGACTTCGTTTCATCAGGTGGGAAAGTGTTCATCATACTTATATCATGTACTGGATGGCCAGAAGTTAAAGTACAAGAGGTAGTGGTATTAAATACCATATCTAACAATACAGTCAGGGAATTGTACCCCTCAGTTACAGTTACAGTAAACCACTCTGAAACACCACCATTTTGAGAGATCACTCTCCTAAAATAAAGATACAAAAGGACTGTTCTCTTGACTCTCGTGTCCTCTCTCTGACCAGGGTACGCTGTTGTGGACGAAGTGGCTCCAGCAAACATTGCAAACAACATTATATCTTCAATATATACAGTACTGTTACATTTGTGACATACAAGATATGCAAATATACAGTACCGTTACCCTAACAGAAAATATATACATACGAGGGGGAGGAAACTGTACATTAGGAGGGGGTGGGTGGTTTGGACATTTACAGGGGCCAGTTTAGAATTGCAGCCTCCCGTAGGTGCTCTTTGAGAGCGGTTTTGAAGGTGGGTAGGGATTCACATTATTTTACGGCTGTGGGTAGGGCGTTCCACATTGATGTGGCATAATTGCTAAACGTGTTTAGCCCCTTGTCGAATCTGGATTGAACATGATTTGTGGAACTCCCTCTGGTGTTGTGGTCGTGGTATTCACTGACCTTTGGGAAGTATTTCGACTTGTACATGGGTACCTTAGTGGTGTAGTGTATCTTGTAGACCAAGCCCATTGCAAGTTGCTGTACTCTGCCATCTACTCTAAGCCATCCTAGGTTGTCGAAATGGGCAGGGGTGAGGTGGGTTTTAGGAGTAAGGTCAAGTAGTAGTCTGACCAGTTTGTTTTGTGATGTTTGTAATCTTGTTTTTAGTGCCTTTGAGGTGCTTTGGTACCATGAGGTGCAAGCATAGTCGTAGTACCCTTGAATGAGTGCTCCTGCTAGAGTCTTCAGGGTATTCTTGTTTACCAGAGAGGAGATCCGGTACAAGAATCTAGTTCATTGGTTGACTTTTTTGATTACATTGGATGCCATTTTGTCACAGGAAAGATTTGCCTCTAGGATGGAACCCAGGTATGTATTTTCATTTCTTGTGACAAGTCACCCACTGTAACAGTTTTGCTGAGTTTTTTACTTGATCCGAAGAGAATGGACTGTTTTACCCAGGTGTAATGATAAGTTTGTTATCAGCTAGCCAGATGCAGATTCTGCCGAGTTCTGAGCTGAGGATTTTTTCAACCTGTAACTTGTTCTTGTCAGAGACCAGCAGGGCTGAGTCGTCCGCAAACAGGAACAAGTTGCAGTCACAAGCTGATGACATGTCATTTGCATAAATTAGGAACAGTAACGGTTCCTTGTGGAACACCACAGCTCACTGGGAGGGGGGGGGGATAGAGTACTGTTTACCTCTACCATCTGTTCTCTCCCATCCAGGTAGTCAAATGCCTTTTGTAGGTCCAGCATGACCAAGCCGCAGTATTTGCCCGCATCCACCTCTTGTTTGATGTGGTCGTTCAAATCGAGAAGACATGTGTCAGTGGAGTGGGATGTTCTGAAGCCAGATTGGAATTCATAGATTAGATTTTTTTCCGCATGGTACTTTTCGACCTGTTTGTAGACTTTTTTTCCCATGACTTTCGAGATGGAGGTAAGCATAGAAACAGGGCGGTAGGCTTCCGGTTTAGCTGCAGGCTTCCGGTTTAGCTGCAATATGTAGCGCACGCAATTGGTTACAGCTCCGCTCCCGTTATCGTTAATTTCGTTTAAAAACCTTATTTGGACAGTACCAAAAGAGATTAGACCACATCGTATGTATTGATAAGACCTTCTACTAACTATATCAAAAGACAACATGGTTAGGGATAAGGAAAGGACGGGAAAGAAACAAGAAACGGCAAATCTAACGGCGCCGATTGAAACTCGATCAAAGACAATGACAGGCGACGCTGTGGCAGATCCGTTGGTGAGCCCCGGCGCGGGGAATATAGAGGAGAATACACAGGGACCAAAGACAACTGTCCCCGAGAGGGAGACAATAGATGACAACATAACAGGAACATCAGAAAAAAATACCGTGAAGGAAAAAGCAGGCGATTTTGAGAAGATAATAGCAAAAACATCCATCGGATCCCTCACTGCTCCAACAACATCAACTGACACAAGCAGTTCAATTACACAACCCGACTTCAACTCTCTGACTATCCTGATAAAAGAACAGATGGTCGCTTTCAAAGCACACGTAAAAGAACAGATGGTCGCTTTCAAAGCACACGTTGAACACATCGATACTAAATTCGAAGAGGTTATGAGAGCGGGCGCTTTACAGTCCATGCGAATCACGACAGTGGAGAATACGGTGACAGAAATCACAAAGGCAGTCAAGGCGAACGAAGGTGGCATGACAGAGATGGGAAAAGAGATGGAAAGAGTGAAAGAAGAATATCGGAGGGAAATACAAGGGCTTAAAAACGAAGCGGCGGAGAGGCTACTAGAAACCCAACGCTACCACAGGCGGAATAACATCCGCATTGTAGGGCTTGAAGAAGCAGTAAACTGCGAAGATCCCAACTTTCCAACAGTGTTATCAACGATTTTGAGTAACATCGATCCAAACAAAGTGCCAGAAGTGGACCAAGTTTACAGAATCGGTTCTCGGGGGCAAAGAATCAACGGGCCAAGAGTCATCATTGTCACCCTGCGGAAGACTACAACAAGGGATGACATCATCAAATTTGCTCGCAACCAACGTGGGAATCTGAATTATGGTGGTAAACCAATATTTATCTACGAAGATTTGAGCAAAGATGCCATCATCCGACGTCTACCATACAAAGATGTGATGCAAAAGCTGTTCAAAGCCGGTTACAAGCCAAGGCTATCATACCCAGCGCTGTTATCATTCTTGGGCAGTGACGGTCGCAGGTCAGATATACACACACCTATTGAAGCTGAGGATTTTCTGAATCGAAATGGAGCAAATAACCCAAGGCAGGGCGAAAATGTCGGAAACATATAAGCCTCTTTCTCATTGTATACCAGTGTTAGAATGACTTTATTGTGTTCATCAAGGTAGCAGACGATATGCAAGCCGTCTATAACAATGTGTATTGTGTATAATACGATTCATAATACATTATAATTTCAGACTCTGGTCTCTGAGGAGACAAATACATATCATTGCAAAAAGATCTATCTGGAATATTCTGGGTTTATCGCTCAAATGCCCTGGGTCTCTTAGATCATTCTGGAACATAAAATAGTCTAGGCACTAGTATACTCTACAACCTTCTAGAATATAAGGCACCATGACAACGAAGCCTACAACTCTAACAATAAACATCCGGTGTGTATACACATAGCAGATAATAAATTAAATGAAGTTCTATCAGTCTTTAATAGTATTTAAAAAATTAACCACACTTAAACGTATGAACACTACAAGGTTATTCTAACAATTTAAGTAATCACTCCATTGAAGGCACATTGAAGCTCTAAAAGGCACTGCTTTTCTATCATATCTAATCTGTTAATTCGAGACTAGTGGCTTCTCCACGTTGATAATTATTCTATCTCTCATTCCTTATCTATATCTTTCCATTGATTTTTATTTTATTTAATTTTTTCTTCTCATTACTCTATATTTTTTAAAATATATTTTAACTTACATTGTTCTTTTCCAATGTTCTTCACATTAAGGTGTCAATATTGCTCTACAATCTTTTCCTTTTTTCCTTTTTTCCACACGTTAGTAGAGGGTTCAAATGAATATGTCGATAAAAGTTTATTCTCTTTTTTTATTGTTTATTTTATTTTTTCTGTCATTTATCACAACACTTCATTACAGTAAGGGAAGGGGCAAGACCAAAAGCGACATTCTATTGCAATAGAATGGAAATGTTAGATCCTATGGCAATTAGCATAGGTAGATTAAGATTACAATGCTCAGTTTGGGCAATCCGGTGGACTATGGGAGAAAGTCAATCGCGGAGGATGTGTTCTTGGAACACAGGCCTGTACGACTTTCTGGGTGAGGGGAAATTAGGGGATTTTTATTTGTATATATATATGTTTTTAAGCTCAGCTCTCAACGGGACCTCATTAATTGGATGTACATCTATTGTAGCTTCACACTCCAGAAACATTACCAAAAACTACACAAAAACATGCATAGATTATGGCTAGTTTGAATATAATGGTATGGAACACCGGTGGGATAAACAAACAACACAAACGCAAAAGCGTGCTCACACTGATGAAAAAAGAACATGTGGACGTGGCTCTATTAAGCGAAACGCACATTTTAGAGGAAGACATAAATACGTTAGCGGATAACATATACCATAATATTAGTCACTCTTCTTTTGTTACGAGAACTAGAGGGGTAGCCATAGTCGTCAGACGCAAATTAAATATCGAATTGAAAGGGGTATGGTCGGATGCTGAGGGGCGCATAACTATAGCTAGGATTATACACAATAACAGGAAAATTGCATTAGCAGCGGTATATGCCCCAAATTTGTACGAAGTGGGTTTCTTCACTTCACTAACCGGAGAAATGTTAAACCATCCCGAATACTCATATATAATAGGTGCGGATTTTAATGCCATTTGGAACCCAAGGATGGACAAAACTTACCTTACCTTTTCCAGCGAACAAAAAAATTCATCTAAAGCATTAAAAGATTGGTCGAAATCAACAGGGGTAACTGATTTATGGCGTTCACTTAACCCCATGACCCGCAAGTACTCCTGTCGTTCGTCGAGACACAACACACTATCCAGAATTGATTACGTCTTTGCATCCCCGAGAATATTTGATAAATATGAAGTGGAAATGACACCCAATGCGCTATCAGATCACTGCTACTTAATCCTGAAAGCAACATTTGGTACACTATCTTCCCGGGCCCCAAGATGGCGTTTTAATTCTATGCTGCTTAACAACAATGAATTCATTACACAAATTAAAGAAGCTCTCACAATATTCCTACGGGATAATGCTAACTCGGTGCAAGATCCCAGAATATTATGGATGTCGGTAAAGACTATGATTAAGGATTTCTCGGATAGATTTTCCTCCATATTGCGCAAAAATCAAAACACAAAACTATCTGAAATGGAAACGCTTTACTCAACGCTTTTTAATTCTTTAAAATACAACAACTCTATTAGACTAGAAAACCAAGTAAACATTCTAAAGACAGAGATCAAAGCAATATACAGACAAAAATCGGAATTGCAAATACGCAGCACAAGACAACAACAGTACTTCCAAGGCTCTAAACCTAGTCACCTATTAGCCATGCGACTAAGAATTAATGCAAAATTTGCAGATATAACTGCCATTAGGAAACAACAAGCTCTAGTAACAGAACCCAAAATAATAAACGATACATTCAAAGAATTCTACTCCGATTTATATAATTCAGAAACTACCTTTGATCAAGACAAATTAGACACATATCTTAATCAAATTACTCTCCCTAAAATTACGGAGGAAGACGCTAAACAGTTAGAAGTACCGATCACATTAGAAGAACTCAAGGAGGCCATATCCGGAATGAAAAACGGCAAGGCTCCGGGAATTGACGGTATCCCATCAGAAATGTACATTTCTTGCTGGGACATATTTGGACCCTTATTACTAAATATGATCTTATACTCAGTCAAAGAGGGAAGCTTCCATAAACACCAAAATACCGCACTCATTTCAGTTCTTCACAAAAAAGACAAAGACCCCACTGAGTGCGGTAGTTACCGTCCTGTAAGCCTCCTCGGAACCGATGTCAAACTGTACTCTAAGATATTAGCCATCAGATTGCAAAAGCATATGACGTCTTTAGTTCATCCGGACCAAACAGGCTTCATAAAAGGTCGCCTGATCAATGATAACATAAGGCGAATACTGCACGTACTAGATGCTGACAAAGAGGACACCACACCTAAGGCGATACTATCCCTGGATGCTATGAAAGCATTTGACAGGTTAGAATGGTCGTTTCTATGGGCAGTATTAGAAAGGATGGGGTTAGGAAAAGGATTCATTGATATGATTAAAGTACTATACAAGGACCCATCGGCCAGGATTACAACAGGCACATTCATCTCCGATATCTTTCCGGTATCACGCTCAGCCAGACAGGGTTGCCCTCTTAGTCCCGGACTATTCGATCTATCATTAGAACCTTTAGCACAATTTATAAGACAATCCCAACACATAGAACCAATAGTAATCAAGGGCACACATCTTAAAATTTGTTTATATGCGGACGACGTAATATTGTTCATGCAAAACCCCAACAACACATTGCCGCATATACTCAAGTTGATAGAAAACTTGTGATTTATCGGGATTTAAAATAAATTGGCCTAAGTCGGCGTTTCTTCCTCTTAACACCAGTGCAAAAAAAGACACAACCCTCCCAGGTGCGATACCCATGGTCAAACATTTCAGATGCTTGGGTGTGGAAATATTTCCCACCATAAGACAAACGGTGAAGCACAATTACACAAAAATACAGAACAAAATCAAAGACGACCTGGACAGGTGGGCAAAACTTAAAAACTCAGTACAGGCAAGGGTATCAATAGTTAAGATGGATGTATTACCAAGAATCAATTTCTTCAGCTCAATGCTTCCGTTACCTCCTCCAGAGGGCTACTGGAAAAGATTACAAACCTCCACATACAAATTTATTTGGAATAACAAACCACCTCGCATAAAAAGATCCACTGCACAGAGAAATAAAGCAGACGGTGGCATGGCAGTCCCAGATTTTTTACAATATTTTAAGGCCTTCACTTTAAGACCAGTGAAGATATGGTTTGACCCCCAGGCTTTGGTATCTTGGAGAGAATTAGAAGAAAACATGGTAGCCCCACAGAGACTGGAAGACATAGCACACACTAAACTTTCAATCAAGCATTGTGAGCGAGAATTTGGCCCAATAATTACCCATGCAATCAGAACATGGCGGGAAACACAAAAGAAATATCCTAACCCTCAAGAATGGCATAATCACACTCCCATATTCAATAACAATGCACTCTTAATGGGAAAACGACCTATAAGATTCCCTATATGGGAAGAGAAAGGCATACACTCATTAGGGCAGGGGTGGCCAACCAGTCAGAGACTAAGAGCCACAAAAAAATTACTGTGGTACCACAAAGAGCCACACCATATACCAGCGTTTCTCAACCTTTTTTTTCAGTCACGGCACCCTTCATGTGTTTATAGGTCTCACCCTCTGGCCTCTGAAGTTGCTAATGTCTTTTTTATTTGGGCCTCACAGGGTTAAAAGTACCCTGTGAGACCCACGGTTGCAAAATTACAAAATCACTTTTAGCCATTTAAAAAAATTATGTTTATTTAAAAAATGTTAAAGGGGAACTATTTTACTATTTCTTTCACTATTTGGGCACTTTTACACAATTCCTGTGAGTCTATGGAACACCTAGGTTTTTTTCAAAAAAAATGCATTGTTTTGTATTTCTAATCAAGTACTAAAAACCGCATTTTTCTACCTCAAGATCTTAAGCCGTTTTGAGGCTGGGCTCCAACCACTGTGTGGCCTGGTGCCAACTGCCACATCAACTGCCACATTATTATGCAGCTGAGAAATCTCTGACATCACAGATATGCACATTTTCAGATGACTCAGTTCAGTGAGGGTGAATATTGTGAGGAGAATTGGAAGAATTCGCCAATATGAGAATTAGAGACATATATCCTATTAATATAAGTCCACATAGCTAAGAAACAATGGTAAACACTGAAAAAAAAAGCCATTTATAAGATAGTTCCCCTTTAAGCACATGTATAGTCAATTGGTCCTGTTGTTCAGCCTCACAATGCTATTTGATAGTAAATGTGTTTATATGTCCCACCCCCTGGCCTCTGAAGTTGCTAATTTCTTTTTAATTTGGGCCTCACAGGGTTAACCTCTTAAGCCCGAGATATACAGTAAAAGTGTATATTTTCAGCATTATGTTTGTTTACCAATTATTTTAACTGTTATTAGTGAAATATAAGATTATAGAAATCTCAGGGCATTGAGTCGGAAAACGGCGCATATTGACAGGAGGAAGTGGCACAGCCAAAAGTGAGTGTAGTCTTTTGAAGGAAGAGACTCAGGGCTTTCAAATTTCGAAAAACTACCCTACCCAGCTCACACCAGCCCCTGTCAATCATCTGACTTCTGGATTTACTTTTTAATTTCTCTTATTTTTTGGGATTATCTCCCACAAACCTGAACGTTATTGCCATAAAACAGAACGCAGTTAGTTTCTCTACCTTTCTGTGAACGTCTTGCAAAAAACGGTGTTGCAATATGATGAAAAATGGTGGAGAAATTTACATTATAAAAAAGATGGCAGAATTCAGTACTGTATCTACAAAACCTTCTGTTTAATCATCTTCCCTTTATTCATTTGCTTAGATTTTTCAGGTCTGGTCAATTTTAGCATGGTGTTATTTACAGTCAAAGATAATTTTTTTTTTAAATAGAATTGATATTCTCCTTTGGTTCATTACAATTTACTCAAGCCTAGTAACAGACACACTATTTCTGACACTGATCCATATATGTCCCTAGATTCAGATACCAAGAACATGCTAATGGACCATTTAAAAAAAAATTGTAAATGTTTATTCTACGTCCTTATGGAATGAGTGACATAAAAAAAAAAAAAGTAAAAAAAAAAAAGTTTTTTTTTTTTTTTTTTTTTATGGATGGAAGAGCCGCACATTGACGGGCAAAGAGCCGCATGCGGCTCGCGAGCCGCGGGTTGGCCACCCCTGCATTAGGGGATATTTTTAATAACAAGGGCCTCTGTAGTTATGTCGAAATATGCATAAAGTTTAACCTCACCGAGTCCACATGGCTTTTTTATATACAGTTACGACTTTGTATGAGATCTCACGGTGTTCCATTACTCGTACCAATTGAACACCACAGATACCACAAATTTTTCTATGAAAGAGATACATTGGGAGGTTTTGTATCAAGTTTTTATTATCAATTACTAACGTCCTCGTATGAAACCCTTCAAATAGACACTGTCTGGAGGAGGGATATACCAGACCTGGAATATGACTTTGATTGGCAAGGAGCCTTGGCAAATGTCCGACTTACATCAAGGAACCCGGAGCATCAACAAATCAATCTGAACTATATTCACAGGACATACTTGACTCCTATAAGGCTGTGCAAAATGGGGCTTATACAAGACTCCAAATGCTCCCAATGTACAAATGGGGACGAAGGAACATTTATGCACATGTATTGGGACTGCCCACCAGTTAAGGCATTCTGGAAAGATGTGTCCCAACAATTATCAACACTCGTATTTTGGAATATACCTGTACACCCCGCGGTATTACTATTGAATGATGTTTTTGAGTTTGCAGTGAATCCACAACTAAAAAGATTGTTTTTATCGGGTATCACAGTAGCTAAAAAACTGATCGCATCACGTTGGTTTCAACCGGAAAAAATTTGCCGAAAAGTGTGGTTTCTTACATATCTTGATGTGATATATCAAGAAATATCTACAGCAAGAATTCTGGGGCTCAATGAATCCAAAATGTCAATGTGGTTAGAAGTGGTGGAGAGAATAAAAGCTAGCTTATAATGGTGGTGTCTGGTTAGGAGTGAGGGATAATGGAGGTACTATCCAAGAGGGGGTCTGGGAGGGGGGGGGTTGAGCTGGAGCATATGTGTGTAGGGTTTTAGAAAATAGGTATTAGGGGTATATTATATACTAACATTTATATAATTGTAATTTCGCTGGATATACACTGTATACGGCTAAAATGTTATTATAGACTATTTTTGTTTTATCCTGTTTCTGTACTTGCATATATTATAACCACCTTTACTGAAAGTTTCATTATGCATTGTGTGTCGAGTACTGACTTTTAATAATTTTTTGTTTTGCAATAATAAAAAAAATATAAAAAAAAAAAAGAAACAGGGCGGTAGTTGCCTGGGTCCAATTTGCTGCCCTTTTTGTGCAGGGGGGTTACTCTCGCAATTTTGAAGTCTTTGGGTACGTGTCCCTGTTTTATGGAGAGGTTATTATGTGTGTGATGACTGGGGTGATGGCGGCTGCCGAGTCTCTGAGGAATTTGGAGGGGATATTGTCATGGCCAGTGGCCTTGTTAGGTTGGAGGGCGCTCAGTTTTTTGAGTACCTCATCTGTTGTTAGCATTTCAAGTTTGAAGTCGTCATGTGTATTCGTCGTTGTCCTTCGTCGTCTTTAGTTGTCATTTGTTTGTCAGTGTCTAGTCTGGGTTCCCGAGAAGGCAATGAAATGTCACAATTTCTAATTTATGCAACTTTTTTTCATTTTGCACTGCAAATAGTTAAAATTAGGGATGTCCGATATTATCGGCCTACCGACGAAGGACAACGACGAATACACATGACGACTTCAAACTTGAAATGCTAACAACAGATGAGGTACTCAAAAAAAAAAAAATGTGATATCGGAAAATATCGGTATCGGTTTTCATTTTTATTTTCTATAACCTTTATTTACCCAGGCAAGCAAGTAAGAACAAATTCTGATTTTATTTATTGTCAAAAGTATGCATAATGTTGTGTTAATTCCACAACAAGAGATATGTAATGTTAATTACCTGAAATTATTCAATTTTTGGGGGGTGGAAACCCTGCATATATCGGTATCGGTTGATATCGGTTGATATCGGTATCGGAAATTAAGAGTTGGACAATATCGGTATATCGGTAAAAAAGTCAATATCGAGCATCCCTAGTTAAAATGTATAATAAAGTTGTCCGCCGAAGAGGGAATATATATATATATATATATATATATATATATATATATAATAATAATAATAAATATAAAAGGACAGAACCAGACTAGAAGAAGCTAAGTAACCGGCCGCTGATAGATTGAAACCAAACTTGCACAACTGGTCCAAGAGTGAGTACCCTTAAGTTTAGAGGGATTGAATAGAGTTTGTTTCATGTCTGTTTACAACAATACAAACATTCAAAACATTTACAACTCAGTATATTTAATAGTCACATACTTACTTGTATCAAGAGTTCAACCAGTAACAGAGAAATATGTCCAAATTCAAATAAAATTTACATGAACAAAGACCAGTATTGAGTTGATGTCAGAATGTTGATGCATCATAGTATGGCATTACAAATGATGGTCCATACAGAACATCTGCTTCGCTTGTGTTGATGGTAGGACTTCCAGGTGATAGTAAATAAAGAGAATTATCTGGAATCTTTCGAATATCTATCTATCTATGTTCACATGTGCAAAATTACAAGATAAATTATCCTGATAGTGATAATGTAGTACAATATAAAACTAATCCTGTTATTTTCTAATAACAAATCCCCTCAAATATTAAAGCTCATTTTGAGAGATATGAGTTAATATGTGGTGATCATTCATGTGGTCATCATTCATGTAGATGACAGATTGTGTGCAACGATATCACAATTTCACCTAAATATGACCCCGATACGATAAAACGATAATATTGAATTGTCACCCAAACCAAGTTGGCATGCAGACATAAAAAAAAGGTTGAGTTCCATATGATTATAATGACCAAACTAACAATAGAACAAATGCATATATTTAACGTATTTAATAATGTTTACATCCAGCAGAGTTGCTCAGTGGCTGGCAGTACAAGACTCCCTCCCTCAGTCCGTTTCTGTAAATGAGGATATCTTCCTAGTCACCCCAATAAATGTTACATTACATGCTGCTATGATGCCTGCATTTCCCCAAGGGGATCAATAAAGGAATATCTTATCTTAAGTTAACACATTTCCCAGCTAATATCCCTTGACATATCCCATAGGCTTCCTAATCCATAGAGCAGCGGTTCTCAAACTACGGGTCGCAACCCAAATTGGGGTCGTAGGTAGGTGACAGTGGGGTCACGCATTGGCAAAAAAAAATATCAAGCGAAAATCCGCGAGCCCAACTCAGATCGAGTTTTCCACCTGGCCGCTGTGTGTATTTGCCATGTCTCACCCCTGCATCAACGGAGGCACGGTATTTCAATACACATGTCTCATACATACTGCGCATGTATAATCACTGAGGCCACGTCTGGTCTTTTGTGGATCAGAGGAGCGCAAAGTGCTGCGACGTGCATGCGTGACAGGCTCAGCCCTGCGCAGGTATATCGTCTGGTCTTTTGTGAGTCAATGTGTACTCAGATATTTGTGATCGACACTGTCTCGTAACTAAAGCACTTCCAGCGGGGGGGGGGGGGGGGGGATTTCCAGGCCAAACATATAAAGCTGATTTGATTCATTTAACCTGGACACTCGCAGTGGATAGGTTTGTTGTCAGAAGCGGCGTGTCACATGCGTGTGTTCCAAATGCTGGCAAGAGAAAGGCAGAATTTAGTAGTAGCATTATCAGCACTACTATGAAACGGAGTAAAAGAAGTTATGATCCTAAATACTTGGCATATGGATTTACTTGGACTGGCCAATAAGATGACCCTAGACCAGTGTGTTTTGTGTTACGAGATCCTTGCTAACAAGAGCTTTAAACCAAGTAAATTACAGCAGCACTTGGAAACAAAGCATCCTGAATTTAAAACGAAACCGTTAGCTTTCTTTCAGAAAAAAAACGATGGTTTTAGAGCAGAGAAAAACTGTGCCGAAAACTGCAACAACCGTCAACGAAAAAGGACTACATGCTTCGTTTATTGTTACCAATTGGACCGCAAAGACTGGGAAACCCCACACACTTGCAGAGAGCTTTTGGTTGCTTTTGATTTGAAGCCCATCATCTGTAGCCACATAGAAGGGCTCATTGATCAATTTCGGAAATTAGTTTTTTTTTTTATATAATTTTTTTTTTATATAAAATATATATTATATAATTATACTTGTAGTTGTATTGTCTGCGAGACATCAAAATGCTCGCTATCTGCAAACAGCTCCACTGTCTGTCAGTCATAACCAACACTCTCGTTCACTAGGATACTATGATGAATTGAAAATGGGGGACGGTCCCTGATGTAAACAAGACGAAAGTCTTTCTCTGGTCTGCATCCCCTTAACAATTGTATGTATTGAGCTGTACTGTACCCATTCTGCAATCTGTTAATAAACTTTTCAATCAAACTTTTCAATCAAAACAGCTGCCCAACTCCGCGCTCTGAGCACCTGGCTGTTGCGCCCTCTGTGTCACTGTCGCAACAACAATCGCTGCAGGAGCGATAAATAATAACACACATTACCTATTCCGAAGACGGTAAAACACAGAAGGTGGTCTTGCGTTCAGGAGTGGTGGAAATAAACTCCTTCATGACAACATGAATGTCCAGTGAGTCCAGAATATCCTGATGCATATGCTGCGCCTGCAGCAAGTCCAGGTTATTATTATTAAAAAAATCAGATGAGACATTTATTTTCTGAGACACAAGTAAACACACTCTCCACTTCAGTCAGTTCTCCCTCTCTGCAATTCGTTCCCGCATACAACATCGCCGACAGATATATTCCTTTACTGCGAATTGTCCCAAAACAAAAACTATTCCAGGCCGCTATTTCTTTACCAACGGATTTCCAGTTCCAACTGGTTCATGCGTCGGCTACACTACACGCTGCTTTAATAACACTGCATTATCAAGACAGCGCCCCTATGCAGTGGTGCAGTCGTAATATGGGAACTGGTAACACGCCACGCGCAGAACAGATTTTTTTTTTTTTTTTTTTTTTTTTTGGAAATAGCTAAGCTGAAAAAGGTAGCAGGAACATTAGAACAGAGAACATTAGAACATATACAATTAGTCAACTGAATGCTTTGTATCTTGTTTGCTAATTCAGGTTAAAGACAGCCAATTTAACCAGCATATTAAGAGAGCAAGACTGTCTATCTGGTGTATGTTATGATGAATTGAAAATGGGGGACCCTGATGTAAACAAGACGAAAGTCTTGGTCTGCATCCCCTTAACAATTGTATGCATGTATTGAGCTGTACTGTACTGTACCCGGGTGTTGGAGGTCGTGCAGGTATAGCGAAACTAAGTTTGCTTTGGATAAGCTGATTCTGAAGCTGCAACTTTCTTCTCTTGGGGAGCGGCGGTGGCATCGTTGGTTCAGGTTGCGTTGCAGGTAGGAACATGATACTGTTGTCAAATGATCTGTTTATATCGGTTTGTATTTGCGGGCGGGGGCGTGGTTGAAGATGCGCTTTTGTTATGGGTGGCCGGGTGTACTCAAATGATCTGTTTATATCCGTTTGTATTTGCGGGCGGGGGCGTGGTTGAAGACGCGCTTTTGTTATGGGTGGCCACTGGCCGGGTACTTAGCGCACAACGAATGGATAGAGCGCATCTTTGTGCGCGCGTACTTCTGCCTCAGTGATCATCTAGTAACACGGCGTGTAACCGCGTGTGACCACGACTGCACCACTGCCCCTATGTATGACTTTGAGGATCTGGCAATGCATTCCAAGAGTAGGGTAAATCTGCAGTGCCGGCACTGTGTAGTAGCGAGTCACAGTGCTGGCCGCCAGGCCGCGCAGTTGCAGCGGTTTGGAAAACATGGGGGGGACAAATACTGCATTCTGAAATCATGCGGGGGACATTTTCCGGGGACCCCCCCGCAAGTTACGCCCCTGCCTCCCAGGCACGTGCACACATAGAGCATGTGCCTGTTTTGTTACGCATATAGACTGCCCTTCCAACTGAAAAATGTCAGGTAAAGAGAGAGAGATGCCCCATATTCCATTGCAGTTTACATGGCCTCCTCAGCGTGCCTCTCCACGGACCTATATATTTTATGCATAGCGTGGGTGGTGATGATGATGATAGAAACCGCTGTGGCGCATAGTTGAATGCTGGTATTACACTCATTGAGGGACACGAAGAAGTCAAGTCCGTTGGGCTTTGGGAATCTCAAATACAAATCTGGATTGGAATAAAAATGCATTTATATTAAACAATACAGAATATACAGCACTTCTTGGGGTCTGTAGGGTAAGCACTTATTCCCTCCCCCCTGAACATTTATGGAGATGTATGGGCCTTTTAAGTCAGTGATAATAAGTGTCTTTCAAGGATAAGTGAGCTCCTGCACTGATTATTATAGTTCAATATTCAATATTTGATCACCAAAACCCCCCCAAAAGCATAAAAAGGGGGCCCCCACCCGAAAAGGGCCCTTAAAAATCGGGCTTGCGCGCTTCGCGCCCTCGGTTGTAACACACAGGTATAGTGCCCTTTTCAGCCTTTGAGCACCTGCCCCTCTAAAGTCCTGTGCACGTCCCTGATGCCTCCCACTGTCTGAGCAGGAGGAGGCGTTCATCGATCTTTCTTGTGACGAGCTACTGAAAGTCAAGTTCACTGGACAGTTCCTCGGAACGACTAGCCATTACTGTGTAATGCTGCACTGAGAAAGCGTGTCCCGTTTGCATCAACATACCTCTGTGAAGCGGGATTCTCGGCTCTGACATTAATAAAAAATAAATACAGATCTCGCCTCAGAGTAGAAGCGGATCTGCGCCTCTTTCTCAGCACAACACAGCCACATATCATGGAACTATGTTCAAATATACAAGCACACCCTTCCCATTAAGTCTCATTTTTGTTTATTCTTGAAAAGCGGATGTGAACGCATAAAAAAATAAAAATAAAAGGTTCTGCCAACATTTTGGCTCGATGGTTTTATAAATGTGTACACACATATTTTGGCTCGATGGTTTTATAAATGTGTACACAGAAACAATTCTGTTTGATAATATGCATTCATTTCATGAATAACATTGTGCTGTCATTTCATTTGCTAATAAATATAATCAAGTTCCAACGTGTGCTTTTATTTTGATATTCATTATTTCCATGTTGAAATGACACGATACACGATACGTGTGGTCGCCAAAAATCTTCCAAAATAAAATGGTGTTGCGGTATGAAAAAGTTTGAGAACCCCTGCCATAGAGCATGTATTCTAGGGTATTGGTGAGGCTGACTGAGTTTGCCTTCTGTGCAAAGATGCCACGTGGGAGAAAGCAATAATGAATTGGTTACAAAACATTGTCACCCCTTTTCACATGTTGGCGACACTTGAAAAAGGCCACAGGCCGAAACGTTGTGTTAAAGTATATTAAACTTGGGAACACTGCAGACGGTGTGCTGACTTTTTTTCCACAACCATACATATCTATTTGAGTCAAGCACCCGTGACTATACTTTGGATGTGCGTGAGTCTTTTCTACTACAGTTTGTGACATGGGCCTAATTCCTTACCCAGGACTAATTAGTGAACTTGTCCTTCAGCCTCAGTATTTTAGAAAATGTCCATGAAACACTGAAAACGGTATTCTAGTTGAGTAGTATATTTTCTCAACTCTACTCTCCAGTAGGACACCTGTGCTTCTTGAGACCAGGGACGTGGCGGAACGTTCTTCCACAAACACCACAGCTGTACGGTTTAGCACCCGTGTGGATTCTCATGTGTATCTTCACAGTTCCTTTCTCGTTAAATCTTTTACCACAAACGGCGCAGCTAAACGGTTTCTCCCCGGTATGAATTCTCACGTGACTCTGCAGGTGTTCCTTGCGAACAAATCCTTTCCCACAAAGTGTGCAACGAAAAGGCTTCTCCCCGGTGTGAATTCTTCCATGCCTCTCCAGGTCTGCAAACCCAGTAAATACTTTACCACAAATTTTACATTTCCTGTGAACACTAAAGTGAAGCTGCAAGCTCTCCGTCGGTTCTAAATGTTTACCACACAAACCACAAATACGCGGGTGGACTTTAACATGCTTCATCAAAGACTGCTTACTAGGAAATGACTTTCTACACACTTTACAACAAGCAGAAGTGAGAGTTTGATTTGATGATTTAAATTCAGGGAACGATTCACCAGGTACCTTGAACTTGTTGCTAATAGACAAGCTTTGTCCTTTGATTTTCTGCATCTTATTTGACCTCCATCTGTTTGAACCTGACTGAGGTTCTCTAGTCTCCTTCCAAGCATCACAGTCTTCAGTCTCAGTTCTATAACGGTCTGAAGAGAGGAACTGGCCATAGTTACTGAAGTCCTCTCCTTCTGGTTCCGTTTTAATCTGTTCAGTTGAGGTGCTGGGTAGATAACTAGCTTGGTCTAAGTAGCTGTCCGGTTCTACATGAGGTTCTGTTTTCATCAGTTCAGTCGAGGTGCCAGGTATAGGGTCTCCCTCTCCATCTCCCTCAAGTTGGGTTTGTATGGACTGAGATTCTTCTTCATTTCCCCTCCTCTCATGGACAGGAGTGAATGGTAACCTTATGATATCAGCTTCCTCCAGCTCCTGAAGCTGCTCTCCTCCTTGACTGGTCCAGACTTCCTCATGCTCCTCTTTAATCTGTGGAGGCTCCGGGTCCTCTTGGTCCAAACTGAAGCTCCTCTGCTGGGGCGGGACATCGTCTAGAGGAAAGGGGTGGGCACAGTTAATCATTTTAATAACAGGTCATGGGGATAGGTCACCGTGGTGTGGAGATGGCTGGTTTGAGCAGCTACACCTGCCCTGGGTCAAGCGAATCAGACCTGGGAGCAGGTGTGGCTGCACACCTGTTGCACATTGAAGTAATCAGTGTAGCACAGGTTAAATCAGCCATCCTCACACACACTGAGGAGATCCTTTGTCATCCATTTTGTGAATCCATTTGTTTAAACAACATATTTGTTGGCAGACGGCTCGTGCTATCTTAACGTTAGCAAGCTAAGCATGCATAGCGTGACCTGTGTAACTTGTGCTCCGCTGGGAAAGACTGTTCATCACTAGGGATGGGAATCAAAAACCGGTTCCCGTTGGGAGCCGGTTCCTAATTGTCAGATTCCTGGAATCGCATGCCTCCGTGACTATCGATTCCTCTTATCGCTGCCAGGTTTTTCTGACAGTTGCGCATTTCAAAACAATAACGTTAGCGCCACGGCAGACTATTTGATTCCTTAAGGGCTCGAATTTGCCTGGGTTTTGGTCATATGCTCCCAAAATGCTCCCGCTGTTTGCAGTGGCGTCGCGTGGGTAAAATAACAGGGGAAGCCAAAAAAATTAAAAAAAAATTTTTTTAAATATTTTTATTAATTTTTTTAATTTTTTTTTAAAGTCAAGCAGTCACCATGTACACTACAGTATGGCTCGGCGGCCAGTCAAACTTTCTTTTTATTTATTTAACAGATTGCAGAATGGGTACAATACAGTACGGCTCAATACACACAATTGTATAAGGGGATGCAGACCAGAGAAAGACGTTTGTCTTGTTTACATCAGGGTCATTAATACTGCTGGAGCATTGGTTCATTTTTGGTCCGATTTTTCCTTGCACGATTTTGCGCGCCGCGTGAGAGCAAATTCGAGACACATATTCGGTTGCAAAAAGGTGTCCCACGGTCTCCTCTATGGCCGTGAATATACACGTGAATATACACGACCAAGGTACCCATGTACATGACAAAATACTTCCCAAAGGTCAGTGAATACCACGATCACAACACCAGAGGGAGCTCCACAAATCATGTTAAACCCAGATTCGGCTCAAACAAGGGACTAAACACGTTTCGCAATTATGCCACATCAATGTGGAACGCCCTACCCAAAGCTGTAAAGGAATGTGAATCACTACCCACTTTCAAAAACACTCTCAAAAAACACCTAAGGGAGACTGCAACTCGAAACTGGCCCCTGTAAATGTCCGAACACAACCCCCTCCAATGTACAGTAAATTACCAAGTATGGTCTTGTCAATAATCCAATGTACAGTGTTGTTTGTACAGTTGTACAGTGTCCCCCACCCACCCCTCCTACCCAACCCCCCCCCCCCACTCCTAACCAACCCCCCCCCCCCCCCCCCCACCCACCCAACCACCTCCAATGTACAGTCCCCCCCCCACCCCCCCAATCCAATGTACAGTTTCCACGCCTAATGTATATACTCTTTTCTTTCTGGACTCTTTTTGTATCACAAACAGTACTGTAATTGCAAATCTGGTATGTCATAAATGTATAGATGGAGCAGTACTGTCTATCTGTATGTCATGTATGTCATATATGTTACGATGTATTGAAAATGGGGGACCCTGATGTAAACAAGACGAAAGTCTTTCTCTGGTCTGCATCCCCTTAACAATTGTATGTATTGAGCTGTACTGTACTGTACCCATTCTGCAATCTGTTAATAAAGTTTTCATTCATTCATTCATTCATCGGAATCACGGCGCGCCCGTGGGACACTTTTCCGTTTCGGCGAGTTTATTCCACGCTTTCTGTTTTCCTTTTCTAAGCATTTTCGGGGCTACATGTGAATAAGTAAAAGTTGCGGGACACCCAGATGTTTCCACGATAGAAAGCTTGCGTGGATCCCATAATAGGCTCACTTAATACAGCGTTTTTAAAATCACGCGACATTTTCAGGGTCGCGAGCCGACCTTTTCCCCTCGTTTTCGATGATGGAATATTCGGCCCGTGGGAACAGTTACGGGTTAATACAATGTTCAGAGTGCAGAGGGGAAAATATGCTGAGTGTTTTCCTCACAGCCCCGTTTTAAACTTTTAGGGTGTGGCAGTCAGCTCGAATCTGATTGGCTAGGATCGGATTTGGACTCTATAATGCTGGAAGCCTGGAGAAAGAGACCTACCCCCTGCCTCTCTCCTATACTAGCATCAGTGAGCACAGTGAGTCTGACAGTGTGTTAGAGGGAGTGAGAAGGAGAAGAGGGAGACATTTAAAAAAAAGAAAAAAAAATTATAACACAGATGCACAGATGAAAAAGAATGTAAACTATATTTAATTTTTTTTTTTTTTTCATATTTCATATTTGATATTAATTCATATTTTAATATTAGGGAGGCATGGCTTCCGTTGGCTTCCATAAGGATTCGCCACTGGCTGTTTGACTGTTTCTAAGTGCAGAGATTGAAAACTACTCGAATGCTTTAGAACCGAGTCATTCATTTAATTCGGGGCACCTAACAGCTGCAGGGCTAACGCTAGCTAACACTAGCTAACGCTAGCTCATACAGACACACAGAGAGATAACAGCAGGTAGTACCAGGGTTTCCGTTAGAAAAAATTGTTGCCGGTCTCCGTGACCTGCAAGATTTCAATCTACCGGACAAATGAGATTAATTCCGGTCATAGTTTGAGCTTTAAAACAATTGATAGGCAGGCTATATAAAGAATGTCATCCTCAAGGCATGTAGATTTATAATATTATTACTTAAAACTAGTCTACTTTTGCGTATACAGTCATTAATTAATATATTCCAAATAAAATAAGTCCCTCGATACTCCGTGCTGCTGCTGACTTGAAATAAAATAGACCGCGTATATGTGGGGAGTCGGTCCGACACTAAACAGCAGTCTGTTATAATCACATTTTTATGAGCTAACGAATTCCGTTATATTGGACATTTGTATTAATTATATCAAGCGAAGAACTGAGAAAGCAGAGAGACGGCAACATTATCGTGGTTTGCGTGACGACTCTCTCCACCTCGCAACGACTTATTTGCAAAGAGTATGGCGCTGCAGAGAAGCTGATTTAGCTGTTATTGGCTCTTTTCTGGGAACCGCACAGCAGCGCCCCCCACCCAACATTGGCTGAAAATGGCTGAATTGGAGTACTGCTGGAATACTGCATTGTGCTGATAGTGCTCTGGCTCTGCAGCTTCTCACAAGTTCGCACACCCAGCACTAAGCTCCCGTCTGACAACGTCGTTGTCATTATTAGAAGCAACGAGGAAACAAATGTAATGATCGTTTCGTTCATCGCATAGGCTATTTAATTTGAGACTATTTTAATACAATTCAAATAATCAAATTGTGCTTAGACTCAGGGAATTATTTTCACCGGACATTAAGACCGGAGAGATGAAATATGTCGGACTTCAACAGATTTTGCCGGTCAAATACCGGTAATTACCGGCTAACGGAAACGCTGGGTAGTACAGGTACAAATAAAAAAAAAAGGAGGTGGCGGCTGTTGTGTAAACCTTGTACTCTTTAGTTCACATATAATAAGAGACGGAGAGCATGTGATCATGTTGACTAGTAGGTAAGTCAGGAAGTACCGTGCAACATACAAACATGTCCGTGTAGCAACACGAGCCAATACCTTACAGGACAGGGGCGAGCGGGGACCGGGGAGGGAGCCGTGTGTTTGGTGTGCTGGTCTTCTGACCAGAGACGGAGAAGTCAGAGGAATAACGACCTGTTGAATACAACTACGGTTCAATAGATTAAATTTGTTTAAGATATTGAACTGTAGTTACATTCAACAGGTAGTTATTCAATAGATTAAATTAGTTTAAGAATAAAACATTTAAAATAAAAAATAAGAGAATCTCAAATACATTATTTTATTTAAGTGTAGGCTATAGTTAATTTTTTTTTTTTTTTTTACAGTTTTTGTATTTTTCTGAAATGTCAAGTTGCATGTTGTTATTCTAACCAGCTTAGTTCTGTTGCATTTCCAATTTATTTATTTAAATTATAAATTTATCAGGGATCGATAAAGAATCGGATCGATAAGCAGAATCAATAATGGAATCGTATCGATAAAATCGTATCAATTCCCATCCCTATTCATCACTAGGGATGGGTACCTTTCACATTTGAACTGATACCGGTACCGGTACCTGTGAATCGATACCGGTACCTTTTTTCGGTACTTTAGTCTCAAGAAATTTCCCGTAAAAAAAAAAAAAGTAAAAAAAAAAAAATCGGTATCTCACTTGATTCGATACTCGGTAGTACAGACGTGTTTCGGTTCGGTACCTCAAAAGTACCGAATTCGGTATCCATCCCTATTCATCACTGCATACAACTTGGTTTAATCCAAGCGTCCATTCAGAAACTTTGTATTAAACTTTGTATTAAATAAGAAATAAGACATTTGGCGACATCTGTGACTATTCCTATGCCTTGGTGTGTGTTCAGCTGACACTGTTGACACGCTCACTACGCATTGGGCTCTATGTGCTCCAGCAACAGGAAGGCAACCGCGACACGACATGGACAACGCAACAATGTTGCAAGCACTCAGCATTTATTGTAAATGACCACCAAGGGTCAAGATGCCTGTTACATTCAAGCCTAAAATATGGCTCGTCAAGGCCTTGAATGCGACGTGGTGGACACAGGACACTGGACAAAAGTTTATCAAAAATAACTATTTATTTACAACTAACTAAATGGACAGAAATAGTGGGAGCTGGGTGTTCCAGACTCCAAAGTTAAATAACAAAACTATAGGCAAAAGGAAGAACAAGCCGAATGTACAACAAAACAATGAGAGCAGGTGAGACGCTGGAGAGCTGAGACATCTCCTGTGAAGTGGGGGAGACTTGACAACTGCTCCCTGCACTGCATTTGTAGGGCGTGGTGCCTCATCACCACACCTGTGATGAATTAGAAGGGCGGCCATTTTAATAACAAAAACAGGAAGAAACAGTGTGTCAATTAAACCACCAATTAGTGACAGCACACTTAACCACAATGTGAATATGCACCACAGACAGTAAGTATCCCTCCACCATGTGAAAGTAATACGTAACAATGCCCATCATCTTTATTATCAGTAAGCTTTCATTTACATTGGACTCTAGAAGATGATCAACATTTTCTTTATTTGGTATATAATATTTACATTAGACAAAGGCCAACATAAAGTATGCATAATGCTCAACCAGCACTAGACTTTCTTATCAAAAAGTAAAAGTCACAGAAAAGATGATTAGGGTTTTAAATAAGGACGTTTATGGGGTTTCTTGTATTAATAATAATTTGCACTAAGGAATGTTGTAACTGGGGCGGCTAAGTGGCACAGTGGGCAAGGCGCTCGCCACTAACGCAGGAGACGCTGGTATGGGTTGGCAATACAGACGCAGTAGGGAGGTGTAGTGGTTACGTCATTTTAGTTTTTTCCTGTTCCACCCTCTGTTCCACTTAATGTATTTCCCCATTGCCCATTTCTAAATTGGCTCGTTTAAAAGAAATAAAGCATAGATATTGGCATGGTGTACCTTTCTGTGCATATTCATCCACAATCTATAGCTCAACATGAAGATATTCGCAATTAATCGTAAAGGTAGCAAAATAACAACGTTTATGTTTTCGTTCACTGGGAGACTACACTGCCGTTTGGCGCTGCTGACTGACGTCACCACAGTGTAGCCCCCTGGCTTTAGTCGCAGACCTAGGATCAGATTTCCCTTACATTCCATAAGCGTACAATGGGAAAATAACTGACCCTGAATCTGTTGCTAGTATCTCTTTCACCAATCATTTTTTTTTTTATATTTGTATTTATAATTTAAATCGTATAACGTTATTTCGCTGCATATCAAATCACTGGTACATGCATTATAAATTATTATAAATATAAATAAATTATAAATGTCATTTTTCAGTCTCTAGCATTGTATTATAGTAATAGGAGTTAGTATCAATGTGTTTTTGTGTCTAAATACCATATTGGCGGATTGCTCTCATTCAGCTCAGACAATTTCCTGCTAGATTTAATTAGGTCATCCTGATTTGAGGCATATCGTGACATCACCGGGGCCCTGGGTAAGCGGACAGTGATGCGATTGGCTCTGTAGTTGGAGCTAATGGCCGCCCACAATCTACCTAGACTACACAGCGAGTGGAAACCACTTCCTCATACTGCGAGGCAGAGTGAAACCAGACACCTCTGCATGCACTCTGCGAGGGAGAGAGAGAGAGAGAGATAGAGAGGGAGAGACAGAGAGACCACTGTGCAAACACTCCACGCGCAGGTCACTTCGCTGTGAGCGTTTCCACGGTTAGCTTGCGGCTAACGTTAGTTAGCTCGCTAGCTCACGGCTAAAGTTAGTTAGCTCATAGCTAACATAATATTAGCCTAGCTCGAGGCTAACGTTATATAACCGAACAATACACGCATGCCCTGAACCGTAGAGGTTGTATCGAACGGTGTACGGTTCAAATGCATACCGTTCCACCCCTACTACTTAGCTAACGTTAGCTTATTTGGGTTTTCAGAAAAAGGCAGACTATGTGACACTAATCTCTAGGTAGTATCGTATCGTGTATTTCATCACAGTAGCCTCCTGGTGTTTAACACTTTGATCGCCATGGTTAAATTCATAATTTACCATCCCTAGCCAGCTCTATTTGTCTATGGAGAAGTTCCCCTTCTTTGCAGGGCTATAACTTTTTAAATTCTATTGCTAAATTGACATTATTATGGCCCATTCAATGTCCTATATCCATTGTTCAGGGTGTAGCAACGATATACCTTTTCATTCACATATTCATACTAAAATATGGTCTAAAGTATAAGTATGTTTTTATCGTTTTCTGCAGCTTTCTCCAGAACTTGATTTATAGCCCCAAATGCATTATATTGATGATCAAATACAGTTTGGTAGCGATCGGTGCCAGATGAAAAATTTCAACTGGAGGTACTTCTAGAAGTTACTACGTATCATCTGATATTGACCGGATGGGCGAGGGGGCGTTTATAATTCCGTGGGCAATGTTATACCATTCATCTAGTGTGGGTCATATGATCATCAGATCAGTTAGTATAGAAGACGTTAGAAAATAACGTTGAAACTCACCGTATCTTCCTCGCGCCGTTGGACGATCAGCTTGGAGTAGACAGTTTTCGATTATGGGATGTTGATCCTGATGAACCATTTCCAGGTTGTATAATACTATATACGTCCAAATAACGTTGTTTATTGAGTTAGGGCGAGCGATTGATTATCCAGTGTGTTGAGATAGAGTCCTGCTAATGATCGCGAGTGCCCGGACGAAATATGGATGAGCACTTCCTGTTTGACGAGTCACTTCCTGTTGGTGATCTGCCGATCGGCCACCAGATGGCGCTCTTGAACCGCTAGAGAGTTGAGTGGAGCTCAGCTGTACATCTCAGGTCCCCGGAGGAGAAATATGATTTCGATCACAGATTTTTGAAATATTGATATCAAAGACGAGTTACGGCGTCTTCGGCAGAATGAGCATGGCTAGGAAAGACGTCCAAAGGCGTTTTCGGCGACCATAGTGTTAATAAACACTTCTAGCCATGACAGCATGATGTAGAAGGTCGGCTTGTTCTGACTTCAACAGGCAGCTCCACTTTTCTTGTTAAATTAAATGTAACAATCAAATTCAATGTAACTATCGATAACGTTAGCTAATTTAGCAATTTTTGGATTGTGAGGAACCAATATTATATGACAGCCCCGCCCCCATTCGCTAACCAACCAATCAATGCTACACAACATCAAAGCAACGGTTGTGTTGCAGTCGCTAGTTCGATTTTTGTGATAGGTACTAGGGATGCCCCGATCACGTTTTTTGCCACCGATACTGATCGTCTTGAGCCATATCGGCCGATACCGATCCGATATCGATCGTTTTTGGTATAAAAAATATATTATATATATATATAAATCTTTTTTATATAAAAAATATATATTATATAATCATACTTGTAGTTGTATTATCTGCGAGACATCGCCACCAAGCAACAAGTCAAAATGCTCGCAATCTGCAAACGGCTCCACTGTTTGTGTGTACTCGAGTAGCCTCCAGCTACGGCCAGGATTCTCCGGCGCTGCAGCTGGACCCTATTGGTATAAATCACATTCAGCATGCCCTCAGCTCGAATACGCATCTAATCAATGTTATAAGACATTGATATCAGGAGCTATCTGTAGCTACTGCTAGCCGGCTAGATAACGTTAAGACAACGCCTCAGTGAACTATTTAGTTTAGAGCTAACGTGAGCTAACGTAGGGCTGGGCGATATGAACAAAAACGTTATCGCGATAAAATTATAAAATTATTTTCATATAATTCGATATCGATAATTATCGTCGATATAATGTCCGTCAAGTTTAATTAACTTCTTATGCTGCTGCGAATGTCTCAAGTCGAGTTGATGTCGTCATCAGTCCGCGCACGTTAGTAGTTAGCTGACAAGCGGAGTATCTCATGACAATAAATATGACACTAAAATACTCTCTTCCGCCACAATATATTGAAACGAACTGTATACCCCACACTACTATAAACGTGGCCTCAGAATTCAAAACACACACATACTCGGCACGTAAATATATAAAACATCGCCGTGCAAGCTAATTAGCCTAGCAAGCCTGTAGTATCTAAGCGGTGTATTCCATGACAATGTGCTAAATATTACACTAAAATACTCTCTTCCGCCACAATATATTGAAACGACGTCCACTGTATAACCCCACTACTATAAACGTGGCCTCAGAATTCACGTCACACACATACTCGGCACGTAAATATATAAAACATCGCCGTGCAAGCTAATTAGCCTAGCAAGCCTTGTTGTTGAGTGAGTCCTACCTCCTTCCGGGTATACTTCGCTCTCGGCCATCTCCTTCACTGATTGGTTGTTAGCTGTTGTGCGTAAACACGTCATCACGTAACGTTGGTTGTTGTTAGTGAGTGTGCTGAGCCGAGGCTGAACGGAGCCAAGCTTGGAAAATCGATATATCGAAACTTTGCGACCACGTTTCATGTTTATTTCGAGGAAATTATTTATCGCGATAGTTATCGTTATCGTTTTATCGCCCAGCCCTAAGCTAACGTGAGCTACCGAGTCAACGGAGGTAACTTATCATGCACTCGACTATTGCTGGAGCATTTGTTGATATCAGCAGCTATCAGTAGCTAGCCAGCTAGATAACATTAGACAATGCCTCATGTAGTCACTGGGTCATTTAGTTTAAACAGTAACGTTAGCTTGGTAGGTAGCCAACGTTAGCTCACGTCGCATGCACCAGACTATAGCAGACTGCGAGGCATAGGAGCCTCTTGTTTACACGAGTGCGGGAGGGGCTGGGGAGGAGGAGGGGCCGTACACTGCAGGCAGCTGTGTGTCTGAGAGAGAAGTCAGCAGTGAGATCTCTGCTAAGAATTGGATCATGTTTTTCGATCGGTTTTGACGATCGGCGAAAATAAAGCATTATCACCGATCACCGATCTCATATTTATACTGAATATCGGCCGATACCGATCGCTGGCCGATCGATCGGGGCATCCCTAATAGGTACGCAACACCCTCTGCAACACACTCTGCGACGGTTGCAGATGTCGCAGAGCCATGTTGTGTTGCAGTTGCGTTGCAGTTGCCCGAGCATGTAGAGCCCTTTACGCAAAGCTAGTCCTCCGGTCATGCATCCACTCAACTCAGAGAATACAGCATCAGGCTATTCTAAAAGTATTGATACTAAAATAGAGTATTGAACCGTTGGGTATCAAGATACTTTTCTAGTATCTGTGTATCATGCAACACTAGTAAAGACATTTATTTTGACATTCTGATTTAAGAACTTTCTAAATAAAAGTGAATTTATCTGACTTCTTGTATTAATTGATGAAAAAGTAGCTATGTGCAGTAATATAGATTATAAAATTGAGGATGTAATATATTATTGAGCTGCAATGCTGCATTGAGATGCATCGTAGAATCGATCGAATCAAATCGTGGACAGCTGAATCGTAATCGAATTGAATCGTGAGGCCGGTGAAGATTCACAGCTCTAGTTTTCACTATCATCTCTGCTTGTGTCGCTGTGTCGGAGAGCCCTGTAAAAAGCCAATTAGGTGGCGTGTGACAGGGTCTACTGCTACACACAGGTAGAGATGATGGTGAATACAAATGTTTATTTATTTATTATCACAATATTTATTTACAGTGGCTCTCTGGCATTCAAAATGAGTTAAATTAAGCAAATGTGAAAGAAAATAAATGCTCTCCTGTTTTGCTTTTATATCAAACAGGTAACAATTAGCTTCTCTGTAGCAACCTCTTTAACCTCTCTCTGAGGCTGGAGAGGGTGCCCCAGCTCTGGAAGACCTCCTGCATTGTCCCAGTGCCCAACACCCTCAATGACTACAGGCTCTGACTTCACACGTCATGAAGACCTTTGAGAGGCTGGCCCTGCAACACCTCAAGCCCCTGGTGCATGACTCCCTCGACCCCCTGCCGTTTGCATACCAGGCAAACATCGGGGTGGAGGACGCCATCATCTACATGCTGCACAGAGCCTACACGCACCTGGAGAAGCCGCACAGCTCAGTGAGGATTATGTTCTTGGATTTCTCCAGCGCCTGGCTTCAACACCATCCAGCCATCACGGCTAGCGTATAACCTCACGGTGATGCAGCTGGAGTGCGGCCTGGTGGCCTGGATCACGGACTATCTCACCAACAGACCACAGTACGTCACAGTAATTCTGACGTGCTGGTGAGCAACACCAGTGCCCCCCAAGGAACTGTGCCGCCCGTCACCCTTCCTGTTTAACCTCTACACCTCCGACTTCTGCCACAACTCGAGCGGGTGCCACCTGCAGAAGTTCTCCGACGACTTCTCCATTGTAAGTTACATCACTTATGACAATGAGGATGCTATGCTGTGGTATGCTGGGGGGGCTACATCAACTGAAGGGACACCAACAAACTGAACAAGCTGGTGAGGAAGGCTAGCTCCGTGGTGTGAGTCGAGCTGGTCAGACTAGAGGTGGTGGCAAGGAAGCTGGTTGCTAGAGCTGATGTTTTCCTTACCGCACACATTTGCAAAATATTTCCTACCGCCGCGGTTATTACAACAAATTTAAAAAAAAAAGTTTGAATGCATTTTTTTTTTTAGTAGTAGTCTACTCTTTATAGCATATAGCCTGCCTCTAGTCTAAATGTCTATCTTTAGAGGATTACTTTGCAGCATGAATATTGTTTGGGATTCGGCAAGCACGCATTAGTTATTGAAAGTGAAACACGGATTCGAAGTTTCCCCTCTGGTCGTGCGCAGTTCACTCGGTGTCGCGGGCAGGGGTGGTTACCCCTAACCCCCCGACCCTTTCTTATTATTATTACTATAAAGTTACTACTTTATAATAAAGGCATTCGTTTTGTGGCATTAACATTATATAGTTATACGTTCAATAACATCAGCGTATTTACCGGACCATAGCAAGGGCAAGCAATACTATTTTTTTTTTATCAATTTTTTTTATTATTAATTACATGAAACAAGACAACACAATAACCACAGTAACAAAAAACATAACTCCACAGGAGAATAACAAACAATAATAATACAGAATAATAAATTATAAAGACAAAAAGAAAAAGAAACAGCGTCCAACCTATCAAATATAGATGGCTACTTCAATAACAAAAAGGTCTTCAACATGCCAACCTTTCCCCACCTTTACAAAGTGGAGTGACTTAAAAGATTGTTTACGAGAGTGTTGCCGCAGATTTACTGTAGATAGCCTAGGTCCCTTACACATGTTCAAGACTGCCAAACTCGCAGAAGGTAAAGTGTAAGAAGAAAGAAAATCTTCCTCCAAGTTGGTTGACAGGTCAATCAGTCTGCCAATATTAGTCCCTTGGGGAGATGGCATGTGAATTGACATATAGCGCAGAATAGCTAAATATCAACCCCCCCTAAAATCCCCCCAGTCAAAGTTAAGAAGGACAAGACAAAAACCAAGACAGACAAGACATTTCCTCCTCCCCCTCCCCAGAGACCGCCGGACCCCCCCGATCAAGCGCCCCAACCCCGCTCAGCCGCACACGGCGGTCTTTACCTTCTCAGCTGCTGCGAACCACAGGTCAATGCCAGCCTGCCCTACCCCAATCACCCGAGCCGTGGATATCTCAAGATAAATCACATCCAATAGAGTTAGGGACCAGTTAATCATTGTAAGCTTCTCAGGCTCCTTCCATCTCATTGCTATTAGCTTCTTCGCTGCTGTGACGCCCGCTAGGACAACCCTTTTCAGTTGTACGGACGCGGGTAGTGTCGTTATATCGTTCAGGAGTAGCGTAACAGCCGTGAATGGGATAGTTAAGCCACACAGATCTGAAAGTTTGTCCGTTATTGACCTCCAGAAGCGGGCCACTGGTGGGCAATCCCAATACATATGCATATAAGTGCCAGTGGCCTTTTGAGAGCACAAAGTGCACCGAGAGTCGGTTATCAGTCCCATAGCAAATAGCTTCCTAGGTGTAAGATAGGTCCTATGAATATAATTAAAATTAATTTGCTGGTGATTGGGGTTGCGGGAAGATAATGCCACATTTGCCCAAACATCATCCCAGTCAAACTCGGGGTCCAACTCCGGGATATCCACACGCCAGATTGTATCCAATGATAAATTTTTATACGTGGATTGAATTAAGAGCGTATAAAAGTCTGAGACAAACCCTCTGGATGTCGTCCTGTCCACTATGAGCCTGAGGAAGGGGTGTGGGTGCAAAGCTTGAGCCCACGGTACGCCATGCGCCCTCAGTGCTGAGGCCTAACAAAAATAATAGTTGGTTTCAGGTTGCCGACCGACCCTGCCGATTTAGGTGCGACCCAATATATTTTATGAGTTTTTAAAAAAATAAAAAAAAAAAAAAATAATCATTTTTTTTTTTTTTTTTTTTTTTTAGAATAAAGTTTCATAGAAATCTTAGTCAAATATTTAGTATTATGGATATTAAACATGCTGGCAGAGTACATGCATCCATGTTGTTGTGAACATTTTAATTAAATAAAGAAATTCCCTATCCATAGTCGCCATGGGAAAGAATAAAATAAAAAAATAAAATAAAATAAATTCCCTACCTACCCATGGCCAAACTGACAACCAACCTGAAACCAACTATTAATTTTGTTAGGCCTGACCTTAGTTGAAGGTAAAGAAAGAAGGACTCGCCGGGAAGATCATAAAATTCTCTTAAGTCCTGAAACGCACGGAGGCCGTTCTTATCATAAATATCCTCCAGAGTATGCACTCCCCTCCTTTGCCATTGAGGAATATTAACCGGCTTGTGCCCAACAAGTAATTGCTGGTTATTAAAAATTGGAGAGTCCAGGTGCCATGGGCATTTAACCCCACACGACCTCTGTACATTACGCCCCGTTTGGATCACGTGAGTTATGATCGGTCCATACCTCAGCCGGCATTTCGAAATAGAGACAGTGGAGTACACTACATCCTGCAATCTTAGCGGAGATACCACCGCCGCTTCTAAGGAGCGCCACGATACAGCCTCTACAGGGTCTAGCCAGCACATCAGAGGTCTCAGTGAAAAGGACCAGAAATAAAGTTTAAAATCAGGGATTGCGAGGCCCCCATCTTGTTTTCTACGTTGAGTAGTAGCCCTTTTGATTCTCGGGCGTTTGTTATTCCAGATAAATTTAGATACCATCGATTGTACCTTGCGCCAGTGGTCTATTGGAGGGGGCAGGGGGAGCATTGAACTAATAAAATTTATCCTAGGCAGGATGTTCATTTTGATTATGGAAGCCCGGGCTTGTAAGGAGTTAGGAAGGGACGACCACCTGTCTAGATCCTGGCGTATTTTATCATAAGTACCCGTGAAGTTGTACTTAGTAGTTTGGTTCAGCGTGGGGAATATCTCTATGCCCAAGTATTTAAAATGTTCTACTATGGGGATATCAGCTGGTAGTCGTACCGCCTTGGCCAGCTCATTAAGAGGTAGGCAGGCTGATTTGTTCCAGTTAATCTTAAAGCCTGACAATTTACCAAAGTCGTCGATTATCCTCAATAATTTTGTGGCCGACCGGGAGGGGTCGTCCATGAAAATCAGCAGGTCATCCGCATAGAGAGCAATTTTGTGTGGAGTATTATTGACCATTATGGGGACGATGTCCTCCGATTGTCTAATAAATTGGGCCAAAGGTTCGAGGGAAAGCGCGAACAGTCCTGGGCTCAGAGGACAACCCTGTCTAGAAGATCTGGAGACTGGAAAGAGTGTGGAACAGTTTTTGCCTGTCAGTATCATCGCAGACGGCGAGGCATACAGGACTTTAATCATATGAATAAAACTCTTCCCAAGACCCATGACCTCAAGTACCTTCCACAGGTATGACCACTCAAGTCTGTCAAACGCCTTCATGGCATCCAAAGACAGAACTGTGGATGGAGTTGTATTGTCTTTACTGTTATCGATTACATGCAACAGCCTCCTAAGATTATCTGCAGCCAGACGCCCCGGGATAAACCAGTTTGATCGCAGTGTACCAATACAGACATAAATCTCTGCAGGCGACGGGCCAGCACCTTGGCAAACACTTTTAAATCGGCCCCGAGAAGACTCAAGGGTCTATAGCTACCACAATCATTGGGATCTTTGTCCTTCTTGAGAAGTAAAGAAATCAACGCCATATTGACATCTCTTGAGAACTCCCCTTGTTCGATAGCATAATTGATCATATCGAGCATCAATGGACCCAGTTGGTCCCAGAAAGCTAAATACACTTCGGGTGGAATACCATCCCAGCCTGGTGCCTTACCCCTCTGCATTTCAACAATCGTCTCCCTCAATTCCACGAGAGTAATCGGTCTCCCCAGTTCCTTGGCCTCTTCCTCAGAAATGTGGGGTATCTCAAGCCCGCCAATGAACGATTCAAATTTAGAGTCATCAAGATTACCCTCTGAGCTATATAACTGTGAGTAAAACTCTTTAAAAGTGTCATTGATCTTTTTCGAATCAGTAGTGACTGCACCCTGGCTCGTCCTGATCGAGGGGATATCCGAGAAATGATCATTTGAGCGTATTTTCATTGCCAATAGATGGCTAGGTCTGGAGCCGTGAAAGTAGTAATTTTGTCTTGTCCTATGTATCAAGAACTCAGACTGTTGTTTAAGTATGGAGTTTATTTCTTTTTTGACTATCTTACGTTGTGTGTTTAGTCGTTCACTATAGTTAGTTTGCAAGGATGCGTATAGGTCCGCATATAATGTTTCCAGTCCTTCTAGCTTTTTGACCGGGATTTTCGCAAATTGGAGGCAAATAGTGTGACATGACCCCTGATAAATCCTTTCAATGCGTTCCACAGGACCCTAGGGTCTTCTACTGTGCCAACGTTGATCTGCAAAAATTCAGCTAGTTTACTCCTGAACTCAGAACAGAAGTCATCGTTCTTTAGCAAGGTCGAATTAAAACGCCATCTGGGAGCACTTGCGGAGAGCCTGCCAAAGGTTGCCGTAAGGAAAATCCCCTTGTGGTCTGAGAGAGCCAAGGGAACCAATGAGACATCGAAACTATCAAACATATTAGGGGACGCGAATGCATAGTCAATTCGAGAGAAGCTTTTGTGTCTGGCTGACAGGTGAGAGTAATCTTTGAGGGTGGGGTTGGATAAGCGCCAAAGGTCTGTGAGCCCCGTGTCCTGGGCCCACATCCAGAGGGCTTTAGAGGCCCGTTTTTGGTCGCTCGTTTCAGAGGGCCCGGACCTATCCATCTCCGCATCCCAGCACGCATTAAAATCTCGCCACCCACAATGAGAGCGTATCCATTAAGTTCCAACATATTCTTCGTGATTGTATTATAGAACGCTGAATCAAATGTGTTAGGAGCATACAATGCTATTATAGCCATCTTCCTATGCGAGAACTCAACTTTTGCTATAGTAATCCTTCCCTCCGTGTCCGACCATACGTCCAGGACTTTGATATCAAGGTTACGTCTTGTAACTATGACGACTCCTTTCGTCTTATCATCGGCTGAGGATGAGGAGATAACGTGATATTGCCGATTTGCCAGTCTTGACACGTCACCTACCAATAAATGCGTCTCACTAAGGAGAGCAAGGTCAATATTTCTCCTCTTCAATAGCCAAAGGACACTGGCACGCTTGTGTGGGGCGTTAAGCCCTCCTGCGTTCCAAATTAAAATATTCAATTTAGCCATGGTCGAGCTTGTCTAAATGCGTAGAGAACATACCAGTGTAGCTAGACTGCTCGAGGCACTGATCCAGGCGGGCCCAGGCGGTCAATCCCAGGAGTACAGAGGAGGAACAATTACACACATATAAGACAACAGCACATAAAACACATAAAAATACCACCCCAGTTACAACCCCCCCACCTTCTACTCTAAACCCTAACCCACCCGTCCTATTATAAGCCCTCCTATACCCACTCTCCAGTCCCCACCCTATGCCCCATCCACTGAGGATGGTCATCTTCCTATCACTTCCCACTAGAGACATGGATCCAATAAGACGCTCCCAACTCCAACCCCCCTCTAGATAAACCCCTGAGTAAACCCCCACTAGTCCAATAAACACAAATAATAATAAAAATAAAATTCAATAAAGAAATCGGTCGAAAACCACCTGAGCCTTGGCCCCAACATGAGACAACCATAATGGTAAAAATAGCCATTATTAAATAATAGCTCCACATCAACCTGCAACCATCTATTTCCGAATCTGCGCTTCAACGTCGCAATGTTATAGCCCAAATGGGTACAGGAAAATTCAAAACAAAATTAAATTAAAGCATCCCAGCCGATAGTCTAAGGCAGGATCGGGTCACAGGTTAATTGTGCAAAATTGTGTGAACAATGTCAATTAAACAATGACAATAATAAGAAAGGGAAAAAAGGGGGTATGGTCAAAGTGCACCCCTGTAGCAGTCCCTCTGATCAGGCACAACGGCTGAAATGACATAACCTATGTAAGAAAAGCATTAAACACATTAATTAATCCGGGGATGGTAACAGGCAATATCTGACACAACCCGTTATCATCTATTGTTTAAATAAAGATATCGGTCGAAAACCACCGTGAGCCTAGGACTTAACATGAGATAACTTATAATGGATTTTTTTTTAAATATAGTCATTATTATATAGTAACAACTCAACATCAACCCTGCAACCATCTATTTCGGAGTCTGCGCATCAACGACGCAATGTTATAGCACCAATGGACAAAGAAAATCCAAAACAAAATTAAATTAGAGTATACCAGCCGGTAGTCTAAGGTAGGATCGGGTTCCAGGTAAATTGTGCAAACAAATGCCATTTAACAACGACAATAATAAGAAGGGGAAAAAGGGGTTATGGTCAAAGTGCACATCTGTAACAGTCCCTCTGATCAGGCACAATTAAACACATTCATTAACCCGGGGATGATAATAGGCAATATCTGACAAAACCTGTTATCATATCTTGTTTATATACATATTCAACCGATCTTCTCCTACCGGAGCCCAAAGCTCAAAACAGCATGGATATAAAAATAACAGCATACAAGAATTTAGTTAAGGACCCGATCACCGTTGGATTGTGCGAGCCGATCACACTTATACAGCAACAACAACCAAAGTGCGTCACTATTAACGGGTCTCGAACGACTCCACGCAGGCGATAGACGCAGCCCGCTAGCTAGCCCGAGGCTAGCGCGTGAGCTAGTGATGAATCCGGATAGCACGTTAGAGACTGTTATGTACATTGTTCAGCTAGCTCGCTAGCTTCCAAAGAGGCGATACACAAGTACGATCATGAGGTCAGCATTAGCATGTAACAGAAGTCATTGGGAAGTCCCGCTAGTTGGATGGGCAGTGGACAGTTAGAGTGTCTGGGCATGACAGCAAGTATTTGTGAATAGTCGGCCCTATCAATGTATATAGGCCCACACCGCCAAGTCACTCACGTGACTCACCCGACATAGATATCAAGCAACAGTCTCGGGTATCCCCTCGAGATATTCCTTCGCTTTAGCCAACGACCAAAATGAACGCAGACCATCGACCTTCTCCAACACAGATAATTTCGCGGGAGCGAATAGCGTGGGCCTCAGGCCTAGTTTCCATAGCCTGGACAGGACCACCTTGTATTCGCCTCTCTGTGCTTGAACCTCCGGCGTAAAGTCTTCGAAAATGGCCACTTTGTGATCGCCAAGCCTCAGATTACCCCTTCTGGTACGAGCCGACCGCATGATGAGTTCTCTCTGCTGAAGCCTGTTCAGCTTGACTATGATGGGCCTTGGCTCTTTGTTCACGCCGGGAGAAAACCTGCCCGCCCTGTAGGCCGACTCACAGACAGGAGGCGAGGGGAGGACGTCAGTTCCTAGTATTTTTTGCAGCAATTCGGGCATGGTCTCAGAGAGACGGCCTTCACCGCTGGCCTCCGGTACTCCAACAATCCTGACGTTGTGGCGTCTATCCCGGGACTGCATCTCCTCCATTGCCGACTGTAGTTTGTTGACTTCAGCCTGCCTAGCCAGCAGGGCGGACTCGAGACCCACCATCTTCTCGCCCTGTAATGATACCTCCGTCCAGGGAGCGAAATTAACTTTTTGACTCACCGGCCAGTGGCGGGTAGATGGGAAGAGTCTACCCGCCAAGCATATTTCTTACCTGCCAATATATATTTTATATATACAATTTTTTTTTAAATAAAATATATATTATATAATCATACTTGTAGTTGTATTATCTGCGAGACATCGCCACCACGCAATAAGTCAAAATGCTTGCTATCTGCAAACAGCTCCACTGTCTGTTTTGGCTGTGTTGCTCTTCTAGAAAAATAATCCTTTCAGGGTTGCCTATTGAAATACTGTACACTTTCCTACTGTACACTTTCCTGATTAATTGAAATGGGGGACCCTGACGAAAATCTTTCTCTGGTCTGCATCCCCTTAACAATTGTGTGTATTGAGCTGTACTGTATTGTACCCATTCTGCAATCTGTTAATAAAGTTTTCAATCAATCAATCAATCACACCTCCAGTACAGAAACATTGTTTGAGTTTGCGTGTCAGGTAGACCATTGATTGACAGTCGAGTCTGCCAATTACATCACATCGCTTGCACTCCGGTGCTGCAGCTGGACCCATTGCCCACCTCTGCTGTTGATAACGCTAGCCTAGTTATTATACACACAGATACACAGTGGGCCAGTGACTTTGGTGTAGGGGTGTAACAATGCATCGATCCTAAGGGGGAAATTCAACTGCATCGATTTGAAAATGTTAGAATAGATTATCGCAATTTTAATGTGTACACGTTATGTTATTGTCATGTCCGTTACAGCCAACACACCGACATACGCTACTGCATCAACGTTATGATTAACAAAGCAAGGCATTCGTTTTGTTGCATTAACGTTATATTACTATTGCTATCGATAAATCTAGGTGTTCTAAAATCTATTGCTATTGGTAAGAGAGACTATAATAAGTTGGTGTCTCGGAAAACGAGAGCCCTGATCGCGGAGTTTCAGGAAGTAAACAAGAAAAATTAGAGCTTCCGATTGGTCATTTGCTTTATTTCCCATGAAACCAGTCACTTCACTCTACTGTGATTGGACCGTTGGCTTGAGTGCAATGTGGGACTTGTAGTTTTTTAACGATCTCGCAGCGGAGGAAAAAAAAGACGAGAGGCTATAATCTGTATTCGCACAGCGTGCGCGTAATTGATTTTTACCGTTCGCATACAAATATTTTTAGGGGCCTGCTTATGAACTACACGTCTACACGCCACACGGCGGGCAGCCCTCTAAGTGTCATGCGCCAAAGGTAAAAACAGACCGCCCCTGGCGGGCGGCGGGCTTTAGTTTCGGTCCCTGCCTCCGTCGTTAGCATGGCTAGTTCGTTAGCATTAGCCGAGGAGACAGCGTGCATCGACTCCATCTTGTCTATCAGCGGGACTACCGCCAGCCGTATTTCTTCTGATATCTCACGATGGAGGTTGACACAAAAATCCGCCAACACTTTCTTCTGTGCTTCAGCGAAGCGTGTCTCAGAGTCTGCGTGTAGCTTGGTCATGACCAAGAGCACAGCATCGCTAATCTCACCGAGACCGGGCGACGATGCGGCCAGGCCCGGTGGTGGTTTGCTGGTTGGGGCGCTCATGGATCTGGTTTCCACCACCGACATCGCAGAAAGTCGAAAAAAGTCGACGACAGTATACTAAACACGACGACCTAGCAAACAGATAAAAAACAAATAAAAATAAAATAAAGACTAATGGGGAGAAACGTATATTCAGCACGGTAGAAGGGAGCTCATGTGAAACACGTCTACTCCATGATCGCTCAGCTCCGCCCCCGGGCAAGCAATACTCTATTCATATCTCAGTTCCTTTCTTTGCTCAGAGCGTGCCGAGTTGTCCCATTCTGCGGTCTGTTAATAAAGTTTTCAATCAGACAAGTGTATAGAACGAAGGGCTTTTATTATAACATTTGTTGCAGACAGTAAAATCATTATGTCTCGTTTAGTACTCCTGAGGAGCGATGATAGTCCACTCCGGCAGAGAGTTAAAGCTAACGTTATTAGCCGTGTTGTGATGAGCTGACATTCAGGAAGTAAAAACCTAATACGCGCTTGCCGATTGGTGGTAACACACTGCATGACGCTACAACGTGTGACGCGTCTCTCTTCTGACCAATCAGTGGTCTGCAATGTTTCACGTGACTTTTCTGGTACCCAATAGGGTCGCTTGGAACCTCGATAGAGGAGTAGGGTATATCTGCAGAGCCGCAAGCCCAACGAGAGGAGGGTAATTTATTATTATTATTATAAAAAACAGCGGTGACGCGGTATTCAGCCTACTCTGCGGTGGCCGTGATGTAACAGCGATACCGCGGTAATCGCGGCAGCTCTACTGGTTGCTATCCTGGACGCGTCTATATTAAAGCCAGCCCAAGAGTGCTTCCGCATTCGCCTGATTGGCCCCGGTAACGCAATGCAATGCGCATTTTCTTTTTTGCCACTCACTCGCGGAAATGGAATACATATTATCCAAACGAGGACCAGATTCACTCATAACTCCATAACGTTATTTCGCGAGCCCAGCTGTCAGAAACTGTACATTGTAACGTTAACACAGCCCAGCTGTCAACTGTACATTGTAACGTTATGTTATTTCGGGCGTTTTATTCATAACGTTATTTTGCGCGACTGTACATTGTAACGTTAACACAGCCCAGCTGTCAACTGTACTTTGTAACGTTATGTTATGTTATTTCGGGTATTCATAACGTTATTTCGCGCAACTGTACATTGTAACGTTAACACAGCCCAGCTGTCAACTGTACTTTGTAACGTTATGTTATTCCGGGCGTTTTATTCATAACATTGACGTGATTCCGCCAACACATATGTAATATTAATAGGTTTAGCTATGCATAGAATAACAGAACAGATTGACAGGTGGTGACAAAGCACTGGGCATTTATTTAAAAAGCTGTCAACTTTTTTTTTTTTTTTTTTTTTTTTTTTAATCTTTTTCCCCCTCCATTTTCCTCCGATTTTCTCCCATCCCAATGTTAGTCGTATGCCAATTCCCAGTCCCTTCCTGGTCGCTGCGCACTTACCCCCCACAGTCAGATCATCTGGGAGAGTAGAGGCTACCACGTGCTTCCTCCGACACACGTCCAGCCAATCACCGCTTCTTTTCACCTGGCAGCGCGGATTCTCATCGAGAGGGCGTAGCGTGTGGGAGGATCACACTATCCCCCTCAAGTCCTATCCGCGCTTAGCAGGCGCCCCGACCGAACTGTAGGAGTCGCTGTTTACAACGACCCGGACCCACCCCGCCAGCTTCTCCCACCCTCTAATACAGCCAATTGTATTAGTGCAGAAGGCCAGCCAAGCTGGTGACAACCCCGGAGCTGTGAGCTGGATTCGAACAGGCGAATCCAGCTCACAGCTCCGGGGTTGGTGACGAACGCAATCTCCGCTCAGCCACCTAACCGCCGTCAACTGTACTTTGTAACGTTATGTTATTTCGGGCATTCATAACGTTATTTCGCGTGACTGTACATTGTAACGTTAACACAGCCCAGCTGTCAACTGTACTTTGTAACGTTATGTTATTTCTAGGGCTGACCTTCGATTTTCTTTTGGCAATCGAAGCTTCGGGGCCGAGCTTCGAGTTTAATTTTTTTTTTTAATCTTATGTTGTGGGACTTGTACAGCACTTTGGTAAACTTTGTTGTTTTTAAATGTGCTCTATAAATAAAGTGGATTGGATTAATGAATTAAGTAGCCCCTTTCGTGACTGTGACGCAGCCAACAAGGTTTCACTCGGCTGTGTGATTTAATTCAAGGTGGATCGCTGTTGTCGTTTGAACAACTTCAGATTTCATGGGAACTACCAATCCCCCAAATCAAGAATGTTTAAGATGAATGAAGTAAGATTTTGATTATTTGAAATATGGCCTGTGTAGACTAAACTATGCACAGAATTATGTCTACAAGGTCCGGATTCTACATGGTCCGGCAATGTAGGCCTTGTAGACTCCACTACAGACCAATTATCAGTGAATGTTCATGCATTTTTAAGAAGGGCTACTTCCACAAAAAAACTAAGAACTCACCAAAACATCTCAGTAGCACCTTATCTAAATGTTCTATTTCATATATGGAGATTCATATTTATTTATGTATTGCATGCATTTCTACATTTTATTTCCTATTTTGTTTATTCATCCCAGTATCTTTCTTTCTTATGTGTGGAATTCTACAAGGCATTTACATTCACATTTACATTTAGTCATTTAGCTGACGCTTTTATCCAAAGCGACTTACAAGTTCTGTACGACAGGTCATCAGGAAGGATACAACTCTATCAGCTGAGTAACAATATTCATCAAAGTGTTGCGTGTTACAGACAGTGTAGTTTAGTTTATTAGGACAAGTGCATGACAGTAAGGTTAGTTAGGGTTACATTTTTTTTCTTCTTCAGATAATGGTTGAAGAAGTGCGTCTTTAGTCGACGGCGAAAGATTGGACGGGATTCGGCTGTCCTAACTGGGGTGGGTAGTTCATTCCACCATTGTGGGGCAAGGACTGAGAATAGGCATGTAGGTGGTGTATATGTGTTTGAGGATGATATCCTTCAAACAGGCAATAGTGATGATATAATTTGGGCAGTGCTGAGCTGGGTTCCTTTCCTCCAGTGTATTTGTCCCCCGGCCCCACCCAATGGCCCCATGCACACACACACACACACAGAAGTAAAAAAAAAAAAAAAAAAATTAGAAAAAAAAAATTGTTTTTTTTTTTTCTTTTTACTTCGTTTTTTTTTTAATGTTCGAAGCTTGTGCCATCGAAGTATTTAAGCCAGCCTTATTTCTGGGCTGTGTTAACGTTACAATGTACAGTCGCGCAAAATAACGTTATGAATGCCCGAAATAACATAACGTTACAAAGTACAGTTGACAGCTTTTTAAATAAATGCCCAGTGCTTTGTCACCACCTGTCAATCTGTTCTGTTATTCTATGCATAGCAAAACCATTACATATGTGTTGGCGGAATCGCGTCAATGTCAACGCCCGAAAGAACATAACGTTACAAAGTACAGTTGACAGCTGGGCTGTGTTAACGATACAATGTACAGTCGCGCGAAATAACGTTATGAATACCCGAAAAAAATAACATAGCGTTACAAAGTACAGTTGACAGCTTTTTAAATAAATGCCCAGTGCTTTGTCACCACCTGTCAATCTGTTCTGTTATTCTATGCATAGCAAAACCATTACATATGTGTTGGCGGAATCGCGTCAATGTCAACGCCCAAAAGAACATAGCGTTACAAAGTACAGTTGACAGCTGGGCTGTGTTAACGTTACAATGTACAGTCGCGCAAAATAACGTTATGAATAAAACGCCTGAAATAATAAAAAAAAAATTATCCACTTTTTCTCCCATTTTCTATATTTTCTCCCATCCCAATTTCGTATCATCCAATTCAACCCTCCCCTGTCACGAACGCTGTTTCTTGCCTCCCACAAGCCGGCTGCAATGTGGACTAAGTCATACATAGCACAAGTCCCCTCCGGTACTTGAGGTAACAGCAGTCGCATCTTTTCACCTGCGCAGCTCGATCTCTCAGTGGCGAGGAGTAACGCGTGGGAGGCTCACGCTGCCCCCGACACTTCCTGATTCTACTGCGCAGGCGCACCAACCGACCTGTAGGAGTCGCTGTCCACCCATCACCCAACGCCCGATCCCCACCCATCAGTTTCCCACCCCCTAATACGGCCAATGTGTATTAGTATGAACGACCAGCTAAACTGAAAGCAATGTGGAGCGCTGGGCTCGAACAGGCGAGCCCAGTGTCTCCGCATTCGTGGCGAGCGCCTTGCCCACTACGCCACGTAGCCACCCCAAACGCCCGAAATAACATAACGTTACAATGTACAGTTGACAGCTGGGCTGTGTTAACATTACAATGTACAGTTTCTGACAGCTGGGCTCGCGAAATAACGTTATGGCGTTATGAGTGAGCGAGTGAGTGGCAAAAAAGAAAATGCGCATTGCATTGCGTTACCGGGGCCAATCAGGCGAATGCGGAAGCACTCTTGGGCTGGCTTTAATATAGACGCATCCTGGACAATCCCTCCCACCCCCTCTATGAGGAGCTAGTCAAGATGAGAAGCATTCAATTCAGCCACAGACTCATACCCCCCAACACACCACTAACCGCCTTGGCCAGTCCTTTGTACCAGCGGCCATCAGGCTCCACAACAGTGGGCAAGGACCGCAGCCGGAGAACTAACAGCAGCAGAACTCAAGAACTACTAGGAATGTCTAATCACTGAGTGTGTCTGACTCCCACCTAAACAGCACGGACTATAACATTGGTCAGGGTACCCTTAGTATACTGCACCTGTGTATATTCATAGTATATATTTAGATTCTAGTGTTTATTGTAACCATATTTATTGTGTCGCGTCAAAAGGCAAAAAAAAAAAAGTTCAGTCAAGCGACCTGCACAACGCCGGCCCCCCACACACACAAGCTACTGCATTAATGTTACTACTTATTATTAACACTTTGATTGCCATGGTTCAAATTCATAATTGACCATCCCTAGCCAGCTCTATTTGTCTATAGAGAAGTTCCCCTTCTTTGCAGGGCTATAACTTTTTAAATTCTATTGCTAAATTGCCATTATTATGGCCCATTCAATGTCCTATATGTATTGTTCAGGGTGTAGCAACGATATACTTTTTCATTCACATTCATACTAAAATACGGTCTAAAGCATAAGTATGTTTTTATCGTTTTCTGCAGCTTTCTTCAGAACGTGATTTATAGCCCTAAATGCATTATATTGATGATCAAATACAGTTTGGTAGGAATCTGTGCGAGATAAAACATTTCAACTGGATGTACTTCTAGAAGTTACTACGTATCATCTGATGATGACCGGATGGGCGGGGGATCGTTTATAATTCCGTGGGCAGCGTTAGATGATTCATCCAGTGTGGGTCATATGGTCATCATAGCAGTTTATATGGAACACGTTAGAATATAACGCTGCAACTCACCGTGGCTTCCTCGTGCCGCTGGCAGATGAGCGTGGAACAGATTTTTTTCTATTATGGGATGGAGAAATGCCCGATCCATTTCCAGGTTGTATAATAGTATATACCAGCATTTCCGTTAGCCGGTAATTACCGGTATTTGACCGGCAAAATCTGTTGAAGTCCGACATATTTAATCTCTCCGGTCTTAATGTCTGGTGAAAATAATTCCCTGAGTCTAAGCACAATTTGATTATTTGAATTGTATTAAAATAGGCTAAAATTAAATAGCCTATGTGATGAACGAAACAATCATTACATTTGTTTCATCGTTGCTTCTAATAATGACAACGACGTTGTCAGCGAGAGCTTAGTGCTGGGTGTGCGAACTTTTGTGAAGCTGCAGAGCCGGAGCAGCAGCAGCACAATGCAGTACTCCAGCAGTACTCCAATTCAGCCATTTTCAATTCAATGTTGGGTGGGGGGCGCTGCTGTGCGGTCCCCAGAAAAGAGCCAATAACAGCTGAATCTGCTGCTCTGCATCGACATACTCTCGCAAATAAGTCATTGGGAGGTGGAGAGAGAGAGTCGTCACGCAAACCCACGATAATGTTGCCGTCTCTCTCTGCCAAATTTCTCAGTTCTTCGCTTGATATAATTAATACAAATGTCCAATATAACGGAATTCGTTAGCTCATAAAAATGTGATTATAACAGACTGTTGTTTATTAATGTCGGGGCGACTGCCCACAGACACCTATTTGATTTAAAGTCGGCAGCAGCACGAGTCTCGGGACTTATTTTATTTGGAATATAATGACTTTATACGCAAAAGTAGCCTAGTTTTAAGTAAAAATATTATAAATCTACATGCCTTGATGATGTCATTCTTTTGTTTTGTTGTCATTCTTTTGCCTATCAATTGTTTTTAAGCTCAATAAACTCTGACCGGAATTTCTCTCATTTGACCGGTAGATTGAAATCTACCGGACACTGAGGCCGGCAACAATTTTTTCTAACGGAAACCCTGGTATATACGTCCAAATCATGTTGTTTTGTCGAGTTATTTGGACCGATCGATGTTCACTGTGTCAAGACGGAGTCTCTCTAACGATAGCGAGTGCCCGGACGACATATGGATGAGCACTTCCGGTTCGACGAGTCATTTCCTGTTGGCGATCTGCCACCAGATGGCGCTCTTGAACCGCTAGAGAGTTGAGTGGAGCTTTGCAGTGTATCTCAGGGCTCCGGAGGGGAAATATGATTTCGATCACAGATTTTTGAAATATTGATATCAAAGACGAGTTACGGCGTCTTCGGCAGAATGAGCATGGCTAGGAATGACGTCTAAACACGTCATCGGCGACCATAGTGTTAACAACGGCATTCGTTTTGTGGCATTAACCTATAGTTAGTGTTACACGTTCAATAACATCAGCATATTATTTACCCGAACATAGCAAGTAGCAAGCATTACTCAATTCATAGCTCAGTTCCTTCCGTTGCTCAGAGCCCGTACTGAGTTGTACCCATTCTGCAATCTGTTAATAAAGTTTTCAATCAGACAAATGTATAGAAAAGCTTTGTTTTATTATAACATTCGTTGCAGTAAAATCATTATGCCTCGTTTGGTCATCCTGCGGAGCGCTGGTAATCTACTCGTGGCCGGCAGGGAGCTAACGTTATTAGCGCGTTGGTTTGTTGTTGATCTCTCGCTGCAGATCAATGGCGAACATCCAGGAAGTAAAAAACGAATATGCGCTTGCCGATTGGTGGTAACAGCAGAGGCGGGTGCAAGCGGTGTGACGTAATTGGCAGAATCGACTGTCAATCAAAATTGTTCTGTTGCATTGCTTTGATTGAGAGCTCTGGTTGAGACAATAGTATCCAGCTGCAGCCCGACAGACCATACTGGGAGAGAGATAGTGCTACATGGCATGGTGGAATTAATACCATAAACATATTTCTTGATGTTTACTTTTTTAAGTAAGTAAAGAGGCCTATGTTCATATCGGTGAGCACAATTTGTAACACAAAAAGAGAGACGTGTAGCCTATTTATTTAAAATTGTATTTATTCATTTTATTATTATTATTTTATTTGTTGCCATGGCTAAAATAATAGTCAAGCATAGGGCTAAAACATTTTCATAAACAATATAATTTTTTGTCATTTGGTTATAATAAGGGCTTTTCTATGCATTTGTCTGATTGATTGAAAGCTTTATTGACAGATTGCAGAGTGGGTACAATACAGTACAGCTCAGTGGACTGGAGGATGAAGACCAGAAAAAGACTTTCGGCTTTTTTACATAAGGGTCCTCCATTTTAAATTCATCAAAACATTTAGAGACATACAAATATACAGTAGTTTCATAAAAAAATTAAATAAAAAAAATTGCCACAAATATCGGTATCGGCCGATTGTGTTAGTTGAAAAATCGGTATCGGTGGCAAATGTTCATATCGGTGCATCCCTAATTGTAATGTATAATATAACTGATACGGCATACAGACTAGTGTTGTCAAAAATATCGATACATATCGATTCTGAATATTTAAAACGGTTTCGATACTCATTTCCCGAAATATCGATACTTTCTGCAGTATCGATACCAGCTGGCTTGCTCGCAGTGTTCTACCGGAAGTTGTTGACACGCTGTTCAGAGCACGCTTGCCCCTCCGCCTCCTCCAGCCCTCCCCCACACAGAGCCGTCTTCAGTTTGTAAACAAACATTTTAGCTGAAGATGGCAAATGCAGAGGCAGCAGAGCCTCCACAACTTGTCCTTAAAGATAAAGAAAACAGCAGAAGTGCTGTTTGGAGGTACTTCGGGTTTGAAGTAAACAACGAAGGACAAGCTAAAGATGCCACGATGCCCATTTGCAAGCGGTGTTACAGAGCAGTGCCAACGAAAGGTGCAAACACCACAAATATGGCAAAGGACCGGCACGCGGACGGCACGCGGATCTCCATAAAGAAATGAAAGAGGTTCGTGACAGCTGCTCTTTCAACGTCACTGTGACTGAAGCATTAAACCATTAACTCTAGTTTAATACATGATACGTTGTCTACTGATGGCGCATAATATCAACAGCTGATTCGTTGCGTTAGTAACGTTACAGCTATTAGCTAACGTTAGCTACTGCTAGTCGTTCCTCCGTTAGCTTATGCTAGCTAGCCGGCCACCTTTATAATTCACAATATAATTACTGCATGGAAACGGAGTAACGTTAACGTTTAAACGTTATGTCGAGGTCATACAATACTACACTCGACATGAGGTTAACGTTACCCCGTTTCCATGAGCATAGCTCCGGAGAAATCTCTCTCTCTCTCCCTCTCTCTCTCTCTCTCTCTCTCTCTCTCTCTCTCTCTCATGAAAATTGTTGTAGTCATATATTTTAGTCTTATTAACTAAAATATTTTAACCAAATAAAAAGCAGCAGCACTATTGCATAACTGAGTCATGTTTGCTATGTATTTCTTTCTTTAGAGAAACAAAGGGTTTTAAAAGTGTTATATTTATCTTCTCTTATAGTACCAGAGAGAAGGTGAGGAGAATCAACCAGCAACAAAAGCAAAATTTGTTTATAAAAAAATAAAAAAAAATTATTATTATTATTATAATTTTTTTGGTATCGAAATGGTATCGAAATATCGATACTTTTCAAGGTATCGTATCGAAGTCGAAATTCCAGTATCGTGACAACACTAATACAGACCTTCATATGCACATTTGATTAGGGCTGGGCGATATAACGATAACGATAAATATCGCGATATATTTTAATAATCGATATCGAATATCGAAAAGAAAAGAAATCGTTTTTTTTTTTTTTTTTTTGTGACCTGCAACAAGGCAGTTTTAAAACCAGAGACAGTGGACAGACTTGTCTTTCTTGCCTGCAACTTAAAGTAATGGCTTTGCTTGTCCAAATGACAATACTGACCAAATTGAGATTTATTTTTCTCTTGTCCATTTATTTTGTTTGCTTTCTAGTTTCTAATTTAAAATACAGTTTGAAACCATCTGTACACAGTAGGCTATGTGTGCTAGCAGAACTAGACTCCAGTCACGAGTCACGGTGCACATGTGCGGTGGTTTGTCCACCAAAAAAGCGCCAAAAGATCGAAAATAAACTAGCAGAGCCAGAACTGTTCAACTCCCCTGGAGCCACAGCCAGCAGAGAAGCCGGTTTACTTTCGCTTCTAAACCAGCTGCAGCCTGAGAACTGGAGTGTGAGGGGATGTAACACAAAAGATGGCGGCAATGACAAAGAATTGCTGCAAAATAAACACATATGTTAAAAAAAAAATAAAAAATTATATACTTGTAGGAAAGCCTGCTAATAAGACTACTTTGTTCTGTAATAGCCCTTTAATATGTTGTTGTTGACAGGAAAGGGTAATTGATTTATGCCTGTGTAATCGTTCAGCGTGATGTGCCCCGATCAAGTGTTGCACTCTAGTCTTCTGATAACGTTACTGACCATTAAGAGTTCTCTCCCTTTAAGTGAGCAAGCCGGTCTCTGTGTTACTGCCTGACGACTACTTCGTTCTGTACCTGCCCTTTAAGAGTCCCTCCCCTTTAACGTGCACGAGCTATTCTCTGTGTTGCTGCCTGATGGTGCGGCTGCTGTAGCAGTAATGTCCGTCCCTTTGGGATAACGTGTGCGTCAATGAACGTGAGTACATTACCTGTGCTTAGTTCTGCCTAATCCATTCATTCAGCTTACTCTACCTTTATAGTGTGTCTCCGCTGTTCTATTCCTGTCGACGTCATTCCCTCTGTTATTGAAACACCGCGCCGTTAGCTTAGCTACACGTTAGCCAACCTACGTTGCCTGCAAGTGATGCTGCGTGGTTAGCTTAGCCGCACGTGAGCTAGCTTAGGCTATATAACTCACTCACTACTTCTAGTGAATAGAATGTATCTTTACACCTGGTTTACAGTCCACCTACCTATACCGTTTACATGCACTGAAGGAGTAATTCCTGCATAGGTTATGTAGGTTATATATACTAACTCTGGTTAAGTGAATGCCCTAGTTACACTATACTACTAATGGACATTATGTTTATGTACGCCACTACTGTGTTTACTAATGTATACTGTATTGCATCACTACTGTGTTATTAATGTATACTGTATTGTATTCCTCTGTAGACAACCACACACATGGAAATATCCCAACCACACACACCTTTCTGTTCCCAATAAAAGACAATACCTGCAGCACGCCTCTGTGACTCTCTAATAGGAGTTAAAACGCCATAGTGTCCGCCAGCTCTATTAAACGCAACCCGTGGAGGCCCTAGCCCTCCGTTTCATGGTCCTTCGAAGCCGGATAGAGCTCCTCCAAGACGCTATGGCAGACCAGGACACCACAGAGACCACCGCTCACCCGCAGAGAGAGCGCCACCTACCATGCCTGGTTCAAGACCTCGAAGTGGGATATGAACCTGAACTCAGTACTCGGATCAGTCAGTACTCGGATCAGTCAGTACCCGGATCAGTCAGTACTCGGATCAGCCAGTACTCGGATCAGTCAGTACTCGGATCAGTCAGTACTCGGATCAGTCAGTACTCAGATCAGTCAATTCCTAGACCCACCATAAGGTCAGGTGTCGGCTCCCATCGTTCATACCCGGCGAGTACCACAAGGGCCCCGTATGAAGGTAGTAGGTCCTCACGTCTGTCAATTCCTAGACCCACCATAAGGTCAGGTGTTGGCTCCCATCGTTCATCTGGGAGTGTACACCGACAACATGCTCTCTCACCAGCCCAGGAAGCAATCCTCCAGGAGTACATCCACTCCATGGAGCTTGAGGAGCTACAGCGCCAGGTACAAGAAGACTACGACGCCAACCTGGAGTGTAAACGTTTACAACGCATAGAGCAGGAAGCACAAGATGCACAGGAAGCTATCGTTAAACGCCTGGACAGGCAGAGGCGGCTTAAGAAGAAGGAGAAGGAACTTCAAGTAGCCAAACTGGTCACCTCACTTCAAGAGTCAAAGATGAGGGCTCTTGTACGTGCAGCAACATCTGAGCCGACCTATCCACCACCTGGACAACAGCACCACGTAGTGGCACCTGTGCCTCTAGCCCTTCCTACCGTACCACAGTACATGCATCCCCTGCCGGCTAATCCAGCCGCCATCACTCCAGTGATACACCATCCAGTACAGGCGACGCCTCGCCCTGCTGCTCCCCCTGTGTCGCCAACCCAGCTCCCAACATGCCTGGTTCACTTGAGCAACCTACAATCTCACACAGGGCCCCCTGTGGCTACTCACAGTACCCAGAGTCCTACCTATGGTGCGACCATCCCTAGTACTCAACCCAGTACTCAACTCAGTACCCAACCTAGTACTCAACTCAGTACTCAACCTAGTACTCAACTCAGTACCCAACCTAGTACTCAACTCAGTACCCAACCTAGTACTCAACTCAGTACCCAACCCAGTACTCAACTTACTCAACTCAGTACCCAACCTAGTACTCAACTCAGTACCCAACCTAGTACTCAACTCAGTACCCAACCTAGTACTCAACCTAGTACTCAACTCAGTACCCAACCCAGTACTCAACTCAGTACCCAACCTAGTACTCAACTCAGTACCCAACCTAGTACTCAACTCAGTACCCAACCCAGTACTCAACCTAGTACTCAACCTAGTACTCAACTCAGTACCCAACCTAGTACTCAACTCAGTACCCAACCTAGTACTCAACTCAGTACTCAACCTAGTCCTCAACCTAGTACTCAACCCAGTACTCAGCCTAGTACTCAGCCTAGTACTCAACCTAGCACCCAGCCTAGTACTCAGCCTAGTACTCAGCCTAGCACCCAGCCTAGTACTCAACCTAGTACTCAGCCTAGTACCCAACCTAGCACCCAGCCTAGTACTCAGCCTAGTACTCAGCCTAGCACCCAGCCTAGTACTCAGCCTAGTACTCAGCCTAGCACCCAGCCTAGTACTCAGCCTAGTACTCAGCCTAGCACCCAGCCTAGTACTCAGCCTAGTACTCAGCCTAGTACTCAGCCTAGCACCCAGCCTAGTACTCAACCTAGTACTCAACCTAGCACCCAGCCTAGTACTCAGCCTAGTACTCAACCTAGTACTCAACCTAGTACTCAACCTAGCACCCAGCCTAGTACTCAACCTAGTACTCAACCTAGTACTCAACCTAGTACTCAGCCTAGTACTCAACCTAGTACTCAACCTAGTACTCAGCCTAGTACCCAACCTAGCACCCAGCCTAGTACTCAACCTAGTACTCAGCCTAGTACTCAACCTAGTACTCAACCTAGGACCTCTCCCAGTCCTCCGCTCCCTGCCTTTGAAGACCTCTCTTCATGGAAAGATCTCGTCCAAGCAACAGTCAGGTTCACGTAGGGCTGGGCGATATGACGATATTATATAAATATCGGGTACAGTTCATTAACGATACACTTTTTAAACGTATCGTGGATATCGTGATGTTTTGCCCAAGAGGCTTGTGTCGCGTCAATCTGGTCCACACGTTGACACTTTTGAACAGCGCCGCCCCACACACACACTACTGCATCAAAAGTGACTACTTATTAGGGGTGGGAATCACCAGTTTCATCACGATACGATACGATATCGATTCTTTGGACAACGATACGATATTTGCCGATATCACAAAGTCTGCCACGATACGATACGATTCGATTCGATTCAGGTGCCTGCGATCGATATGAGACGATATTATGTGCCCATTTAACACAATCAGTCACATTTAGATCAACAAAAAAAAGGCTATGGAAATATCAATTGACGTTTTTATTTTTGAGCTCTTCCAGACATTTAAATGAAAAACAATCTATTGTTTTTAATACAAATAGACCTCCTGTTCACTGTAAAGTGCCACGTTTTTATATATTGAGCTTTAAACTTTAAGTAAAATGTTTTGGAACTCACAACACGCAAGCTAAAACCCCTTCCTCTCCCAAACCGTTCCTACAATTGTTTTATGTTGCATGATGATCATGTTTAAATATCAACATTATCTGTCCATCCTCAGTAAATACTATCAATATAATAATACTCCTGACATCATCTGGTATTTTCCTACACACACACACACACACACACACACACACACACACACACACACACACACACACACACACACACACACACACACACACACACACACACACACACACACACACAGAATGTCCCCTCTCCTCGCTCCGTTTCTCTCTCTCTTAGCTTAGTTAGCTTAAGCAGCTAATGTAACGTTAATTTAGGTCTGCCCACGCGACGTGGGCATAAAAGAATGGCGACGATGCAAAGCATGTTGGATGCATTTGACCCGTTGCGGGGAAAAAACTGCACAGACTTATATCGGGTCTCAAAATAGACGACTGAAGCCCTGCTCTCGCTCTGCTGTACAGAGCTAAACGGAGTTTCACAACACTGGCCGCAGGGCGGATATGACGTTGACGTCGCCGGATTTTCAAAATAAGAGTATCGCAATATGAATCGATCTTTTTACGTTGCATCGATCCTATTTGATTATTGATAATAGATCGATATATCGATCTGGATCGATGTATCGTCCCACCCCTACTACTTATGATAACAAAGGCATTCGTTTTGTGGCATTAACGTTAACGTTAATAATAATAATGCAGGACCTGTTCAGAGGTCTCTATATAGTTACACTTTCAATAACATCAGCGTATTTACATAGTGCCGACCGAGGTCGACCTAGATATAGCAAGCTCGTTCATATCTCAGCCCGTGCTGACTCAGTTGTGCCCATTCTGCGGTCTGTTAATAACGTTTTCAATCAGACAGATGTATGGAAAGGCTTTTATTATAACATCCGTTGAAGTAAAATCATTATGCCTCCAGTCGTTTAGTCCTTCTGCGGAGCTAAAAGCTAAACGTCAGCCGCGGCGAGCTGCCATTGTTATTGTCATTGAGCTCTCCAATGGCGGAAGTAAAAAATAAATACGCGCTTTTCGATTGGTGCTAAGAACAGCAGGGCGGGTGCAAGCGATGTGACGTAATTGGCAGACGCGACTGTCAATCAAAATGATTCTGTTTGCCGACTGAATGAATGAGAACGTTATTAAAAGATTGCAGCATGGGTACAAATAATACAGTACAGCTCAATACAACAACAGTCAACAGCGGACTGGAGGATGCAGACCAGAGAAAGACTTTCGTCTTGTTTACATCAGGGTCCCCCATTTTCAATTCATCATATTTCATATCTAAATCATATAATATCTCATTGCTAAATATATGCAATATATAATCTAATAATCCAATAATCTAAATCTAATATATAATATAAAAATGCTAAATGCATGGGTATTTTATTTTGTCTTTAATGTTAGCTTGCAAACTCAAATACTGTCTTGGTAAGCCTCATAATGAATTTTGGGGAAAAAAAGAAAAACATCGTGATGCGTATCGTGTATCGCCGAAAGGTCAGAAAATATCGTGATATCATATTTAGGCCATATCGCCCAGCCCTAGGTTCACGGTGCGGCTGATGCCCAGACCACTGATCAGCCTTATGAAGCGGCCGACTTCCTCAACGCTGAGAAGGTCCTCCTTAAACGAACCCAGCTGGACTCATTCCCAGAGGAGATCAAGGCCCTCAAGTCTGACCGACCTCTTCCCCCAGACAGTCGTTTCGCCACTCTATCTCCAGAGTACGACAAGGCTACCTGTCTCCTCAGAGTAGGCGGTAGGCCGCACAGGGCCGAGAACTTGGAGATGGATGACATTCACCCAATCGTCTCGGATCCACATCACCCCCTGACAAAGCTGATCATCCAACCATATGATCAAACTCTTCTCCACCCCGGGCCCGAGAGGGTATTCGTCGATCTCCGATCCCGACTCTGGGTCCTACGTGGAAGAGGAGCAATCCGCAAGCATCAGCACACCTGCCGAGAACGACATCCGCGGCGAGCAAAGCCCGACATGCCTAAAATGGCCGCCCTTCCGCCCTGTCGCCTGCGTCTCTACAAGCCCCCATTCTATTCCACCAGAGTAGACTGTTTTGGGCCATTTCACACCAAGATAGGGCTCCGGAGAGGCAGAAGTGGAGGAAGGACGGCAAGAAAGTCGCTCGGCCAGGTGGCCCTCATCGTTGACCCGCGGCTTCCTCGGGCACTCTGGCAGCCAGGGAAGGTCACTCAGACGTACCCTGGAACTGACGGGCGCACCCGCACCGCAGCTGTCCAGGTGAAGGACAGAATATACCTGCGCCCTGTGTCCCGGCCGGTGCAGCTCCCGAGTCTCCCGGATACAGAGGACCACTGAGACTTTCCTGTTTAGTTCAAAAGGTCTAAGTAGACTTTTGGGTGCGGCTGTGTAGGAAAGCCTGCTAATAAGACTACTTTGTTCTGTAATAGCCCTTTAATATGTTGTTGTTGACAAACTTGACAGGAAAGGGTAATTGATTTATGCCTGTGTAATCGTTCAGCGTGATGTGCCCCGATCAAGTGTTGCACTCTAGTCTTCTGATAACGTTACTGACCATTAAGAGTTCTCTCCCTTTAAGTGAGCAAGCCGGTCTCCGTGTTACTGCCTGACGACTACTTCGTTCTGTACCTGCCCTTTAAGAGTCCCTCCCCTTTAACGTGCACGAGCTATTCTCTGTGTTGCTGCCTGATGGTGCGGGTGCGGCTGCTGTAGCAGTAATGTCCGTCCCTTTGGGATAACGTGTGCGTCAATGAACGTGAGTACATTACCTGGGCCTAACAAAATTAATAGTTGGTTTCAGGTTGGTTGTCAGTTTGGCCATGGGTAGGTAGGGAATTTATTTTATTTTATTTTTTTATTTTTTTATTTCCCACGGCGATTATGGATAGGGAATTTCTTTATTTAATTAAAATGTTCACAACAACATGGATGCATGTACTCTGCCAGCATGTTTAATATCCATAATACTAAATGTTTGACTAAGATTTCTATGAAACTTTATTCTAATTTTTTTTTTTTTTTTTTTATAAACTCATAAAATATATTGGGTCGCACCTAAATCGGCAGAGTCGGTCGGCAACCTGAAACCAACTATTAATTTTGTTAGGTCTTGTGCTTAGTTCTGCCTAATCCATTCATTCAGTTTACTCTACCTTTATAGTGTGTCTCCGCTGTTCTATTCCTGTCGACGTCATTCCCTCTGTTATTGAAACACTGCGCCGTTAGCTTAGCTACACGTTAGCCAACCTACGTTGCCTGCAAGTGATGCTGCGTGGTTAGCTTAGCCGCACGTGAGCTAGCTTAGGCTATATAACTCACTCACTACTTCTAGTGAATAAAATGTATCTTTACACCTGGTTTACAGTCCACCTACCTATACTGTTTACATGCACTGAAGGAGTAATTCCTGCATAGGTTATGTAGGTTATATATACTAACTCTGGTTAAGTGAATGCCCTAGTTACACTATACTACTAATGGACATTATGTTTATGTACGCCACTACTGTGTTTACTAATGTATACTGTATGTATTGTATCACTACTGTGTTATTAATGTATACTGTATTGTATTCCTCTGTAGACAACCACACACATGGAAATATCCCAACCACACACACCTTTCTGTTCCCAATAAAAGACAATACCTGCAGCACGCCTCTGTGACTCTCTAATAGGAGTTAAAACGCCATAGTGTCCGCCAGCTCTATTAAACGCAACCCGTGGAGGCCCTAGCCCTCCGTTTCAATACTTATAACAATTCGATAATTATCGATAGAGAAATATGATAACATTATCATATCGTTATCGCGATATGATTTTTTTCCATATCGCCCAGCCCTACCTTTGATCACACTGCCTACTTGCTCATATGCGTAGTTCACTGCCTATTCTTAATTTTCTATTGTACTATAATTTTTATTGCCTGTATTGCGTTAACACATTCCCCAGCTAATATCCCTTAGTTGAGATGTCCCCTAGGTTTCCTAATCCATCAAGCATTTATTCTAGGGTATTGGTGAGGATGACAAGAGTTTGCTTTCTGTGCAAAGATGCCATGTGGGAGAAAGGGATAATGGCTCAGACTTATTTATGTGAGCTCTTACACCCAGATGAGGTTTTAATTCTAGTCTGAGCCTTCATTGAAAATTAGAACATAATTCAGATTTTGGTATAAGAGAGATTACACAAACATTTTAGGTATAAGAGATTACACAAAATGTAGGCCTCTTAGAGGCCTCATGGAGCCCCAGATTTTACATTCTAGTTACATCATCGATTGGAGGGTTCTCACTCTGATGTCTAGCTTCCGGGGAGAGTGGTGCGTGTTAGGGCTGCTCTGTTGTCTATATACCATATGAACACTGTTCAGCGGTTCTCAACAGGGGTTCCGCGGCACACAGGGGTTCCGCGGAGAGCTGTCAGGGGTTCCGCGAGATGCCTGATGGGAATGTTTCTTTAAGAATATAGAATGACAACTATTAACTAAACAAATAGTCTATCTAGTGCTTCATGTGTATACAATAATTGCCTAATCTAATAACGAACTAAAAAAGAAATCGATCAAAATGTCTTCACACGTTTCGTAAAGTTATTATAGAAACAACTTAACGTCCGCGTCAGGCGTCATTGCTTTTACCAACAGATTTTCCAACGCATTTCCAGAGAAGTCGCATTCGTGTGACGTCACATCGCGGGTCCTATCTCCGTTACAGAGCCGGCTCTGATCCGTTATCAATGAATTGCAAAGCGGGCGGCTGTCGTGATAATAATTACTAAATGCATTCAGTGCTGGATCTAATCAAATGGATTTATCGAGACACGTTATGGAAAGTTCAAGACCGGATCACAAGCGTGCTAATTACACGCTTGGGCTACGGTGATGGGCTACTCGCCAAGTGCAGACAAAGTGAGTGTATCCGCTGCTGTTATTATTATGATACAAAATGTGAATGAATGAATGAAAACTGTATTTAACAGATAAACAGTAAAAGGCACTCTGCAGATTACATTTATATATAGCTGTTTTATACGTCAACATTGTGTCCCTGACCGTCAACAAAGAATGGCAGGATGTGATGTCATAAACAAGCGTCACCTCACTAGAATAATATTTCCAAATGGTCACACTATGTTATTTTTATAGAAAACAGTGCAGCTGCAACAGATAGCACTTTATTGATATTTTTCTGTATTTAAAAAAATAAATACATGATTTTCTGTTTGATAAATGGTCACAATGTTATTTGTATAGAAAACAGTGCAGCTGCAACAGATAGCACTTAATTGATATTTTTCTGTATTTAAAAAAATAAATACACGATTTTCTGTTTGATAAATGGTCACACTATGTTATTTTTATGGAAAACAGTGCAGCTGCAACAGATAGCACTTTATTGATATTTTTCTGTATTTAAAAAAATAAATACATGATTTTCTGTTTGATAAATGGTCACACTGTTATTTTTATGGAAAACAGTGCAGCTGCAACAGAGCACTTTGATATTTTTCTGTATTTAAAAATAAAATACATGATTTTCTGTTTGTTTCCCGGTTTCAATGGGTTAAATAAACGTTATTTTGAAAGCAAGCACTTTTGTCATCATTGTAGCAAAAAAGACAGGACCGCAAAAGTCTTTATCGTATGTAGGGGTGCCCTGGAATATTTTTTTGGACACAGGGGTGCCTTGGCAGCAGAAAGGTTGAGAACCCCTGGTCTATACCATATGAACACTGTTGTCTATATACCATAATGAACTCTGTTGTCTATATACCATATGAACTAGGGATGCACCGAATGGGAAATTCTTGAATACCGAAAATAGGAAACAGTTGGCCGAAAACCGAATGGCAGAATATGATTAATATAAATATATATGTTTTTTTCTGTTTGTTTTTTTTGCTACCTGATTATGGCAAAAGACATGATTATGGCACAATATTATTAAATAATATTAATAATCACGATTATGGGTCCATAAAACATTTATTCAGCACTTTTGAATGCATACATTAATTCCAGACTGACCGCTGAAAGATTGTACAATTTAAACATTTTCTCTTTGCATACAACAAAATGTGCATTAAAGTCAAGTGCATTTTCTTTTCTCTGTAGGATAACTACAACAAAGTGCATTCAGAACAAAGCCAAGGTGCTTTAAAACTGCATAAAGACACACACACAAGAGGGAGAATAGCTTATAGCAGAATTTTGTAATGATGAAATTAATGATGTTACTGTAGTGGCTACCGAGTCATAATTCACGGCGTTCTAGCCTACATGGAAGGACTGTTGTATTTACTACATCTCCTGTGACTCTTAGCGGGGGATGACGTAGCTTACGAGAGACGAGTGAAAGAGGAATGGAAGCGTTGTTAGCTAGCTTAACTTAGTTAGCAGCTAACGTTAGTTAAAAAGGTTTTTACGATGGGCATATAGTAATGGCGAGGATATAAAGCATGTTAAAGACGCATTTATTGGAAGCATTGCTCGCGGAGTTTACATAGAAACAGCGCGACTCCCAAGAGGAGTTATCACAGGCTGTAGAACGCAGGACTGAAGAGCTGCCAAGCTGCTAAAGTGTGGGTAGTGCTCAGCCCCTCCCTGCAGCTGGAGCGTTTTGTGACTGTGGAGTCCTGGCTCTAGGCAGAATCAAGAATAGGGCTGGGCGATATGGCCAAAAACGTTATCGCGATAAAATTATAAAATTATTTTCATATAACTCGATATAGATAATTATCGTCGATATAATTTCTGTCAAGTTTAATTAACTTCTTATGCCCGGCGCCGATGGACGGGCTATTAACACTTTCAGTGCCACCAGGGGGCGCACGACTTAGTGCTTGAATGCCACCATCGGCGCCAATGTTAACCTTAATATCGCCTAATCTATGTTTTAAATTATGGCTATGTGTCTAATCTGCCCGTCGCTTATCAAAGAATCATTTTCCAGTCAGTGCTGTCAAGGCAGATTGGTTTTTTATCGCTTCATTTCCGTTTGAGAGCATTTTGAAAAGCACCCGTTTTGAGGTAAAAAACAGCCCATTCTGTGATAATCGTCTTTTACTGGAATATTCCAGAACGGTGATATTTGTCGGCCTATTTATGAATCGTTTTCAAATAAACGCTAGATGATCAATAGTATACGTGCCCGCACGCACATTCGAGGCGCGCGCTGATAGCCGTTTTCATTTCCTCATGGATTTTACAGTGAAACCGCTGGAGCACATATCAGAAAAAAGCTTATATCTTCATCAAAACGAGTCTGATTATCCTAACACTGATAACATAGATTCCTTACCTGACATCAGATGGTATCCAACTGGTATATTCCAATTCCTGATCACCATTCTAAAAAATCGATAAGTGTATAGATCTAACGTGTATACAGTAGAACTCATGCTTGCCGCGGCTCAGAGTCTCCAGAATGAACTCTGGTAACCCCGGCTGCATCAGTGGACTGGAAAATGTGGACTGGAATATTTTTTTTCCCCCATCCATTTTCATTGAGTCCATTCCAAAATCCCTGATGTCATCTGGGAGACGATGGGGGGCGCTTTTTTCACATCTGATCGCCGGCGGCCCTTGGGTAGGGTAGGCTCGCGTGATGCAATATGATTTCAGATCGCAAAAAAAATCAGAGAAATCTCGTGAGTAGCTTTCAACGTAAATATCGTAAATCCGAGCCGTGAGTGGCATAGAAAGTGTTAATAGACTTGTTTTGCTGCTGCGAATGTCTCGAGTTGATGTCGTCATCAGTCCGAGCACGTTCTTCTACGCACCAGTGCATAGATTATTATATTCCACCAGGGGGCAACCAACCGCCACTTATAAGAATGGAACTAACAGTTAGCCAGAGCAAGCGGTGTATCCCATGACAATGTACTAACTATAATCCTAAAATACTCTGTTCCGCCCCAATACATTGCAACGACGTCCACCGCATACCCCACACTACTCTAACCGTGGCCTCAGAATTCACGCCACACCCACTCCGCACGTAAACTATAAAATAGAGGCGTGCAAGCTAATTATCCTAGCCAGCCTTGTTTCCAATGTACTAACTATCACCCTAAAATACTCCGTTTTGCCCCAATACATTGCAACGACGTCCACCGCATACCCCACACTACTCTAACCGTGGCCTCAGAATTCACGCCACACACCCACTCCGCACGTAAACTATAAAATAGCGGCGTGCAAGCTAATGATCCTAGCCAGCCTTGTTTACTACTAGAGTCCTACCTCTCTACCCAGAGGTGCACCGCGGGTCTCCTTCGCTGTCGGCCATCTTCTTCACTGATTGGTTGTTAGTGCGTGTGCTCATATCCAAGCTTGTAAAATCGATATATCGAAACTTTGCGACCACGTTTCATGTTTATTTCGAGGAAATAATTTATCGCGATAGTTATCGTTATCGTTTTATCGCCCAGCCCTAGGTCTAAGAGAAGTTAATTCTATTTTGAACGTGATTCACTGCGCATTAGTTAGATTACACGTTGCGCATGTTATGACTGTAGCCACGTTTTGATTACGTCATCACAACAACACGTTAGGTTAGGAACGTAACCCTGTTCTTTGACATTCGGTGATATTTTTTCTGTGCTAAAACCCTTTCGGCTCTCCCCTTTTTTTCTTTTTTCTTTTTAAATGATCTTTTCCCCCCTTCTTTTTCCGTTTTTCTCCCCTCCCAATGTTAGTCGTTATGCCAATTCCAAATCCCCTTCCTGGTCGTTGCGCACTCTACCCCCTACCTTCAGTCTGGGAGGGTGGAGACTATCACAATATCACATGCTTCCTCCGACACATGTGTACCCAGCCCACCACTTCTTTTCACCTGGCAGCGCGGACTCTCACTGGGAGAGTGTAACGTGTGGAAGGTCACACTACCTCCCTCCAGATCCTTCCCTCGCTGTGCAGGCGCCCCGACCGAACTGTAGGAGTCGCTGTTTACAACGACCCGGACCCACCCACGGGCTTCCCTCCCGCTGCCAATTGAGCCAGTATGACGGCCGGCCAAGCCGGAGGCAACGCTGACAGGCGGATTCGATACCAGTGTCTCTCGCGTTGGTGACGAGCGCTTAGTCCGCTGCGCCACCCAGCCGCCTTTCCCTTTTTTAACCTTTTCGGCCGATATGTTTCGGTGGCCAAATATTCGGTGCATCCCTATGAACTCTGTTGTCTATACCATATGAACTCTGTTGTCTATACGATATTAGCTAAACACTAAAAAGATGCATTTTAGAACGCATCTTAACACTTTCGCTGCCACTGGGATCAGTCTAATCTCACTCTATAAAGCCAGTTTATCATAACAACCTTTCATTGTGCGTGAGGCTGTTTGTAGAGCTAAATCTATACTTTATATTATTGCTATCTGTCCATTGTCATTGTCAATTGACACTATAAACCGTCCCTTCAATATGCCTTAAATAAATAATTTGTTCATCAATACGTTCCCATTTTATAGCGTTGTGACTATGAACTATATACCGCAATATTCTGGGGTATTTCCTGGAAGGCGAGAATAGGACGCTAAGCTAATAATAACGTTAAATCGAATGGTGTTTCGGCTATACACAAGCTAGAGCTAAAACTCACAATGCATATTATCGGTATCATGGTCCACCAGGACGTCGTTTCTGATTCTTGATTACCAATAATGGCATTAGCCTCATTCGCTGATCGGCTGGTCGGCTATCAAAGCAAGGCCCGATCGGGCTGTAATTTACGTGAAAAAAACGTGGGCCAGTTGGATCCCAAACAGGATTTCCCAGTTATCGATCACCATCTGATAGATCGATATGTCCATTGGCTGATGCTATATTCCTTTACTGCATACCGAATTCAGCGTCCCAAAAAGTATTCCAGGCTACAGGCATAGCTTCAGGCTAACAGAAAAAAGTGCACCCATAATGAAAAAAAATAAACACCGGTCTGTAACAGGGAACACTGCATTATAGAGACAGCGCCCCTACGACAGGGTTTGTACACCTTTTCCAAGGCAAAATGCAAGCACTTTTCAAGCATTTTCAAGGTGCATTTTCAAGATTTTCCAGCATCTTATGCGGCTGTGGTAAATTTTATATTTGCTCAAAATGATTATTTCACTTCTTCCATCACATTAAATCAGATGTTATTGTGCTATAAACAACCAAAATGATGTAGACTTGGCATATATAAACTGGCTGAGCCGATGTGTTATGCAGTAACGTACCGTATATCTGTATGTCGTGTATATCATAAATGTCATGATGAATTGAACATGGGGACCCTGATGTAAACAAGACTAAAGTATTTCTCTGGTCTGCATCTCCTTAACAATTGTGTGTATTGAGCCGTACTGTATTGTACCCATTCTGCAATCTGTTAATAAAGTTTTCAATCAATCAATCAAACGTGACGAGTCAGGCCAATTTTAGCATGTTAATTTATGGAATATGCAATCTAACAGCTAATGTGAACTTTACAGTAAATTACATGGATAATAATGTTAAGGTAGTTAGTTCATTCCTGTAGGTATCGCAGCATCGGAAAACGCCATGCTTTGACCGCCAGACCACGCTGTACAGCGAATCGGATAAATATTTAATTTTTTCGCCATGGCATTCATAATTCATATATACACCTCCGGCGCTGCAGCTGGACCCTACGGCTCAAAAACGACGGCTCAATACCGGCGCCTGGTGGATGGTCGGGTGAGTTACACTCGAACAACAGGAAGTGCCATGAGTGCATCGATGAAAGTCCTCCGGCCGTCAGATATTGTTGCAAGGCTCCAGACAGATACTATAGTACAGTGGTTCTCAACTGGTCTAGCCTCGGGACCCAACATTTTCCTTAGTCATTAAAGGAAAACTCCAACATTTTGGGAAATTAGCTTATTTAACATCTTCCCTGGAGTTAGACAAGAAGATACATACCTTTTTTGTCTCTGTGCGTGCATTTTAGCTTTGGGAATAGACGCTCCGTTAGCATAGCTTAGCTTCATCACTGGAAGTGGGGGAGGGTTAGAGCCTTACAGTGCCTTACAGTGTATTGCAAGGTCTGACATTGACCAAACTTGATATGCATGACCTTGGTGGGCTCTAGGTCAACTCCTGAAAAGGGGGTCAATGTCAGACTTTGCAATCAAAAGTTAGGGGGCTAATAACCCTTGCCATAATTTCAGTGCGCCGCCTAACTTTTGATTGCAAGGTCTGACATTGACCCCCTTTTCAGGAGTTGACCTAGAGCCCACCAAGGTCATGCATATCAAGTTTGGTCAATGTCAGACCTTGCAATACACTGTAAGGCACTGTAAGGCTCTAACCCTCCCCCACTTCCAGTGATGAAGCTAAGCTATGCTAACGGAGCGTCTATTCCCAAAGCTAAAATGCACGCACAGAGACAAAAAAGGTATGTATCTTCTTGTCTAACTCCAGGGAAGATGTTAAATAAGCTAATTTCCCAAAATGTTGGAGTTCCCCTTTAAGTCGCGACCCAAAATTTTGAACCACTATGATTTATGTAAAAAAAAATATTTGCAGTAATACGCAATCTTTCAAAACATGAAATAAACACAAAAAAGTGCAACAAAAATGCAACTATTGCTAAAAACCCAATGAAATAAAAGAATAATAAATAATATATGCTTCTTAGCAGATTTCTTAGCTTAACATAACAGACCTAAATTTGGGGGAACTAATGGGATAACTGAGTTTGCAACAAAAGTGCAACTAGGGCTAAAACCCAATGAAATAAAATAATAATAAATAATATGCTTCTTAGCAGATTTCTTAGCTTATCATAACAGACCTAAGTTTGGGGGAACTAATGGTAAATGGCTGCTTTTTTATATAGCGCTTTTATCCAAAGCGCTTTACAATTTGTTACTCACATTTTACCCATTCACACACCGATGGCGGAGGCAACCATGCAAGGTGCCAACCTGCTCATCGGGAGCAATTAGGGGTTAAGTGTCTTGCTCAAGGACACATCGACACGCTGCCTGGGAGGAGCAGGAATCGAACCGGGAACCTCCGGATTGCCAGACGACTGCTCTACCTCCTGAGCCACTGTCGCCCCTAATGGGATAACTGGGGTTGCAACAAAAGTGCAACTAGGGCTAAAAACCCAATGAAATTAAATAATAATAATAAATAATTATGCTTCTTAGCAGACTTCTTAGCTTAACATAACAGACCTAAGTTTGGGGGAACTAATGGGATAACTGGGATTGCAATAAAAGTGCAACTAGGGCTAAAAACCCAATGAAATAAAATAATAATAAATAATATGCTTCTTAGCAGATTTCTTAGCTTAACATAACAGACCTACGTTTGGGGGAACTAATGGGATAACTGGGGTTGCAACAAAAGTGCAACTAAGGGCTAAAAACACAATGAAATTAAATAATAATAATAAATAATATATCCTTCTTAGCAGACTTCTTAGCTTAACATGCAGGGAACTAATGGGATAACTGGGGATGATGTTTGCTCCTGACAAGAGTCTCAAAGTCTGGGGTGATGGTAGACAAAGCAACTCTGAGGTCATCCTCAATGTCCAATCTGTTCCCCCGCTTTGTCTTCAGCTGGACCAGAGCTGAGAAGCCACTTTCACAAAGATAGGTAGTGAAAAAAAATGTAAAAATTTATAAAAAAAAAAAAAAATTACACACACATCCGCGACCCACTCAAAATGGCCCCGCGACCCACTTTTGGGTCGCGACCCACCAGTTGAGAAACACTGCAGTATAGTACATATAGATCGCTTTATAAACTTAATCGATATGATTTCGGCGTTTTTTTTTTAAATAAAAAAACAACATATATAGAACTGAACCTAAAACAGTTAGCCCAAAACCGTGAACCGTTCCACCCCTAGTGGATGGTGTGGATACTACGTTTGCGGCTGCCTCCCCCTCCTCCCCGGATTCAGCTGAAGCTAACCCGGCTAGCGGCAGAAAGACTGGTGAGCAACATATAGCAGCTTTTGTTCAAGCTCCGCTGGCTAACAAGTCTACCCGTTCCAAATCAATAACAAACGCTATCGGAAAAACCTGAAAGTAAGACATGAGTTAAATCACTCAGTGAGGTGTTATGTCCGTGAGAGTGGTGTTTAGTTTACACAGCAGCATATGACTGCCAATAATAGTTTTTTTTTTATCCACTTTTTCTCCCATTTTCTATATTTTCTCCCATCCCAATTTCGTATCATCCAATTCAACCCTCCCCTGTCACGAACGCTGTTTCTTGCCTCCCACAAGCCGGCTGCAATGTGGACTAAAGGCCTCTGCATGCTACAGAAACTTCAAAGCAACTTCAACACAACATCGACAAAGCAACGGTGTTGCAGACACATTACCTTTATGCTTCTGCAAAATCAACGCGCAGCCTATGATGCAACAAAATGTACCCCGGATGTGCGGCTCGAGCGCGTCCAGCCCGCCTGAATACTTTGGGCAGCCGAAGGTGCGCAGTGCGCACTCTAGCAATTACAAACGGATTTCCCTTCTCAACCATACATCGTTAGTATAATAATAGCCCTGTTTATGTTTGTTTTCGCTTGTGTTCTTGTATATAGTGTAATATAGTTATATCGCCACATCAACCCAGTCCATCCCCATTGTTTCCCCAATCTCCTTCCACGGATTCATCGTCATAATGCTATCCTTGTAGTCTTTAGACCCGCTATTATATAAATGTTTGTACTTTCGGACCTCCTCTGCAATACGTTCCTGCATTTGATTCATTTTAAACAAACAATTAAACAAGTGTAATGAAACAATACACTAGCTATCGAGCTCCTGTCAGAAAGTTTTCTTTTGGTCTCGAGCTCCTGTCAGAAAGTTTTCTTTTGGTCTCGAGCCAGGAAAACACTAGAAGTGACAGACAGCCCCGCCCCCATTCACTACCAACCAATCACTGCTACGCAATACCAACGCAACGGGTCTTTAGATTAGATTTTGGAGACAGGTACGCAACGTCCTCGCAACACAGTCTACAAGACTGTCTGCAACAAGCGCGCTGAAATCGCGCCGATGTTGTGTTGAAGTTGCTTTGAATTTGCTGTAGCATGTAGAGGCCTTAAGTCATACATAGCACAAGTCCCCTCCGGTACTTGAGGTAACAGCAGTCGCATCTTTTCACCTGCGCAGCTCGATCTCTCAGTGGCGAGGAGTAACGCGTGGGAGGCTCACGCTGCCCCCGACACTTCCTGATTCTACTGCGCAGGCGCACCAACTGACCTGTAGGAGTCGCTGTCCACAACGCCCGATCCCCACCCATCAGTTTCCCACCCCCTAATACGGCCAATGTGTATTAGTATGAACGACCAGCTAAACTGAAAGCAATGTGGAGCGCTGGGCTCGAACAGGCGAGCCCAGCGTCTCCGCATTCGTGGCGAGCGCCTTGCCCACTAAGCCACGTAGCCGCCGACTGCCAATAATAGTTAAAATGTCTTCCTTACTAATGTAAGCAGTTATGAAAGACCCGTTTGTGAAAGGCTATTTTTTATTGTTCATATAGAAATCACACCACTGCTTTCTGCTCACTGCTGAGTTAGTCTACCTGCTGAAAGAGTGTTAAGCACATCAGCCTGGCAGACAGTAGTATGGGCATTGCACTATGTTAAGAAATACTTTAAGTAAGACATGAGGGGCGGCTATGGCTCAGGGGTAGAGCGGGGCGTCCAATGATTGAAGGGTTGGTGGTTCGAATCCCGCTCAAGCCCATGTCCATCCCATCGCCGTTGTGTCCATGGGCAAGACACTTAAAATACTTGCCTCGTATGAATGTGTATGCATGTGAATGAATGTTGGTGGTGGTCGGAGGGGCCGTAGCCCGTAGGCAATGATTATTCGCCACGCTTCCGTGAGTCTGCCTCAGGGCAGCTCTGGCTGCAATTGTAGCTTACCACCACCGGTATGACTGTATGAACGAATAATGGACTCTGTGAAGCGCTCTGAGTCAGAGAAGAGCGCTATATAAATCCAATCCATTATTATTTATTATTATGAGTTTAAATCACTCAGTGAGAGTGGTGTTTACAGCAGCCTGTGACTGCCAATACTAGTTTACATTTTTCCTTACAATTGTAAGCAGTTATGAAAGACCCCGTTTGTGAAAGGTTATTTTTATTCGTTATTGTTCATATAGAAACTACACCACTGCTGTTTGCTCACTGCTGAGTTATCCTTAGGGATGGGTACCTTTCACATTTGAACCGATACCGGTACCTGTGAATCGATACCGGTACCCAACGGTACCTTTTTTCGGTACTTTAGTCTAAAAAAATTGTATCTACCTACCTGAGTTGTAAAAAAAAAATCCAAACTTAATATTTAATAAATAAATAATGTATTATTATTAGTTTATTATTATTTACATCTTACTGATGTAAAGTATTTTACAACTGATTAAACAAACAAACAATCTAGCAGCTGCTGCTGATTGAGTATTCTAGCAGTTCTTTTTGCTCCACCCCCGCTTGGAGAAGACCCGCTCTGCGGTGTGTGTGTGTGGCTTCCCATCCGACGTCACATCCTCTACTCTTCTGTCCCGAGTTGTGCCGGCTTGCACTGTAGCCCTAGGAGCTAACGTTATGTCAGACGGTTAGCTTAGCTAACGTCAGCTTAAGAACGTTGAACAGGTTACAAATATGTGAAACTATGGAAGGAGTAAACCGACCGCTAAAAATAAAACCCACCGTGGCAGCGAGAGCACATAGCAAAAGAAAGTTTCGAGAGGAGTGGAAGTTTGGAGATAGTAGTGTTTCAAGAGACTGGCTACAGTAATATGATGCTGGGCTGTAGTGATCAGTTGTTCCGTGTGGCGCAAGTATGTAAAAAAGAAAAACAGAAACAACCCGTTTGTCATCTGTAGTAAATAAATGAAGCTGGAATCCATTCGTGACCATGAACAGAGCCAGTGTCCCATTGTGTCCCGGATTCAATCTCCTCTCCTCTAAAGATGCTCCGTGGCTAGGCTAACAGGCTACAGCCATGTCAGACAGAGCAGATGTGGAAACTGAGCTACACTTTCTAACAACCTGCCCACAGTCTACCAAGATAGATATCAGAGACATATACTCCCCAGTCCCCATGAATTGCAAACACCCAAAGAGAGTTTGAAAACATGTATTGTGCCTTAACGTGCGGCTTCGTTTTTGCTGTCAACAAGACGTCATCCGACTTTTTTTTTTACAGTACCGACAACGGTATCTCACGTGAATCGATACTCGGTCGTACCGACGTGTTTCGGTAGGTACCTTTAAAAGTACCGAATTCGGTACCCATCCCTAGTCCTACTGAATGAGTTAAGCACATCAGTCTGGCAGTTGTATGGGCATTGCACTATGGTAATTGTTATTTGCACATTGTTAATCCTGGGCAATGCATCCTTAACCCTTTTCTCGCCAATGGCGTGTTACCACGTCATTCCTCGCCATGCGTAATCTGCCAATGACGTTTTACAGCTCAACTCTCCGACGCTTCAATACCGCCACCTGGTGGCCGATCGGCGAGTTGCAACCGGTTGTCGATAATTGTGACGCCGGTGTGTCTCCCTATTCTGTCCGGACTCCATCTTGACACACTGGATAGCGATCCGTTGCCATAACTCAATAAACAACATTATTTGGACGTATATAGTATTATACAACCTGGAAATGGATCGCATAGATCAACATCCCATAATAGCAATCTTTTTGCTCCACGCTCATCACCCAACGCTACGAGGAGACTGGGGTGAGTTTCAGCCTGTTTGTTTCTTCAAGTTTCAAGTTTCTTTAATAGTTGTCATACAGAAGTACAGAATACTTTTATACAAAATGTTCTTACTGTTACGCTCCAGAGACTGTGCAAGACAAGATAAGTATGAAATAAAATAACATAGTATAGCATGTGAATTAGAAGTAAAAAAAATGAGGTCACAGTGTTCAGTATAGACATATGTACAATGTTCGATGCAGAATAGACGTAACCGAGTTACCATATAATATACAATACTATGCAGTGTACTAATATACAATACTATATAGTATTGTATATAGCTAATGTTGACGCTGCCATTTTGGTTCTGGGTGATTTCAACAGCGCGCGTCTTAAAAAGGTGTTGCCGAATTTCTATCAGCATGTGACCTGTCCCACCAGAGGCGAGAACATATTAGACCATGTATACTCGCAATTTAAGAATGGGTACAAGTCACAGGCTCTTAGTCCATTCGGTAAAAGCGATCACGCCGCCATCTTTCTTTTGCCAAAGTACAAACAAAGTCTCAAGCGAACGCCGGTGGTCTCGCGAGAGGTTAAGCGTTGGGCCGTGACGTCAGAGGAGTCACTCCAAGCTGCACTTGAATGCACAGACTGGAGTGTATTCCGTGATAACACAGCCAATATTAACGAATACACCGAAACGGTAATTGACTATGTCTGTACTCTGGTAGAAGAAACAATCCCCTCCACCAAAATTAAAATCTACCCAAATCAAAAGCCCTGGGTAGACAAATCCGTCCGTGAGGCTCTGAAAGTGCGCACATCAGCATACAACACCGGGCTGGTGACAGGCAACATGGAAGAACACAAGATGGCAAGATACAACGTCAGGAGAGCAGTAATAGAGGCAAAACGGTGTTACAGGGATAAAGTTGAACTTCAGTTTGAACAGGCTGACTCTAGAGGCATGTGGCAGGGCCTCAGAACAATGACAGACTACAAAGGCACCCCCCTCAAACTGAACAGTGACATCTCCTTAGCAAATGATCTCAATTCCTTCTATGCGAGGTTTGAGGCTGTGAATAACAACACCAGCCTACAAACCACGGCAATGGGGGGGGGGGGGGTCTGCTGATGGAGACTCAGTGTTCAGGGTAACAGAGCATGAGGTGAGACGGATCTTTAAAAAAGTGAATATCAGGAAGGCAGCAGGACCGGACGGCATCCCCGGCCGCGTCCTAAAAGTCTGTGCCGACCAACTGGCCCCGGTATTCACTGACATCTTCAACCTGTCCTTGGAACAGGCTGTCATCCCCACCTGTCTGAAGAAGTCCACCATCATCCCTGTACCCAAAAAAATCTACGCACGCTTGCCTCAACGACTACCGCCCTGTAGCCCTCACCTCCATAGCCATGAAGTGCTTTGAGAAGCTAGTGAAGGGCTACATCTGTTCCTCCCTCCCCATCAACCTGGACCCTCTGCAATTTGCATATCGCCCCAACAGGTCCACGGAGGACGCCATAGCCCATGTGCTGCACACAGCAGCATCACACCTGGACAAGAGGCAGGGGAACTATGTGAGAATGCTGTTCATCGACTACAGCTCAGCATTCAATACCATAGTCCCCTCCAAACTCATAGCCAAGCTCAGGGACCTGGGCTTGAACTATGACCTCTGCCAGTGGGTCTTGGACTTCCTGACGGGCAGACCCCAGGTGGTAAGAGCCGGCAACTGCACCTCCTCATCCATCACGCTCAACATAGGGGCCCCCCAGGGCTGTGTTCTGAGCCCCCTCCTCTACTCCCTGTACACACATGACTGCGTAGCACAGCGGAACAACAACACCATCATCAAATTAGCTGATGACACAGTAGTGGTGGGCCTGATCTCTGCCAACGACGAAAGGGCCTACCTGGAAGAGGTAGAGAACCTGTCACAGTGGTGTCAGGAGAACTGCCTCTCCCTGAACGTCAGCAAAACAAAAGAGATGATTGTGGACTTCAGGAGGTCGGGGGTCAAGGACTACAGCCCCCTCAGCATCGACGGGGCACCGGTTGAGAGAGTGAACAGTTTCAAGTACCTCGGAGCCCACATATCCGAGGACTTGACATGGACCACACACATTGACAGTGTTGTGAAGAAGGCACGACAACGCCTCTACTTCCTCAGGCGCCTAAGGAAGTTCCAAGTCAGTCAGAAGATCCTTAGGAACTTCTACTCATGTACAATAGAGAGCATCCTGACCGGCAACATCACCTCCTGGTTTGGGAATAGCACTGCACAAGACCGTAGCAGACTACAAAGAGTGACACGTTCAGCCGAACGCACAATTGGAGGGGGGCTTCCCACCCTCCAGAACATTTACAACAAGCGGTGCAAGGGGAAGGCTAAGAGAATTATTAAGGACTCGAGCCACCCGAACAACTGCCTCTTTGAACTGCTGCGGTCAGGCAAGCGATACCGGAGTCTTAAGGCGAGCACAGAAAGACTCAGAAGAAGCTTCTATCCCCAGGCCATCAGGCTGCTAAATGAACAATAAACACTATGCAACAACCATCAAATGCACACAGCACACACACCCACACGCACACACTCACTCAAACAAACAACACACTGCAGCACCCACTCTCCACACTTTAGATCACACAAACACACTTTACACTTTATATTTATTGATAAAGGATTTGCACTACAACTCGTACACCTACTGTGAATTGTACCTAAATTGCACCTCGTCCCATTTCTGCCTTGCACTATATAGTATTGTATATTAGTACACTGCACAGTATTGTATATTGTATGGTAACTACGTCTATTCTGCATCGAACATTGTACATATGTCTAAACTGAACACTGTGACCTCATTTTTTTTTACTTCTAATTTTACTATGTTATTTTATTTCATACTTATCTTGTCTTGCACAGTCTCTGGAGCGTAACAGTAAGAAGCATTTTGTATAAAAGTATTCTGTACTTCTGTATGACAAATATTAAAGAAACTTGAAACTTGAACTAGTGCAAGGCAGAAATGGGATGAGGTGCAATTTAGGTACAATTTACAGTAAGTGTACGAGTTGTAGTGCAAATCCTTTATCAATAAATATAAAGTGTGTTTGTGTGATCTAAAGTGTGGAGAGTGGGTGCTGCAGTGTGTTGTTTGTTTAAGTGAGTGTGTGCGTGTGGGTGTGTGTGCTGTGTGCATTTGATGGTTGTTGCATAGTGTTTATTGTTCGTTTAGCAGCCTGATGGCCTGGGGATAGAAGCTTCTTCTGAGTCTTTCTGTGCTCGCCTTAAGACTCCGGTATCGCTTGCCTGACCGCAGCAGTTCAAAGAGGCAGTTGTTCGGGTGGCTGGAGTCCTTGATGATTCTCTTAGCCTTCCCCCTGCACCGCTTGTTGTAAATGTTCTGGAGGGTGGGAAGCCCCCCTCCAATTGTGCGTTCGGCTGAACGTGTCACTCTTTGTAGTCTGCTACGGTCTTGTGCAGTGCTATTCCCAAACCAGGAGGTGATGTTGCCAGTCAGGATGCTCTCTATTGTACATGAGTAGAAGTTCCTAAGGATCTTCTGACTGACTTGGAACTTCCTTAGGCGCCTGAGGAAGTAGAGGCGTTGTCGTGCCTTCTTCACAACACTGTCAATGTGTGTGGTCCATGTCAAGTCCTCGGATATGTGGGCTCCGAGGTACTTGAAACTGTTCACTCTCTCAACCGGTGCCCCGTCGATGGTGAGGGGGCTGTAGTCCTTGACCCCCAACCTCCTGAAGTCCACAATCATCTCTTTTGTTTTGCTGACGTTCAGGGAGAGGCAGTTCTCCTGACACCACTGTGACAGATTCTCTACCTCTTCCAGGTAGGCCCTCTCGTCGTTGGTAGAGATCAGGCCCACCACTACGGTGTCATCAGCAAATTTGATGATTGTGTTGTTGTTTGTTTACCATTTTCGATACAAACTGCTCTGATCTATATATCACCCATTAGTGATGCACGATATATCGGCATCAAATAGGTTTTGGCCTTAAATAGTTTCAAAATATCAGTCATTTCTGAAAATAAGTTACAAAAGTTAAAAAAAAAATGCGTTTTGGAAAATAGCTCTTTATTTGATTATCATAAAAAAGTGTTTTCTATACAGAGATATCGACATCGGTAAATATCGGTATCGGCCAGAACAGCAATATTAATATCGGTTATCGGTATCGGCCACAATTTTCACATCGGTGCATCACTAGTTTTTATCGTTTTCTGCAGTATTTCATAGAACGTGAGTTATAGCCATAAATGCATATATTAGATCATCAAATGCAGTTTGATACCGATTGACGCCAGATAAAAAATTTCAACTGTACAAGGTCCCAGACGTTATGACTCATCATGCATGGTTGACCGGAGGGGGGGGGTCGTTTATAAGTCCGTGGCCGACGTTAAATCATTCATGTAGTATGGGTGATAGTGATGCACCGATGTGAAAATTGTGGCCGATACCGATAACCGATATTAATATTGCTGTTCTGGCCAATACCGATATTTACCGATGTCGATATCTCTGTATAGAAAACACTTTTTTATGATAATCAAATAAAGAGCTATTTGCCAAAACGCATAATTTTTTTACTTTTGTAACTTATTTTCAGAAATGACTGATATTTTGAAACTATTTAAGGCCAAAACATGTAAAAAGAAAGAAAAAAAAGATAAAAAAAAAAAAAACGTTTTTTTTTTTTTTAATATTGGCCCCATCTTGATATCGGTCCGATACCGATGTGTAAAAAAACGGCCATATCGGCCGATATTATATCGGCGGCCGATATATCGTGCATCACTAATAAAAACATATTTATACTCTAGACCAGTGGTTCTCAAACTGTGGTACGTGTACCACTAGTGGTACTTGGTGGTACTGCTGGTGGTACTTGAAAACATTTACAAAAAAGCAAAAAAAAGCAAAAAAAAAATTTTTTTTATTTTTTAAACATAACATCAAATTAGACACACAGGCATTAACATTAAACATCCAGTAAAAATGTTCTTTGCAGTCAGGCCACTGAACTTAGAAGCAGGCCAGGCCAGTGTTTCTGGTTGCGGTGGCGCGATAGTTAGATAACCTAAGTGGGGAACAACCAGGAGATCACTGTGACAGAGAGTAATGCAGTCTAAACAGTCATAAATCTTTAATTCAACTTCAGCCCTGATCATAACCATTTATTTTTAGATTTTTTTGTAATGTCAGATAAAAAATCTGACATTACAAAAAATCCATCAAAATCTGTGTTGCTGCTAATCATTGACACATGCCTAGCCTGTAACAATCCCCCCGGAAAAATGTACTTTGCATTTGATATATTGAAAATATCTTACTTTTTGTGTGTTTTTTTTAACAATAATTTGTGATGCCATCACACAAACTGGCATTTAAAGGGTAAAAATTCAAAAATTCCTGCACCAGAATGCAGGAAATTAAGTTTTTGTAACAAAATAATTGTGTGTGTGTGTGTGTGTGTGTGTGTGTGTGTGTGTGTGTCAGCGTTTCCGTTAGCCGGTAATTACCGGTATTTGACCGGCAAAATCTGTTGAAGTCCGACATATTTCATCTCTCCGGTCTTAATGTCCGGTGAAAATAATTCCCTGAGTCTAAGCACAATTTGATTATTTGAATTGTATTAAAATAGGCTAAAATTAAATAGCCTATGCGATGAACGAAACGATCATTACATTTGTTTCCTCGTTGCTTCTAATAATGACAACGACGTTGTCACCGAGAGCTTAGTGCTGGGTGTGCGAACTTTTGTGAAGCTGCAGAGCCATAGCACCAGCAGCCCAATGCAGTATTCCAGCAGTACTCCAATTCAGCCATTTTCAGCCAATGTTGGGTGGGGGGCGCTGCTGTGCGGTTCCCAGAAAAGAGCCAATAACAGCTGGATCAGCTGCTCTGCAGCGCCATACTCTTTGCAAATAAGTCGTTGCGAGGTGGAGAGTCGTCACGCAAACCACGATAATGTTGCCGTCTCTCTGCTTTCTCAGTTCTTCGCTTGATATAATTAATACAAATGTCCAATATAACGGAATGCGTTAGCTCATAAAAATGTGATTATAACAGACTGCTGTTTAGTGTCGGACCGACTGCCCACATACGCGGTCTATTTTATTTCAAGTCAGCAGCAGCACGGAGTATCGAGGGACTTATTTTATTTGGAATATATTAATGACTGTATACGCAAAAGTAGCCTAGTTTTAAGTAATACTATTATAAATCTACATGCCTTGAGGATGACATTCTTTATATAGCCTGCCTATCAATTGTTTTAAAGCTCAATAAACTATGACCGGAATTAATCTCATTTGTCCGGTAGATTGAAATCTTGCCGGTCACGGAGACCGGCAACAATTTTTTCTAACGGAAACCCTGGTGTGTGTGTGTGTGTGTGTGTGTGTGTGTGTGTGTGTGTGTGTGTGTGTGTGTGTGTGTGTGAGTGAGTGAGTGAGTGAGAGAGAGAATGATGGACAATCGCTTGCTGTGTGAGAGAGAGAGAGAGAGAGAGAGAGAGAGAGAGAGAGAGAGAGAGAGAGAGAGAGAGAGACAGAGACAGAGACAGAGAGATAGAGAGAGAGAGAGAGAGAGAGAGATAGAGAGAATTAAGTACATTTGCTGAAATACAGTTGTTCTTAATTTTCTCACTTGCTATGTGAGAATGTTAGTTATTATGTTCTCAATGCCCCTTGCATTGTATGAGTTGTGTGGAAGCGTTTGCTAGTTCTAGTGCTATCCCTTTGTACATTGTGGCTGTGTCTGACAAAAGTTAACAATACATAATGGTATTAGGAATACATTTGCCTCCTGCGTGAACTGCGCATAGCTGAATAGACTGTATTTTAACGCCGGTCATATGGTGGTACTTGGAGAGCCAGCTATGTTCTCAGGTGGTACTTGGTGTAAAAAGTTTGAGAACCACTGCTCTAGACCGTATTTTTGTATGAATGAAAAAGTAAAACTTTCTACATCCTGAACGATAGCTAATCGATGTTGAATGGGCCATAGTAATGTCAATTTAGCAATACAATTAAAAAAGTTATAGCCCTGCAAAGTAGGTGAACATCTCCATAGACAAATAGAGCTGGCAGACTGGCTACAAGGATGGATATAAGCGTGGCAGAGAATTGTTCAACTGTGAGGTGTTATAAAAGTGTACTGTAAACTGGAGACAGAGAACACTACTACAAAGGACTTGTGAAAAGGCCTATTTGTGAAAGGTCAAAGTGTTTAAGGTAAAAAAGAAACAGCATAATGGGATGCGCAGTACTACTAGTAGAGACCAAATGTAAAGCACTTTTTTTGTTAATTTATGATTTGCTGCATATAAAGTATAAAACCAAATCCTATGTCATACCATAGAATTGTATCATTATTTTGCATCGTGTTGAATCGCATCGTATCGCATTATGTTGAATCAAATCGTATAGAACTATCTCAACAGGGGTGTATCGCATCGCCCGGTGCTTCAAATGTATCGTCAATATATCGTATCGTTGGCAACGGCCTCAGTGATGGAGATACACATCCCTAGTCTGCATGCCTTTTTATGGGTGGATGAGTTTACTTGCATTACAGCTACGTGCCACAGTCACTTCACAACACTTGAAGTCCATCGTGACTGTCTGTGGATATACTCACGGACCTCCGTTACATATAGTTGGTTAGTACATTACTGTCTAGTTTGGGTTTCTTTAGTAAGGGTCTTACAACAGCTGTTTTGAATGCATCTGGGAAAATACTAGCCCCTTTCATGACTGTGATGCACCGAGTGAATCCACAGTCACTTGCTCCTCAATATGAAACCAACGTATGTTGACCATGAAGGACTGGTTCTGGCCGAACCGTTTGTTATACAAGTATGACAGAGATATTTCAAAGGTACTCACAGTTGCACAAGGGTTTCGGACAAAAATACGGGATGGTTTGAAAGCTCGGCGTTGCTAATAAACATTTAAATATATTTTATAAACTGATCAACTGATCAATCAAAAGAAATGCTGTGTGCTGTGGGTATAGGCTTAAAGCTTATTGTCAGGCAAAACAGTCAGTTACCATTTGTAATAATTAGTTACATTACCTCTACTTTGTCTGCAACAGGTCTCTCCACCCGTGGAATGTGATGCAATAAATACTAGTTTATGTATAATATTAGTATGATATTTTGTTGTAGCCCATGCCCCATGGCATTGTGGATTTCTCCATTACTTTCCATAGTCGCACTTCCTAGTAATGAACAAAGGAGCTTTTCTGTTTGTTTGATGTAACGTTACTGAAATGAGATGTGGTGAAAAAAGATACGTTTACCGGTTTGATGTAACGTTACTGAAATTAGCTACAATTAACAAAGGAACTTTTCTGATACGTTTACCTGTTTGGTGTAACGTTATTGAAATTAGCTATGATGAACAACGGAGCTTTTTTTTCTTGACACGTTTACCCGTTTGTTGTGACGTTACTGGACGTATAAATATGACGAACAAGGAGCTTTTATCTTGATACGTTTACCTGTTTGGTGTAACGTTACTAGTGCAGTCGGCGAGGGCTTCAGAACATCAAGCAGCTTGCGTTGACGAACGATTTCTTCCACGTAGTCCTCTAGTGTTCTTTCAAAGACCCCAAATATATCTTCGGCTGCTGCGGCTAGTCGTTCATTGACCATAACTCTCAGCATAGTATACATTGTAGATATGTATAACATAAGTCATATAAATTACAAAAATATAAACGTTAGCCATATAGCTCGCTCCATGAACTACCAATCGCTCTCGGCGCAGAAATCTGACGTAATCTTCTTCTTCTTCTTCTTCCATGAGTTAATGGCAGATCGCGACCACAAAAGGCGCATACCGCCACATACTGTACAATCCATTCAACGGTTGAATTTCAACCCCATAACACACAAAACAAACCCCATCCCTAACATCACCACCCTATCCAAACATAATCTATGAGTCATTCATTGCCTCCTGTGGGCTGACTCTGGCTTTTTTGAACACTCACCACCACCTTCCCTAACTCTCTTACTTGATCACTCACAACAACCTTCTTCCCTAACTTCCCTAACTCCCCTGATACTTGCCCCATTGTCAACCCCTTCATACCCATGTCTAGTACTGCTGCTTGCCTGCTTCAACTACTAACTTTAACCTCTCTGTCCTACTGCTAACCATCACTATTGTATTCACTACTCTTGTCACAAATGCCACTATCTCCAACTTCTCCCCCCACACCTTCTCTTTCTCCTCCTGTACTTCCTCTACTGACAAATGCCCCTTTCTAAACCCCTGATCCACACCTTGCTTCCCCTGATCCTCCTGCACTACCCTTACGGCAAAATGCCCTTCTCCTTCCTTACCTTGCTTTCCCTGTCCTACCTTCCTAACTGCCTCTGCATACGAAATCCTATCATCCCTTCTCACCTGCTGGACCACTACCTCTCGCTTCATCGCCTCACAACCCCAATACGCTACACTATGCTTCCCACCACAACTACAACACCTCGGCTCCACTCCCAGGTCACACTCCCCATACTCATGCTCCCCACTACATCTACCACATCTCTGTCCCTTCCTACATGACCTAGCTATATGACCAAACTCCTGGCACCTGTAACACCTCAACGGTTTCGGCACAAACTCCCTAACCCCATATGCCAAAAACCCTAAAAATACTCTTGGACTAACCTCACCCTCAAACTGAATAACTATCGTCCCTGTCACCTCCTTCTCTACACCTCTCTTCATCCTATCTACACTCTTAACTTTCCCATTACGTTTGTCACTCCTCAACTCTTCTAACAGCTGCTCCATACTAACCTTAATTGGAATTCCACTAATCACCCCCTTGCAACCACCATCCCTTTTCTCCCCTACTATCACTACTCTACAGACCTTCACTTTGCCAATGCTCTTCATTACCCTTGCCTTCTCTACCTGCACTACACTTACACACCCTATAAACAAGTTCCCATCGTCTAACACCTTTCCGTACCTTACCTAAGAATGATGTCTTCTTCTTCTTCTTCTTCTTCTTCTTCTTCTTCTTCTTCTTCTTCTTCTTCTTCTTCTTGAGGTTTAACGGCGGCCGACCACTTGTTAGGGTATTTGCCGCCATCTACTGGTATCCTTTACCTCCTACAAAATCCAATTCCCCTCACCTTCATGGAGGAGTAGCCTCCAGCTGCAACGCCGGAGGCGTGTACCACTTCCGCAACGGATTTGATTTCCGGGGTTGCCCTGATTGGCCGCGACGGCCACGTGAACGCCGCGGCCCCGCCCCGCGGCAGCCCCAGACGCGGCAACGTCTGGCTGCTGTGTTTCACTGCCGCTTTCCAACGCCGCAGCAGCATTGTCGCGCCACATCGCCTGAGTGCAGAGCTGTTTAATCACTTGCCCCACTGCGTTACCAGTGGCGCGGTTCACTTCGCCTTGCTGAATTAAAGAATGAATAAGTTAAACGTGTCAATTCAGCAGTCAAAGTGTACTGTATAAATCTAACTGCATTAGACGGCCGACGTACGGCTTGTCCATTAATCGATATATAATGGATATTTTATTTATCTGCCACCGTGGTGTAATGGTTAGTCCTAATACCTCTCACGCGGAGGCCAGCCGTGTATAGGTGTAACAGACTGACAGCCAATGAAATGGGTGCATTTGTCACGCTGTCCAAGGAGCTGAACTGCTCTCGTGCAGCCGTGTTCGAATCCCGGTCGGGGCAAAAGCCTGTCATACATTATCAAAGATAAACAGCTATGTTGAATCAATAAACATGAATATCACTAAATAAACATGAATATTGCACAGATTTAGATTATAATAGTAAAGCTATTATAATAGTTCAATGGTTGTGATGGCAAAGTTTGCGTCAGGTTCCTTACTGTATATTTGCATATCGTATGTCACAAATGTAACAGTACTATATACCTGTATGTCATGTATGTCCCTGTCATAAATGTCACTATGAATTGAAAATGGCAGACCCTGATGTAAACAAGACAAATGTCTTTCTCTGCTCTGCATCCCCTTAAACATTTTGTGTATTGAGCCGTACTGTATTGTACCCATTCTGCAATCTGTTAAATAAAGTTTTCATTCATTAATTCTGTCCCTGTCTCTCCTTGTTGCACATATTTAGATTATCATTAGATTGTAGCGGCAGAGGTTTTTGTCAACTTAAATCATGTTTATTAATTTATGCACAGGACTGTGTGTGGATGACCACAGGCCTGTGGTCCCCAACACCTCTGGGGTCAAACACCATCTCCTCAGTCTTCTTAACATTTAAAACCAGACAGTTATTGTCGCACCAGTTTACAAACCACTGGATTTCCAAATAATAGTCAGCTAGGTCACTGTCATTCTTAATTAGAGCTAAAATGGCAGCGTCATCAGGAAATGTTCATATCATATCTGGTGAATTACCTAGCTCATGGAAGTCGGCCATGGTTCTCCCCTTGTTAAAGGGCGGAGACCCCTCTGACCTAAATAATTATCGCCCTATTTCCAGATTGTCTGTAATGGCCAAAGTCTTTGAATCTCTTGTAAACAAACTGAAAGAGTTTCTAGCTGACCATAATATTCTTAACAAGTCTCAGTCAGGCTTCAGATCCATAGTACTTCAGCGACTATGCTAGTCTCAAATGACATAATTGAAGCACTAGACAAGAAAAAACACTGTGCAGCATTGTTTGTTGATCTGTCTAAAGCGTTTGACTCTGTGGATCACGCATTACTGCAGAGGCTTGGCTGCATATAGGTCTTGGTAAAACGGCTTTGAGCTGGTTTAAAAACTATCTATCTGAAAGAACTGTGTCTCAGTAATAATAATAATAATAACTTTATTTGTATAGCACCTTTCATACAGGGGATTGCAGTTCAAAGTGCTTTACATCAGTAAGAAATAAAACATAAAATCAGTGTAAAACAAGCAGCAAGAGCAAAGCATAAAGTGGGATAAAATAATGCAGATATATTAATCAATTCATATCAGAACCTCACGTTCCAATATGCTTCTGTAATCTGTTACAAAACATGATAAGGTTATAGTATGCACCCAGCAGATAGTGGGGCGTAAAGATAAAAGTAGAAATAAGTCAAATGAGCAGACATATAAAATCACAGTTTTTCACATTAGGATCTAACATCCTTTAGGGCCACCTTGTTTATGGTTTGATTCAGTTTTAGTAGAATGTAAAATACATGAATGATGAAATGAGCACATAAAGTGCAGACATACTATAAAATCCTCTGATATATAAAATAAAGGAGAATAAAGACATCCCTCCAGGCCTCCAACTCCCTCTGAAAAAACTCTGTCTCAACAAAGTCCTGGAATGGCATCCTGGGATTGGTGAGTCCTTCTGCTGCATAGGTCTGGAAGACCTTAGTGAAGCAGTAGAAGTACAGTATCTCACCGCTCCAGTCTGATAAAAAAAAAAGTGGATGGTGGAGCCATCTCTGAGGAACCGGGACTTTGGCTGACCACAGGCGAGGCAGTTGTGTGTCCTCTTGGGGAGCCGCTGTTGTTGTTGCTGCTGCTTCTCCAGCATCTCACTGAATGAATGAATGAAAACTTTATTTAACAGAATGCAGAATGGGTACAATACAGTACGGCTCAATACACACAATTGTTAAGAGGATGCAGACCAGAGAAAGACGTTTGTCTTGTTTACATCAGGGTCCCCTATTTTCAATTCATAGTGACATTTATGACACACACAACATACATGACATCATGACATTTATGACATAGGGACATACATGACATACAGGTATATAGTACTGTTACATTTGTGACATATACGATATGCAAATATACAGTACTGTTACCCATAGATCCTAACTATTATAATAGTTCAATGGTTGTGATGGCAAAGTTTGTGTCAGGTTCCTTACTGTATATTTGCATATCGTATGTCACAAATGTAACAGTACTATTGTTTCTGGCTTAAAGGCCAACCTTCATGTTGTATTTTTGTTCAATAAACAATGTGGACTAAACCTTCAACAATACACAGAAGGTTAACCCTTTCACTGCCACACGACAGCCGGTTAACCCTGTAAACCTTCTAGTCCCAAAACATTCTGTGACTAATTCAGTGCAGATTGTAATGTATTGTCATCATGCAGCACAAGTACAGTACAACTAAAAGAGGTTTGGCATCCAACCAGAGTGACGATGTAGCAGTAACGTGAAATAGTAATATACACTGTACAGGTGGTTAAACTGGGTATAACATATATAAATTAGTACTATGAGTACTACATGTATGTACAGAGTTGTAGTATTAATATGTACAGTGATACAGGTATAAAGACACTATGGTATAAGTCATACTGGCCAGCAGTGTAACTAGTAAGAGTAGGTAAGAGATATGTACAGATTTAGATATAGTATTAATATGTACAGTGATACAGGTATAAAGACACTATGGCAGTAAGTCATTCTGACCAGCAGTGTAACTAGTAAGAGTAGGTAAGAGATATGTACAGATATATATATATAATTATATACCAATGATGTAAACTACCCATAATTGATCAGTAGGGTTTAACCTGGAGGTTGGGCTTTAAACATCTAGCCCAGGGACTACAACTGAAAACTAGCAACCCTGCTAATGTTGGCATATTTACAGTTCTTTTTATTTGTATTCATTTATAAATGTTGATTGGTATGCACTGTCCCTGATCAAATAAACTGAGTAAAAAATAAAAGCATAGCCGATATAGTGAGATAGATAGATATGAGGACACAATGTATTAATAATATAATACAATTTAACTTTGCAAACACCCATCTTACATGGTAACGTTATATGATAGATCTGCTGTAGCAGATACAGTGTCTTTATTCATTCTAAATGTACACTACGGACAAAAAAATAAACTATGACAGGATGAAATGTGAAGAAAAAGAAACACGACTCACCTTCACGGTAAATCAATTGGGATCTCTTCCAAATCGCCAACACAAAGCCAATAACACTTTAACCTATTGGTAAACAAACGTATTGTTTGTTACACTATTTGTGTCATATTTATAGTCTTCTTTACTAGATTACATTTGGGGGGAAACGCGACACACTTTCACTCGGTAAAAATCAATTGGAGTCTCTTCCAGATGTAGATGTAGAAACAGCGTCAACACTTTAACCTATATTGGTAAACAAAGATATTGCTGCAAATATACAATATGACTGCTGTTGTGACAGTGTGTTGTGACAGTGTTTAGGATCTTATTTATTAGTTTAACTCACCTTCAAAACGTTAGTTTGCTGCTATTCGAAAGGCAACCGGCTCATGCTTCCGCGTTTCAAAACACGACTCGAGTACATCCAGATGTTGAAACAGAAACAGCGTCAACAGGGGCGGAGCTAGGGGGTGGCTACCTGGGCTCAAGCCCCGGATGTATTCTGAAAAGCCCCGAATCTATTTAAATTTTTTTTTTTTTTTTTTTTTATACAATTCATCATTGTTACATGAAAATATGTTTGCACCAGATTTAGCAGAAGCTAATTTCCATCTGTGGTCTATCCAGCTGCTAACTGTATTTGAGTGAGTTAAGTCTTGGTGTTATGGTAGACTCAGACCTAAGCTTTAAATCACAATCAACAAGTTGACAAAAACTTAATTCTTCCACCTTAGAAACATAGCTAAAGTATGGCCATTTATAAATCAAAAGGACGCTGAAAACCAGATCCATGCCTTTATCTCAAGCCAACTCGACTACTGTAATGCACTCCTTACCGGCCTCCCGAAAAAATACGATGATAACTATTTTATTGCAATGCACTATTGCATTATTTTATTCTATTTTACTAACTATTTTATTGCACTGCACTATTTTACTTTGTATCAGTGAATCATAGACGCCTGGCCATAAGAGCATTCGGAGCATCTCTGCTCTCCCACTATTGAACTTGGGGGAGCAAAGGTATGATCTTGCTCCACCACTTTTTGATTATATGAAAAATATGATATACCCCCCCCAATATATAAATCTAACCATAACTACGTTATGGTTAACTGAGTTTTATAGTGAAAAGAGCAGCTTTATTGGTCAAGATTGAAGGCTCTATATTGCAGGAAATTGCAAGTACAGGTTCATTAAACCCAAAAAAAAATCTGTCCCTTGCCTGCCAAAAAGAAAAGAAAAAAAAAGAAAAAAAGAAAAATTATATAAAAAAAAAAAAAGGTGGGGGGGCCCATCTGGGCTAAGCCCCGGATCTCCTACAATCCTAAATCCGCCCCTGGTCAACACTTTAACCTATATTGGTGAACAAAGATATTGCTGCAAATATACAATATGACTGCTGTTGTGACATTGTTGGGATCTTATACTGTAGTTTACATTTGAAAAAAAAACGAACTCAATCACTCGGTAAATCAATTCAATTGGAGTCTCTTTAAACAGCGGCAACACAAACCCAATAACCTATTGGTAAACAAACGTATTGTTGAAAATATACAATATGACTGCTGTTGTGACAGTGTTTAGGAATCGGATCTTATTTAGTAGTTTAAACTCACCTTCAAACGTTAACAGGTTTAAAAAAAAAAAACGCGACTTTCTCCAGCTCTGCTAAACGGATATCTTCTTCTGTTCTTCTTCTCCTAAATGTGGATACAGCGGCGCAGCATCCACAAACTCGCAACAGCGCCACTAATGGCCAAAATAATACATGGTTTTGTAAACAGGGAGTGGATGGTGGTTAAGGGAATGGATCGTTGTTAAGAGGCGAGTGGATGGACGTTAAGGCCAACTACTCCAGGGTCCCGCGCGGGCCGGGCGACCCGTGTTCGAATCCCCACTTTTTCAATTTTTTATTTTTTTTTGCAATGTAAATGCTTCAATCTGGTGCACTTTGAGAGCTATATAAAGAATGACGCCCTGATACACGCTTGAGGGCGTCATTCTTTATATAGCTCTCAAAGTGCGCCAGATTGAAGCATTTACATTGCAAAAAAAAAAAAAAAAAATGAAAAAGGGGATATCTCAAGATAATAGTTACTGAACGTGTTATAAAGCAATTTAGACTGGGATGGATGGATGGTTTGTTTGATAGATTGTTTTATTGTTTGATTGATTGAATGTTTGTTTGATTGATTGAATGTTTGATGGTTTGTTTGATAGATTGTTTTATTGTTTGTTTGATTGATTGAATGTTTGATGGTTTGTTTGATAGATTGTTTTATTGTTTGATTGATTGAATGTTTGATGGTTTGTTTGATAGATTGGTTTATTGTTTGATTGATTGAATGTTTGATGGTTTGTTTGATAGATTGTTTTATTGTTTGATTGATTGAATGTTTGATGGTTTGTTTGATAGATTGTTTTATTGTTTGATTGATTGAATGTTTGATGGTTTGTTTGATAGATTGTTTTATTGTTTGATTGATTGAATGTTTGTTTGATTGATTGAATGTTTGATGATTTGTTTGATAGATTGTTTTATTGTTTGATTGATTGAATGTTTGATGGTTTGTTTGATAGATTGTTTTATTGTTTCATTGATTGAATGTTTGATGGTTTGTTTGATAGATTGTTTTATTGTTTCATTGATTGAATGTTTGTTTGATTGATTGAATGTTTGATGGTTTGTTTGATAGATTGTTTTATTGTTTGATTGATTGAATGTTTGATGGTTTGTTTGATAGATTGTTTTATTGTTTGATTGATTGAATGTATGTTTGATTGATTGAATGTTTGATGGTTTGTTTGATAGATTGTTTTATTGTTTGATGGTTTGTTTGATAGATTGTTTTATTGTTTGATTGATTGAATGTTTGTTTGATTGATTGAATGTTTGATGGTTTGTTTGATAGATTGTTTTATTGTTTGATTGATTGAATGTTTGATGGTTTGTTTGATAGATTGTTTTATTGTTTGATTGATTTAATGTTTTTGATTGATTGAATGTTTGATGGTTTGTTTGATAGATTGTTTTATTGTTTGATTGATTTATTGTTTGATTGTTTGATTGACAGTCTGACTGACTGACAAACTTGAAATGCAGTAATACTCTTATATCGATCAGGTGGGAATATATTGTATTGATCAGGTTAGTAGATATTGTACCGATCAGGTATTATAGATCATGTGCATGCAATAAACAAAAAAAAACATTTTGACTGTTTCTCATTCATGTACTGTGCATAATCTGCTCCCGTGTTGTAGACACTGTGTTGCTCTGTACCTACCTGTTTTCCAATTTATTCGTCCATACATGATAAACACATTCATAAAGTAATAATAGCTTGTATTGATAATATATCAATTAGTTTCACTTGGAAATACTACTACCTTATCAACCACCATGCCTGGCGCTAAAGAACAAGTAAGTTATAACTACTGGTGTAGGTCCAGAAAACATTATTATAAAATACAGAATACTTTACAATGCAGAAAACTTGAAACTTTGATGAAATGAAGACATTTTTATTTCAAAATATGTTCAATAAACTGGGTGACAGTCATCAGTACCAACCATTGTTGCTGTGCATTAGACACATATGCTGGTAACATTCACAGTATAAAATTATGGTAATTTACCAAGACAATACCTTATAGAAAGTGAACACTGGCTGATGATAACCAACCATTGTTTCAGTGCATTTAGAAGTTTGCTGGTAACATTCACAGTATAGGATTATGGTAATTTACCAAGACAATACCTTATAAAAAGTGAACACTAGATGATAACCAACCATTGTTTCAGTGCATTTAGAAGTTTGCTGGTAACATTCACAGTATAGGATTATGGTAATTTACCAAGACAATACCTTATAAAAAGTGAACACTGGCTGATGATAACCAACCATTGTTTCAGTGCATTTAGAAGTTTGCTGGTAACATTCACAGTATAGGATTATGGTAATTTACCAAGACAATACCTTATAAAAAGTGAACACTAGATGATAACCAACCATTGTTTCAGTGCATTTAGAAGTTTGCTGGTAACATTCACAGTATAGGATTATGGTAATTTACCAAGACAATACCTTATAAAAAGTGAACACTGGCTGATAACCAACCATTGTTTCAGTGCATTTAGGAGTTTGCTGGTAACATTCACAGTATAGGATTATGGTAATTTACCAAGACAATACCTTATAAAAAGTGAACACTGGAGGATAATCAACCATTGTTTCAGTGCATTTAGAAGTTTGCTGGTAACATTCACAGTATAGGATTATGGTAATTTACCAAGACAATACCTTATAAAAAGTGAACACTGGAGGATAACCAACCATTGTTTCAGTGCATTTAGAAGTTTGCTGGTAACATTCACAGTACAGGCACGTCACATGATCAACTACAGGGCATATCTTACTTGGTCTCTCGCATCGATGACTGCATTGTCCATTGATAAATGGATGAAGCGCCAGATGATCTGTGGACCAAAAAATATCCAATACATGCTTCCAAAGTATATAAATAAGAGGCCAATGGACTGCATTAGAAAAGTGTGGTATGTTACCTACAGTATATACTTTTATAAACTGGGTGACTGTCAGCAACCATTGGTTCTGTGCAAACGGTAAAAATGAGGGGGGAAAAAGATAAATAAAAAAATAAACTATATACACACACAATGCAAATGATGAATGGAGTCGACACAGCTAGATCGCTAACATAACGTCTCATCTGCAAGTGGTCCAAACATGCCTATGCAATATCGACAACCGTGGCCCAAATACATGTGTTCAACGCATTTGTCTTGTACAGAAAACAGTGCAACTACCCATACACTATACTATACTATACTATACTATACTACTCTCAGCTAGCTATACTATGTACCGGAGTGGTACACATGGTTCTGTCTGTATCACACAATGATGGATTATTTAGAAGTAATCTGTACTTCTGTGTGCCGGATTATTTAGAAGTAGTCTGTACTTCTGTATGACAACTAATAAAGAAACTATTTAGAGAAATCCCTCTTTGTGTGGTACAGAGTGAAGCATTTTTCACGATGCAGGGGGACTTTGCACGATGTGCAAAAATATCTGGTCTCACTCCTGAGGCCACGCCTACTGCAGACCCGACATTTCCTACATGGTAGCTTTTGCTTGGGGGTGGCTTTGTATGCAACCATTACATGCTTCCCAAAGCCACCCACTAATCTGCTCTGCGGGTCCCCCGGTGGGGCCCTAGGGTCGCGCTGCCCGTCACGCCCCACCTGCTCAGCCCCTGCCTCCTCCTCACCCCCACCCCCTGCCTCCTCCTCACCCCCACCCCCTGCCTCCGCCTCCGCCTCCATCTCCGCTGTCACCCCAGGAATCTTAAACTCCTGACCCCCTGTGTAGGTCCGCGCCACAGCCCTGGTGAACCAGAAGAGGTTGTAATAATGCCCTTGTGGGTGCCTGGTTTTGTACAAGACAAAAGTGTTGAACATACATATTTGGATCAGATACATCACAAACTTTTTGGTCCACTTTCCAGTCTTACGTGCAGCCGGATAGTACGAGATGTTTTGATCCAGCTGGTCGACGCCGTTCATGAATTTATTGTACGACATGATGGATGACGGCTTGAGCATCTCCACCCTCAGCGCTTTGCCCTTCTTCTGCTTCTCCCACACTCTTGCAGTTTCCATGGTGTCCTCGTGGTAGCTGCTGATGGTCTTCACGATCCTCTTATCGCGCCATGCCACGATCAGGACCTGCTTATTGTTGACCGCAATGCGCTCCCCCTTACCGATGTCAGGTGGTCAGGTGCTTGATGATGGCTGGCTCCCCCCGGTGCTTCCTGAGGGTACCACAGACGTCGGTCCTCAACTGTCGGAGCCTGGCGGACATGTGTACACTGTTGTAAAAATTATCCATAAACAGCGTATAACCGGCCCCAGACAAACGTCCAAGCAGACCGACGACCGTGTCCCCCAGGTTCGCGACATCCCGGCAATATGGCTTGAATGCAAAGCAATATCCTGTGCGTGATTCGCACAGGAAGTACGACTTGATGCCATACCGGGTTGGCTTGTTGGGGTTGTAGACCCGGAAGGTCAGGCGGCCTCGCCATGCCATCATCCCCTCGTCAATGGCGAGCTCACGTTCGGGTTGGTACAGTTCCTTGCACCTCACGTTGACATGGTCGACTACAGGGCGTACCTTACACAATTTGTCTCTAACATCCAGGGATGTATTGTCCGCAAAGTGGAGGAATCGCCAGATCAACTCATACCGGTTGCGTGGCATGGTGTCTGAGTAGTATGGTGTGAACATCATATCGTCAGTGGTCCACATCATGTCCACGCGAGGCTTCCAAAGGACACTGCTCAGGAAATTGAGTCCAAGGAACTTCTTCAGCTCCTTCAATGTGAGGGCCGTCCAATGCAGTGCCCTGCTACTGGTTAGCGTGGGGTCCAGCCGGGCAATGCACTGATCAGCATATAGGTTGGTCTGGGCAACAATGGCATTGAGAAAAGCATCCGTCAGGAATAGATCTAGCCATTTTGCAGGCCGGTACGATTTCAGTGCCGCGGCGTCCGGGAGCAACCCCGGTTGGGCTGTGAAGGGGATCCTGTGAGGCACCCAGCCCTCACGAGACCAGGCATTCTCCTGTTCCTGACGGATCGCAGACCTGCTCTTCGCTCCACGACCTGTCAATTATACAAATATACTATAACACCCCTACTGTAGACAAACATTCATATGCCACATAGTTACAAACTGTGTGTGAGTGAATGAGTGAGTGTGTGTGGGGTTCAGATGTCAGAGCTGGACGTGGTGTGGGGGTCAGAGGTCAGAGCTGGAAGTGGTGTGCAGAGTGAGGCCAACTTACCGCGCTTAGATGTGCGTTTCCGCCCTGCAACGGGTTCCGGCATGTCCCGACTAGCATCCAGTTCTAGAATCACATGATGTAATACATTACACTAGGGCAACATATTGTAATTTTATTTACATGAATGAATGAATGAATGAATGAATGAATGAATGAATGAATGAATGAATGAATGAATGAATGAATGAATGAATGAATGAATGAATGAATGAAAACTTTATTAACAGATTGCAGAATGGTACAGTACAGTACAGCTCAATACATACAATTGTTAAGGGGATGCAGACCAGAGAAAGACTTTCGTCTTGTTTACATCAGGGTCCCCCATTTTCAATTCATCGTAACATATATGACATACATGACATACAGATAGACAGTACTGCTCCATCTATACATTTATGACATACCAGATTTGCAATTACAGTACTGTTTGTGATACAAAAAGAGTCCAGAAAGAAAAGAGTATATACATTAGGCGTGGAAACTGTACATTGGATTGGGTAGGTGGGGGTGGGGGGGGACTGTACATTGGAGGTGGTTGGGTGGGTGGGGGGGGGGGGGGGGGGGGTTGGTTAGGAGTGGGGGGGGGGGGGGGGGGGTTGGTTAGGAGTGGGGGGGGGGGGGGGGGGTTGGTTAGGAGTGGGGGGGGGGGGGTTGGGTAGGGGGGGGGGTTGGGTAGGAGGGGTGGGTGGGGGACACTGTACAACTGTACAAACAACACTGTACATTGGATTATTGACAAGACCATACTTGGTAATTTACTGTACATTGGAGGGGGTTGTGTTCGGACATTTACAGGGGCCAGTTTCGGGTTGCAGTCTCCCTTAGGTGTTTTTTGAGAGTGTTTTTGAAAGTGGGTAGTGATTCACATTCCTTTACAGCTTTGGGTAGGGCGTTCCACATTGATGTGGCATAATTGCGAAACGTGTTTAGTCCCTTGTTTGAGCCGAATCTGGGTTTAACATGATTTGTGGAGCTCCCTCTGGTGTTGTGATCGTGGTATTCACTGACCTTTGGGAAGTATTTTGACATGTACATGGGTACCTTGGTCGTGTAGTGTATCTTGTAGACCAGGCCCATTGCAAGTTGCTGTACTCTGTCGTCTACTCTAAGCCATCCTAGGTTGTCAAAGTGGGCAGGGGTGAGGTGGGTTCTAGGAGTAAGGTCAAGCAGTAGTCTGACCAGTTTGTTTTGAGATGTTTGTAATTTTGTTTTTAGCGCCTTTGAGGTGCTTTGGTACCATGAGGTGCAAGCATAGTCGTAGTACCCTTGAATGAGTGCTCCTGCTAGAGTCTTCAGGGTATTCTTGTTTACCAGTGAGGAGATCCGGTACAAGAATCGAGTTCGTTGGTTGACTTTTTTTATTACATTGGATGCCATTTTGTCACAGGAAAGATTTGCCTCTAGGATGGAACCCAGGTAGGTAATATCTTCTTTCCTTGTGACAATATTGTCACCCACTGTAACTGAGAAGCCGTCGGTCTTGCTGAGTTTGTTATTTGAACCGAAGAGAATGGACTCTGTTTTGCCCATGTGTAATGATAGTTTGTTATCAGCGAGCCATATGCAGATTTTGCCTAGTTCTGAGCTGAGGGTTTTTTCAACCTGTAACTTGTTCTTGTCAGAGACCAGCAGGGCTGAGTCGTCCGCAAACAGGAACAAGTTGCAGTCACAAGCTGACGACATGTCATTTGCATAAATTAGGAACAGTAGCGGACCTAGTATGCTTCCTTGTGGAACACCACAGTTTACTGTGAGGGGGGGGGATAGGGTACCGTTTACCTCCACCATCTGCTCTCTCCCCTCCAGGTAGGATTGCATCCATGATATATATATATATAGCATTATGTGTTATATTTTATGTACAATTACCTGCAGGAGTAGACTGTGATGCTATGTCGTTGCCAGTCTCTGTGTCACTCTCTGCGGAGTCTGCGCCAGAATCTGAATTGGATTAAATTCATTCAGTAAGTAAGTCTCATAAAACACAATAGTAATACATTTACATACATGAATGTAGTTAGTACATACCCAAGTATGTTGGTGTACCACCGCCGGACTCGGTGTCGGATCCTGTAATGAACACAAAATAAATCAGCGGCCATTGTACATCAAAGCATGTACATGTGTGTGTGTGTGTGTGTGATATGCAGGCATTGATGCACAGTGATCTGCTTATTTGATTTGGATGTTATTTCCATTATTTTATTCATGCATGTTCAAATCGATACATACAGGCTAAGCTACATTATTGGATATGCATAGAGGCCTCACCATGTGCTGGGAAGTTCAAAGGGGTGGGGGGAGTGTTCATGGCTTTGATGTTATAGGCCTTGTCCATGGCTTTGAGTGTGTGTGTGTGTGTGTGTGTGTGTCACACACACACACACACACACACACACCTGTATGCCTGTATGTATCGATTTGAACATGCATGAATAAAATAATGGAAATAACATCCAAATCAAATAAGCAGATCACTGTGCATCAATGCCTGCATATCACACACACACACACACACACACACACACACACACACACTCAAAGCCATGGACAAGGCCTATAACATCAAAGCCATGAACACTCCCCCCACCCCTTTGAACTTCCCAGCACATGGTGAGGCCTCTATGCATATCCAATAATGTAGCTTAGCCTGTATGTATCGATTTGAACATGCATGAATAAAAGAATGGAAATAACATCCAAATCAAATAAGCAGATCACTGTGCATCAATGCCTGCATATCACACACACACACTCAAAGCCATGGACAAGGCCTATAATATGCATATCCAAATGATGTAACTGTATCGATTTGAACATGCATGTAAACACACAATATTCACATTGCATTCGTCAACATGACTTACCCTTCTCCCCTCGACCACCACGACCACCACCACCATGTCCCCCGTCGGACTCGTGAGATGAATCAGATCCATAGTATCTCCGACCAAGATCAATGTCCTCGTCAGATGACTCCCGATCTATAATGAATGCATACCGGCGTTGGTTGGCGAACTAACGTTACATATTCACAGTATACAATGAATCAATTAGCGTTAGGTAAATCATCATCAAAATATACACGTTTCACACACACACAATCACATATACACGACCTTACCTGGTGGTTTCCAATCGGCGCTGCCGTCAGATTCATGCACAGTTGAATCGCTGTCTGATGAGGCTGAAGAAGATATCAGCACAGCCACCTTCCTCTTCCTCGAACTGCGACGGGGAGATACACTCCCGGTCCCGGGGCGAGACACGTCGCTGGGCCCAGCGACGGTCTCACGGCTCTCCCCGGTCGGAGCTACCAAAGGACCAGTCGTTGGTGCTGCTGCTGCTGCTGCAATGGGTCCAAATGCCAGCTTGGTTTGAACAAACCGATCCGACGTCGGCCTGTCCCCACGCTTACCTACACTACGTCTCCTCATACTGATCTAAATGGAACTACTAACTGATCAAACTACTATTACTACTACTACAATATACTAACTAAACTGCACACTAATCCCTCACAAAAGTACTACTAGTTAGCACGACTAAGTACTTCTAAAGCACAGCTGAAACCTTACAATTATTCTGATACTACCACTATACTGTATAAAACTATAAATATAGACTATAGGCTGATCTCAATACAAATATCTCTCTCTCAATCTCTCTCTCTCTCTATCTCTCTATCTATCTCTCTCTCTCTCTCTCTCCCCTACAAAACCTCGTCGATTCTGGGACGCCGCAAACTTTTATACCTGTGGTCAGGTATGCTGGCCAATCAAATGCCAGCTTCATTGTAGGGTGCAATATTCATTCTCTTGTGATACAGTGTTAGAAAATAGGGGGACACTGCCACCTAGTGTAATTTGAGCGGAACTGCAGTTTCCGGTCCAAACTCGCTGCCAAAAGCTCCGCTGTGAAGTTCAGACTGGGAAAATCGAAAAAAGATGTAAACAGATCAAAGACGAGTTACGGCGTCTTCGGCAGAATGAGCATGGCGGGGAAAGACGAGTTCCGGCGTTTTCGGCGATTAAAGTGTTAAGAGCGTATAAAAGTCTGAGACAAACCCTCTGGAGGTCGTCCTGTCCACTATGAGCCTGAGGAAGGGGTGTGGTTGCAAAGCTTGAGCCCACGGCACGCCATGCGCCCTCAGCGCTGACCTTAGTTGAAGGTAAAGAAAGAAGGACTCGCCGGGAAGATCATAAAATTCTCTTAAGTCCTGAAACGCACGGAGGCCGTTCTTATCATAAATATCCTCCAGAGTATGAACCCCCCTCCTTTGCCATTGAGGAATATTAACCGGCTTGTGCCCAACAAGTAATTGGTGGTTATTAAAAATTGGAGAGTCCAGGTGCCACGGGCATTTAACCCCACACGACTTCTGTACATTACGCCACGTCTGGATCACGTGAGTTATGATCGGTCCATACCTCAGTCGGCATTTCGAAATAGGGACAGTGGAGTACACCACATCCTGCAATCTTAGCGGTGAGACCGCCGCCGCTTCTAAGGAGCGCCAAGATACAGCATCTAGTCAAGTCAAGTCAAGAGTTTTAATTGTCACGGCATACAAGTATACAATGAAATGCGGGTGGTCTTGCCCGCAACGATGTGCAATACAGTGGTACAACATATAATAGAATCCAATAAAAAACAACATTGTGCAATAAACAGGTAACAGGTAACATGGTGTGACATCTCGGTATCTGTACATAGTTATTTACAGAGCATATAGGACATGCTAGGTAGCTTTGGTAGTGCAATACACTGTTCCTGTTATTCTAATTTAAAGTGGCCTTTCCTTTTGGCCATAAGTGTGCGTGTGTGCGGCATGAGTGTGTGCCCGCTCATGTTAAAGTGTTAAGTGGCTGCTAGTGTGTGAGCGTGCACAGCGTGCGTGTCATGTGTGTGTTCATGTGTGCTTGTGTGTGGGTAGTTCAGTGTTCTGTGGCACTCAATGTTCATTGTTCAGGGCTCTGATGGCCTGGGGGAAGAAGCTGAGCCTAAGCCGCTCTGTCCTAGTAGCTGGGGTTTGCAGGCGTCTGCCTGACCTCAGCAGCTGGAACAGGCTGTTATTGGGGTGGTGAGGGTCTTTCATTATCCTGCAGGCTCTGGATTTGCACCTCTTGTTGTATAGAACCTGCAGGGGAGGTAGTGCAATACCCGTGGTACGCTCGGCTGAGCGCACCACTCTCTGTAGGGCCTTCTTGTCTTGTGCCGTGCTGTTTCCATACCAGGCAGTGATGTTTCCGGTCAAGATGCTCTCTACAGCTCCTGAGTAGAAGGACTGGAGTATCTTCCCCGATACTCTGAACTTCCTTAACTGTCTCAGGTGGTAGAGGCGCTGTTTCGCCTTCTTTACTACTGTGTCTATGTGTGTTGACCATGTCAGATCCTCTGAGATGTGGACCCCCAGGTACTTAAAGCTGCTCACCCTGTCCACGGTAGCCCCGTTAATCATCAGTGGTGTGTGTGTCTCCTGCTGTCCTCTCCTATAATCCACGATCAGCTCCTTGGTTTTACCAATGTTCAGGAGCAGGCTGTTGTCCTGGCACCAGCGTTCCAGTACCTCAACCTCCTCCCGGTAGGCCTTCTCGTCGTTGTCCGAGATCAGCCCCACCACCACTGTGTCGTCTGCGAACTTCACTATGGAGTTGGAGCTGAACTTGGCCACACAGTCGTGTGTGTAGAGTGAGTACAGCAGGGGGCTTAGAACACAGCTCTGGGGGGACCCGATGCTCAGGGTGATGGTGTTGGAGGTCTGACCCCCCACCCTGACCGCCTGGGGTCTTTCACTCAGAAAGTCCAGTACCCAGGCGCTCAGGGCGGAGCTCAGACCCAGCTCGATCAGCTTGTCCACCAGTCTGGTGGGGACTATGGTGTTGAACGCTGAGCTGTAGTCAATGAACAACAGTCTCACATAGCCCCCCTTCTGACGGTCAAGGTGGGAGAGGGTGCTGTGCAGTACCTGGGAGACTGCATCGTCAGTGGACCTGTTTGTCCTGTATGCAAATTGCATAGGGTCCATATCACTGGGGAGGGAGGCACAAATGTGGTCCTTGACCAGCCTCTCAAAACATTTCATGACCACAGAGGTGAGTGCCACCGGTCTGTAGTCATTTGGACATGTTGGGGAGGGTTTCTTCGGTACAGGGATGATGGTAGACATCTTGAAGCAGGCAGGGACCACTGACTCCGCCAGGGATTGATTAAATATGGCGGTGAACACCGGAACACCGGAACACAGGGTCTAGCCAGCACATCAGAGGTCTCAGTGAAAAGGACCAGAAATAAAGCTTAAAATCAGGGATTGCAAGGCCCCCATCTTGTTTCCTACGTTGAGTAGTAGCTCTTTTGATTCTCGGGCGTTTGTTATTCCAGATAAACTTAGATACCATCGATTGTACCTTGCGCCAGTGGTCTATTGGAGGGGGCAGGGGGAGCATTGAGCTAACAAAATGTATCCTAGGCAGGATGTTCATTTTGATTATGGAAGCTCGGGCTTGTAAGGAGTTAGGAAGGGATGACCATCTGTCTAGATCCTGGCGTATTTTATCATAAGTACCTGTGAAGTTGAACTTAGTAGTTTGACTCAGCGTGGGGAATATCTCTATGTCTAAGTATTTAAAATGTTCCACTATGGGGATATCAGCTGGTAGTCGCACCGCTTTGGCCAGCTCATTGAGAGGTAGGCAGGCTGATTTGTTCCAGTTAATCTTAAAGCCTGACAATTTACCAAAGTCGTCGATTATTCCCAATAATTTTGTGGCCGACCGGGAAGGGTCATCCATAAAAATCAGTAGGTCATCCGCATAGAGAGCAATTTTGTGTGGTGTATTATTGATCATTATGGGGACGATGTCCTCCGATTGCCTAATAAATTGGGCCAATGGTTCGAGGGAAAGCGCGAATAGTCCTGGGCTCAGAGGACAACCCTGTCTAGAAGATCTGGAGACTGGGAAAAGTGTGGAACAGTTTTTGCCTGTCAGTATCATTGCCGACGGCGAGGCATACAGGACTTTAATCATATGAATAAAATTCTTTCCAAGACCCATGACCTCAAGTACCTTCCACAGGTATGACCATTCTAGTCTGTTAAATGCCTTCATGGCGACTTCCGGTTTTGAGATGGGTGGATAGGAGACCACTGAAAGAGCTCCCGGTCAAATAACTCGAGAAAGGGAAGTAAAACCGTCTAAAACAGAATAAAAGGTGAAAATTCAAAGATATAAGAGAAAAGGAAGGATGTGCACGAGAAAAAGTGAGAGAAATAAGACCCCAGAAGACGTACAAACACCGGAGGAAAAATCTAACCTCGAGGAAATGACTGAAGAAATGGCTCAGGCGAGCGTGACGCAGGGAGGCAGGGAAGGAGACCCCGTGGAGCCCGCCTGGTTAACAAGAATACAAACGACCATGCTGGCTGGGCAGGAACTACAAGCCAAGGCTAACCGAGAGCTACAAGCTAACGTGCAGGCTAATGCAAAGGCTATTCAAGCTATACAAGACAGCATACAAGTTAGCACACAAGCTAACACGAGGAACGTGCAAGCTAGCGTGTTGGCTAGCCAACAAGAGTTACAAACTAGCATACAAGCTAGCGTGATGGCTAACCAGGCGAGCACGCAGAATATCCAAGACAGCATTGATGGACTGAGGGAAGAGTTGAAGAGGGGACAGGACGAACTCAGAGGGGAAATGGATAAAGGACTCGAGGCAATGAACGGAAAAATACAAGAGCAAGAGAAAGACATAAAGATGTTGGAAGAAAGGACGGCCGATACGGAAGAATGGAATACAGAAATGCATGATATTCTGAAAGAGACGCTCGAACAACAGAACATGATGAGAGGAAAGCTAATGGACTTGGAGGGGAGGTCGAGGAGAAACAACATACGAATATGGGGTCTGAAAGAGGGGATGGAAGGAGATTCGATGGTCAAATATGTGGACAGCCTGATTCGAAGAGAATAAAAAATGACAGCCCTCGACAAGACAGGGATTCAGAGAGCGCACAGGACTCCGGCGAGGGACATGAACCAGAGAGGATGGAAGGTGCCGGGAGGAGGAGACGAGAGACCTACGCTGCTGCAGAGGTTGGAGAAGGCGAGGAGATGGACCAGGGTCGGCGGGGGACGAGGAGGAGACGAGGAGAACGGGAAGGTGAAGGGGATCTGAATTGATTCAAAGCAGATCAACTGAGAAGAAGGACGCAAGGACACGGAGAAAGGGGGCGGAGACGAGACGGTGATCAAAGGGTGGATGAGTACAATGCACACACACAGAATAGATAGTGAGAAGATAGTAATGTACATGAGATAATTATAGGTAGACCAAAATTTAGAAAGGAAGGCATAGAGATTCGAAGCACATTGGACTGATATACGTATGACGCACATAATGCAAGAGAGTGAAAACATGAAAGAGACTTGTTAGGCAGGAAGAGTATGACAAAATACATGGGGGATAATTAAACCGAAAGTGATAAAAAAAAAGGGGGGACATGTGCATTCAAGAGATATATGGAGACGGACATTAAAGGGACTCAGGAAAACACATGTCGCATAACACAGTTAGACGGAAACATGAAAGTGACTAAAGCGGAGCTTTTTGACTGGGAGCTCGGTCAGACCACACACAGAGCTGGACATATATAGTGCGCTCAATGTAGCCACTAGGGGGGGCCCTCTCACTAGGAGAGCCACTACTCCCCACCCACCAGCGGGGAAAAGAGGGGAACGAATAGGACCCTCAAATGCCATGGAAGTTCAAAGAGTGAATTTTGATGTTGATGTTGATGTTTATTATGTAAATATGTATGTATGTCAGAAGGAGATAGCAGAGGCTACAACCACAAATATTATTTTATGTGACATGGGTAGAACGGGAGAACAATTGGAAAAGAAATATGACACAAGTTAAGGGTGTAAAGATGATGTCGTTAAATGTGAATGGTATGAATAACCCGATAAAGAGGAGTAAGGTGATGACGAAACTTAAAAAAGAAGAGGCGCAGGTCATTTTCTTGCAAGAAACACATCTTATATCACAAGAACATGAAAAGCTGAAGAGATTCGGGTATGAAAACCTGTTCTATAGTTCTTTTAAACAGAACCTTAGAAGAGGAGTAGCTATACTAATTAAGAACACAGTGAAATTTGAGATGATCAAGGAAATAAGGGACAAGGAGGGAAGGTATGTGTTGGTCAAGGGGAAAATGGAAGGTCAAATGGTAACACTAATAAATGTATATGCTCCACCGGACAGTGAGAAATATCTATTTGAAACTGTTGTGAAGGGCCAGATTAAACCGAATATATATATTTATTATATATATATATTTAATTGTATTTGTATATTCTCTAATATTCCTTGATATCCCTTGTATATTCCTTGTACAATATGCATTGAATATCCATTCTAGCCTACTGAACATCCCATAATAGTCTCCATTCTACTATTGGTCGAGACCTTGGTGCCAGGCTGCCATACCCCCCAGACCCAGTTCAAACGTACCGCTCAACATGTACGAACAAGTCCTAGTTCCGCGTAGGAATCTGGCTACCGCACCACTAACGGTACTATTTGTTCATAGTGCGTATATATACTGCGCTACTAAAGTAGGACTTCCTTTTTAGTCCAGTTTCTTACCCTCCAATAGAGTGACAGACGTAAAGCCTCCCCGCGACGCCACGTGTGGGAGTAAGGCCAAGTTCGGCCTACCATCGGTATTGAGACATCGTGTATATTAATATTTGAATAGTCATATTTGGCACTATATCGTCGAGTTGGACGTAGTCTATTAAGCTAATAATAGTCTATTCATATGTAGTGCTTCGTGCGGTGAGAATACTATCGTAGTCAGTACCCCATCGTTTCGGGCAGAGAACTGGCTGCTTATCCAGGGTGGCCGACCCCATGTGAGGCTGCACCCGAGGAGCCCCAGAGCCGACGAGCGAGTGGACCTGCATACCGGATTATTCTACCGACGACAGCCCGCCTTCCCAGGCACGGATTATGCTTTGTATACAGTGATTATTCTATGGATAAAGACCAACACTGCCGTGTGTTGGAAACCCCCCCCCCGGAGAGGACGACAGGTGAGGAGACGCTCTACACAACGAGGTCGCTTCACGTCTCTCCATCGTGGACCGGAGGAAGCAGGCCCACAGAGAGTCCAACTGCTTTCATCTGTGGATCGAGGATCGCTGAGGCACCGAGCCGCACAACCGTGGGTTCTCCCAGGATACCCTCGGCCAGACGGATACAGCCAGACTCTACCCCCCCCCCCCTTCTCCAGTTGTCTTACAAGCGACCGGAATACCCCCCTAGTGTATCCAGTCTTATAATCATTAAAGTATCATTGCTGTTATTCCTTAACTATTCCAGGTCGTATATTTACCACCTGCGCCATCAGAGATTGGACATTCTCTATTGATATACCGACGAATACTCTTTGCCATAAAAGTGCATACTATTTCAATTCATAAATGTAATTAAGTGATTAAGTGCTTGCTCTACACACCATTGCTGTGTAGGAATAAATACATACTTCGACTTCGTACATTTGTGTTGGATCCGTTTCATCTACGTGAGAGTGTTTATCATAATATATTTATGCCGAGTACTGGGTGGCCGAATATAAAGTACAAAGGTAGTGGTAGTAAGTATCATATCTAACAATACAGTCAGGGAATTGTACCCCTCAGTTACAATTGGTCCTTCGAGCCGGATGGTAATTAGTGTAATATTAATATAGTGTTATTAATATTGAAATGGCCTATGATGAACACTCCACGAAACGATCCTCCTAACCAACGCCCGCAGCGCGAACGACGGCTCCCTCAGTACTTAGAGGCTTACGCTGTCAGTCAACAACCTAGTCTTCTACTAACAGTAAACGCGGTAAAACTAGAAAGTAAAAGTATGTCTAACCCCAACGCCCAGACTACCCCGACCATAGAGGCCCCTACGGGTTCTAATGTAACTGACCAAGTTCACGGTGGGGACCAGTGGGAACCAGACATGACTTCACACCCCGCCAGTACTGAAGAAGTAGTCCCCGATGAGTCCCGGGAGGAATACAACGCTACCGAGAGAGAACTCGGCACGGAAGAAGACGGGGAGAGCACCGTGGAGATAGAGCTCCAAGGCTCCGCAAGGAGTACCCCGAGGGAAGGCTCCCCTATACAACCGCCTTCTCCCAGCGAGGCAGAGAGGACCCTACAGCAGGCCTTCCTCATCAGCCTGAACGCCGCTGCTGAATGCGACCGACTGCAGATCCAGCAGCGGAGCGAAGAAGAACATATACGTCTAGAAATAAGACGCATTCAGAGGGAAGAGAATGTGGCCCGAGACCGAGCAGACAGCCAGCGAGCAGCTGTTGGTGCTCTACGGGACGCAGAGCGCGACAGACAGCAAGCGCAACTAATAGAACAGCTGATCAGACGGACAACACCCTCTCCCTCCGCCAGAGGCTCCAGGAACTCGTCTAGACACACCTCCAGGGCGGCATCCCCTAGCCGAGTAAACAACCCTGAACTTGACCAACAGACGAGGTCTATACCCCCCACAGACCACCTCCCCCCACCGGTCCAAGCGAGACCTAGCAACCGGGAAGGAGCAGCATATCCTGTGGAGAGGCTAAACCAGAGACTACAAGCACTGGATGACCTAACTGAAGACGAAGAGGAAGAGGAGGAGAACCACGCCCGACGACAGCACAGTACTCTACCGGACCAGGAGGTCCGGTACAGCCCAGGCTATACTCCCGCGGAGCTGCGCTACAGACCCCCGACTCTATACACGGGTGAGCACGACGCACGACCCGCACCGAGGAACAGCACCTGGACAAGCGGGCCATGGTACACTGCCGGTACCAGCCCATACCAAGGAGCGGGAGGAGACTCGCCTAGGAGGCCTCTCCCCCAACGCTCGCCGATGTATCCACAGTCAGCGTCATACATTGGTACATACGCCTATGGTACCCGACTTCACCCAAGAGAACCGGGCCCAGTATACAGAACTCCGCATGTGTCTGGAGACCATGTTGGTGGATGTATTGGATGAACGCCATAAATACGCCATCCTACTGAAGCACTTAAAGGTACCCCGCGCACATAATATAGCGCTCGCCTACGCGACTTCCACCACCCCATACACAGCAGCGCTGGTAGCATTGGACCAGAGGTATGGGCGCATATGGGATTACGTGATCCAGGAGATCCGACACATCGACCGCTTACCCCCAGCAATAGACAATCGAGCACTGGACGACCTGTCCATCAGAGTGCAGTCCCTGGTAGGGATGTTGGGAGCGCAGAGAGAGAAGGGGAGGCATGAACTTTACGCCAACTCAAATGTGGAAAGGATCTTGGAGAAGCTGCCGCCCGCTCGACAGGAGCGTTTTAGGCGGCAGAGAGACCACCGAGACCCGAATGGCCCCGAACCGAACCTCCTCGATCTAGCAGACTTCCTGGCGAGAGAAGTCAGCAGCCTACGGCTAGATACATTCGGACGGAGCACCCCTGGCTCCAGAGAAGGAACCAGACGACTAAATGATGGAAGAAGATCGGTGACTGTGATGCACCAATCGGAGTCAGTACCGAGCAGCAGGAGCCACAGTACCCCCTCCAGAACGGAGAAGTGGAAGATAGTGTGCCCCTACTGTGAGAAAGAACACTGGCTAGCGCAATGTGACTCCTTCCCCAAGCTGAACGCGGAGGAAGCAAGTCAATGGATAAAGTCCAACAAGCGCTGTTTTCGCTGTGCGCGCTCACACATGGCAGCCGAATGCCGCTTAAAGAAAAGGTGCACCAAGTGCGATGGAGCCCATCTGGACATACTTCACGACAGTAACAGACGGCGCCCTTCACCCGCACCATCCAGCAGCAAAGCGAGCGTCATGTACATCGATCCCGCCAGCAGCAGTGGAGCCCGAGTACTCCTAAAAGTAGTGCGTGTGACACTAAGCTACCAGAATAAAGTCCTGGACACTTACGCCGTCCTCGATGACGGGTCAGAGAAGACCCTTCTGCTCGCCTCCGCTGCGGCCCAGCTAGGGCTGCGGGGAAGCGAAACCCAAATGACAATTCGGACAATAAGACGAGATTTGAAGACGATAAAGGGCGAGAATGTCTCATTCTCTATCGCAGCAAGCGGCCAGCCTGAGCGACGGTACCAGATTACAGACGCTTTCACCAGCCAAGAAATAGGACTGTCGCGGTACACATACCCCGTCGCCAAGCTGATGGAGAAATATGCACATCTGCGCAAGTTACCGATCCCGCTCATAGACAATGTTATGCCGACCCTGTTGATAGGCTCCGACCATGCAGACCTCATTGTCCCGATAGACCGGGTTCATACCGGACCCCGAGGCTGTCCTGCAGCAGTCGAGACCCGTTTGGGATGGACTCTCCAAGGCCCGCTCGCCAAATCTCTCAACCGAAGTACAGCCACTAGATGTCTCCACTCCCGAGTCACAGAGGGAGAAACCGCACTCCTGCAACACGTAGAGCGGCTATGGACCTTGGAACAAATGCCCTTTAAGAACGGAAAGAAAGACATTCGCTCTAAAGATGACATTTACGCCATTCACCTCCTCGAGACAGGGACCAAGAGAGTCCCGGTCAACGGCGTGTTGAGATACGCCACGCCACTCCTGCGGCGAGAAGAAATGCCTACTTTCCACGCCAAGACAGACGCCACAGAACGGTACCTGCTGAACACGGAGCGGCGCTTAGCCAAGAACCCCGCCCAAGAGAGTGTATACCGCGCTGAGATTGAGAAGCTCATCACAGCGGGACACGTCACAAAGATGGACATTAAAGAGGCTGACCAGACCACTGAATCGTGGTACGTGCCTCACCACAAGGTCCATCACAACGGTAAAGACCGCATAGTATTTAACTGCAGCTACCAGATCGGATCCCAAAATCTGAATAAAGAGTTACTGCCCGGTCCCACACTCGGCCCCTCCCTACTCGGCGTTCTACTCCGCTTCCGCCAGGAAAAGGTGGCCATCAGCGGGGACATTAAAGGAATGTTCCTGCAGGTGAGATTAGTAGAGGAGGACAAGCCCCTGTTACGGTTCCTATGGAGAGAGAAGCCAGGAGATGAGCACCCAGCCATCTACCAATGGGAAGTCCTCCCCTTCGGAACGACGTGCAGCCCCTGCTGTGCTACATTTGCACTACAGAAACATGTAGCAGAGGACCCAGCAGCGGACGAAGAGGTCCGACACAGCGTAAAGAACAGCTTCTACGTAGACAACTGTCTACAAAGCCTTTCAACCCAGGAAGAAGCCGAGGCTCTCCTGATTAAACTCCGCGCCTCATTGATCAAAGGCGGCTTTGATCTCAGGCAGTGGGCCAGCAGCGATCCGCAAGTACTGCGCAGCCTCTCCTCCGAGGACAAGGCAGCCAGCAGCGAGACCTGGATGGCTACAATCCCGGGAGAAGCCCAGGAGATGACCCTGGGATTGGTGTGGCGATTCAAAACAGATTCGCTTCACTACAGACACAAGCCCCTGACTACGGAGCAGGGAAGGCCGGCGGCGGCGCCGACCACCAGACGGAGTGTGTACACAACACTCGCCCGACAATATGACCCGCTAGGATGTATTCTACCGTACACCACCAGGGCAAAAATGATTGTACGAGCATTGTGGGACAAGGACCAGGGCTGGGACGACCCCATTCCCGCACAGCTTACATCCACCTGGAGAGAGTGGGAGATGGAGCTCCACTCACTCCTAGGCGTTAATATGCGCCGAAGCTACTTCCCACCCACGGTGAGGCCAGAGACATGTAAAATGGACTTACACGTCTTCAGTGACGCCTCAGAGGTCGCATACGGATCAGTAGCCTACTTGCGGGCCCAAGAAGAGGGGGGAGAGATCTACACAGCATTTGTTCTCGCCCGCTCGAGAATAGCCCCACGCAAGCAACAATCTATCCCACGTCTAGAGCTCTACCAAGCCCTAGCCGGAGCGCACCTAGCCACGCTCATCCAACGTGAGCTCACCATACCGGTGTCTAGAACAATCCTGTGGTCAGATTCCACGACAGTACTCGCCTGGATCAAATCGGACTCATGCAAGTACAAAGTCTTCGTGGGAGTCAGAGTCACCGAGATTCAAGACTTAACCGAAGAGTTAACCGGAGAAACAGAGTGGCGCTACGTTGATACAAAACAGAACCCAGCTGACGTCATCACCCGGGGGATGCCCCTGGATGACCTCACCCGTCGCAATGTCTACAGTGACGGCCCAGCATTCCTAAAGCTCCCGGAAGGAGAGTGGCCCACGCCTATCCCGAGGGAAGCCAGTCAGGAGGAGGCTGAGAATAAGAAGCCTGTGTTCTGTGGATTGAGCACTGTTATCTCCGCAGACCCCAACATAGATGATTGCACTACCATAGAGAGTGCACAACAAAGGACATTCCTACTGCACTACCTACCGTCTCTACAGACCCGCCAGAAGTGGGTAAAGGAGAGAGACAATTTGACAGAAGGAACGGTCGCCATGATTATTGATCAATCACTGCCCAGAGCTATGTGGCCGGCCGGCCGCGTAAGCAAAGTGATCACCGGTGCCGACGGCAAGGTCCGAGCAGCTGAAGTGCTTGTCCAGGGTCGCACTTACACCCGTCCCGTGGCGAGGCTCATAGAACTGCCCCGACTCCCAGACACAATCGATGATGACCATGACCCTATAACCCTATGACTTTGTGAAGTTGACTGACCCCTACAGCAAACCCTTATGTGTAAATAGACAACGCGATTAATCTGTCTCTGCTTAACTGATTAGGTCTGGGACCAATCAGGGGGTGGCTGTTGTGAAGGGCCAGATTAAACCGAATATATATATTTATTATATATATATATTTAATTGTATTTGTATATTCTCTAATATTCCTTGATATCCCTTGTATATTCCTTGTACAATATGCATTGAATATCCATTCTAGCCTACTGAACATCCCATAATAGTCTCCATTCTACTATTGGTCGAGACCTTGGTGCCAGGCTGCCATACCCCCCAGACCCAGTTCAAACGTACCGCTCAACATGTACGAACAAGTCCTAGTTCCGCGTAGGAATCTGGCTACCGCACCACTAACGGTACTATTTGTTCATAGTGCGTATATATACTGCGCTACTAAAGTAGGACTTCCTTTTTAGTCCAGTTTCTTACCCTCCAATAGAGTGACAGACGTAAAGCCTCCCCGCGACGCCACGTGTGGGAGTAAGGCCAAGTTCGGCCTACCATCGGTATTGAGACATCGTGTATATTAATATTTGAATAGTCATATTTGGCACTATATCGTCGAGTTGGACGTAGTCTATTAAGCTAATAATAGTCTATTCATATGTAGTGCTTCGTGCGGTGAGAATACTATCGTAGTCAGTACCCCATCGTTTCGGGCAGAGAACTGGCTGCTTATCCAGGGTGGCCGACCCCATGTGAGGCTGCACCCGAGGAGCCCCAGAGCCGACGAGCGAGTGGACCTGCATACCGGATTATTCTACCGACGACAGCCCGCCTTCCCAGGCACGGATTATGCTTTGTATACAGTGATTATTCTATGGATAAAGACCAACACTGCCGTGTGTTGGAAACCCCCCCCCCGGAGAGGACGACAGGTGAGGAGACGCTCTACACGACGAGGTCGCTTCACGTCTCTCCATCGTGGACCGGAGGAAGCCGGCCCACAGAGAGTCCAACTGCTTTCATCTGTGGATCGAGGATCGCTGAGGCACCGAGCCACACAACCGTGGGTTCTCCCAGGATACCCTCGGCCAGACGGATACAGCCAGACTCTACCCCCCCCCCCCCCTTCTCCAGTTGTCTTACAAGCGACCGGAATACCCCCCTAGTGTATCCAGTCTTATAATCATTAAAGTATCATTGCTGTTATTCCTTAACTATTCCAGGTCGTATATTTACCACCTGCGCCATCAGAGATTGGACATTCTCTATTGATATACCGACGAATACTCTTTGCCATAAAAGTGCATACTATTTCAATTCATAAATGTAATTAAGTGATTAAGTGCTTGCTCTACACACCATTGCTGTGTAGGAATAAATACATACTTCGACTTCGTACATTTGTGTTGGATCCGTTTCATCTACGTGAGAGTGTTTATCATAATATATTTATGCCGAGTACTGGGTGGCCGAATATAAAGTACAAAGGTAGTGGTAGTAAGTATCATATCTAACAATACAGTCAGGGAATTGTACCCCTCAGTTACAGAAACGATCTTTGATATTATAGCGTTGGAAGGGGAGGGGGTCCTGATCTGTACAGGTGATTTCAATGTGGTACTGAATTATGACATAGACACGACTAGCACAAAGAAATGGAGGACAAACATTAGCAAATATATGAATATACATATGGCAGAATTAGGAATCATAGACATATGGAGAGCAATGAACACGCTAGATAGAGAATATACGCACTATTCACACCCGCACACAACATATTCAAGGATAGACTATTTTCTCATGACAACAGGGGACAGATATCGGGTGGAAGAATGCAGGATAGGAGTGACGGATATTTCAGATCATAGCGCAATATATCTGACAGTAAATCTTAAAAGTAGACGGAGGAATACAGTTTGGAGACTGAATGTAGGACTATTGAACAACAAAGGTTTGGTTAACCAGGTGAAGGAAGACATAATTAGATATAGAGAAGAGAACGATAATGGGGAGGTAGATCCAAACATTTTATGGGATGCACTAAAGGTAGTAATACGGGGAAAATTGATAGCAAAGACGGCATTACTCAAGAAGGCTAGAATAGGGACATACCAGAACTTGATAAAGAAGCTGAAAGAATTAGAGAAAGAACACCAAAGCTCAAAGAACCAGGAGACACTTAGAGAGGTTAAGGAAGTTAGAGGACAGATAAACAGGGAGCTGCTGTCAGAAATAGAGAAGAAAGCTAGATACATGAAACAGACATACTATGAAGGGGGACCGAGGGCGACCAGACTGTTAGCTCGACGAATTAGGACGCAACAAAAAATAAACACAATACATACAATAAGGGACACAAACACAAACAAAATACTGAGAGAACCAGCGGAAATAGAGAAGGCATTTGAAGAATATTATAGGAGACTATACACACAACCGATAGCGGCAGGGGAGGAGGAGATAGAAACATTTTTAGAAAAATTGGATTTACCATCAATAGGGAAGGAACAGAATGGAATATTAAATGCAGAAATCACAGAACAAGAAGTGGGGAATGCGATCAGTAGGGCAAAGAGTAGTAAGTCACCGGGTAGCGACGGATTCCCCTCGGAATTCTACAAGACATTTAGGCAGGAACTGAGCCCCATGTTAGAAGCAGCATTCAGACACACAATGGAAAAAGGCACAATGCCACCTTCATGGAAAGAGGCCATAATTACTACAATTCCAAAAGAAGGGAAATATAGAGAACTGTGTAGTAGTTTCAGACCTGTGTCCATACTTAATGTAGATTACAAGATGTATACATCAATAATATCCAAAAGATTTGAGACATTTATGACAGATATAATAGACGAAGACCAGACTGGATTCATTAAAGGAAGGCAGACACAGGATAACATAAGGAAGACAGTGCAGATAGTAGAGGAGATACAAAAGGAAGGAGGAAGTGCAGTATTAGTTAGCCTAGATGCAGAAAAAGCCTTAAGAGATTTGGATTAGACAAAAACGCTATGAAAACAATTAGGGCATTATATCAAGAACCGACGGCTAGGATTAAGGTGAATGGTAGTCTGACGGACCGGATTAAACTAGAGAGAGCTACCAGACAGGGTTGTTGTCTTTCGCCGACGCTCTTCGATGTATTCATCGAACCACTGGCCCAACTAATTAGACAGACCAAAGACATCAAAGGGGTGGAGATAAGGGGGACGGAACATAAATTGGGATTATTCGCAGATGACGTGATAGTATATATGAGACAACCAGACACAAGCTTCCCGACACTGATGGATCTGCTGACAGAATATGGATATTACTCAGGGTATAGACTTAATGTGACAAAGACACAGACATTAGCACTGAACTACACACCAACGATAGAGATCAAAGAAAAATACAAAATCAAATGGGACATGGACAGGATCAAGTACCTAGGGGTGAACATCACAAGAGGGGGGGAGGGGCTATACGATGCAAACTATACACAGATAAATCAGAAAATCAAGAGAGATCTAGAAAGATGGACAGTGATGCCCCTAGATTTCAGTTCAAGGATCGAAATCATTAAGATGAACATATTACCAAGGTTACTATACCTATTTCAATCCCTACCTATATTAATACCACAAAAACAATTTAGGGAATGGGATAGACAGATATCAAGATTCATTTGGGGGGGGAAAAGGCCAAGGATCAGATATGTGACTCTACAATTACCAAAGGAGAAAGGAGGGATGGCAGTACCCAGTTTAGAAAGCTATTACTATGCAGCACAGCTTAGAACAGTAGCATGCTGGTGCAATGTGAACTATGAGGCCAAATGGAAAGATATAGAAACCAAAAGAGAGGGATTCAAAGTGCAGGCACTGATAGGAGATAGGGAGCTGTTCAGAAGACAGGAGCAACTACTAGATCCAATTACCAGATTCACTATAAACATATGGAACACAATAGTAAAGAAATACAAGCTAGAAAAATAATCTAAGATACTGAGATGGATAGCACACGACAACAAATTCAGACCAGGGATAGAAGATCATGGGTTCAAGAGGTGGGAACGGGGGGGTATAACAGCAATGTGCACGATGACGGAAGGAGGGGAGATGCAGACTCTACAAAAATTGAGAGAAAGATACGGACTAGAGAATAGGGACCACTTTAGATATTTACAGATTAGGGACTACTATAACAAAGAAATAAAGCAAGATAGAGACAAAGAACAGAATGGGGTAATTAAGATAATGGTAAAGTCATACGAAGGACGGAAGGGGAGGGTGATATCAGCACTATATCAGGCAATAATGGACAGTAAGGGAAATACAACATTGTATGTGAAAGAAAAGTGGGAAAGAGAGTTGGAAATAGAGATAACAGAGGAGGAATGGTATGACACATGTAAGACACAACAAACAACCACAGGATCAAGGATATGGAGGGAGTTTGGGTGGAAAAATATAATTAGATACTTTATAACACCAGAAATACAGGGCAATTACACACCAGCAAAGAAAACATGTTGGAGGGAGTGTGGACAGGAAGGGGCGAACCATACACACATATTCTGGGGATGTCAGAAGATAAGGCACTACTGGGAAGAGATAGGAGGGATAATAAATGAAATAATAGGATACGAAATACCCCAGGGAGGCCAAGTGTTGTATTTGGGGAATCTGTCACAGGAAGGAATCCAAGGGGAAGACAAATATTTGATTAAGATATTGATAGTGGCAGCCAAGAAAGCTTTAACTAAACTGTGGTACAAGGTAGAAGTGCCGACAAAGGATCAATGGATAGAGTTGGTAGAGGGGATACAGGAAATGGAGAGAATCACACATCTGCTGAGGCTGCAAGAAGAAAAGTTTGAATGGAAATGGGGAAAATGGGAAGAATACAGGAGGGGAAGTAACGACATCACAGAGGTTTGAAAAGGATACAAGGAAATGAATAAAAATGTAAATAAATAATGCAAATGTAGAATGGACCGAAGGACCCATGTCACACTTTTTCTTTACTCATTTTTTGTCTATTTGTTTTAATTTATGTACTGTGTATTGTCTATGAATGTTGTCTATGTATGTTGTTGAAAAAATGAAAATAAAAATGTAAGTTAAAAAAAAAAAAAAAAAATGCCTTCATGGCATCCAAAGACAGAACTGTGGACGGAGCTGTATTGTCTTTACTGTTATCGACTACATGCAACAGCCTCCTAAGATTATCTGCAGCCAGGCGCCCCGGGATAAAACCAGTTTGATCGCAGTGTACCAATACCGTCATAAATCTCTGCAGGCCGCGGGCCAGCACCTTGGCAAACACTTTTAAATCGGCCCCGAGAAGACTCAAGGGCCTATAGCTACCACAATCATTGGGATCTTTGTCCTTCTTGAGAAGTAAAGAAATCAACGTCATGTTGACATCTCTTGAGAACTCCCCTTGTTCGATAGCGTAATTGATCATATCGAGCATCAATGGACCCAGTTGGTCCCAGAAAGCTAAATACACCTCGGGTGGAATACCATCCCAGCCTGGTGCCTTACCCCTCTGCATTTCAGCAATCATCTCCCTTAGTTCCATAAGAGTGATCGGTTTCCCCAGTTCCTTAGCCTCTTCCTCAGAAATGTGGGGTATCTCAAGCCCGCCAATGAACGATTCAAATTTAGAGTCGTCGAGATTAACCTCTGAGCTATATAACTGTGAGTAAAACTCTTTAAAAGTGTCGTTGATCTTTTTCGAATCAGTAGTGACTGTACCCTGTCGCGTCTTGATCGAGGGGATATCTGAGAAATTATCATTCAAGCGTATTTTCATTGCCAATAGATGGCTAGGCCTGGAGCCGTGAAAGTAGTAATTTTGCCTTGTCCTATGTATCAAGAAATCAGACTGTTGTTTAAGTATGGAGTTTATTTCTTTCTTGACTATCTTACGTTGTGTGTTTAGTCGTTCACTATAGTTAGTTTGCAAAGATGCGTATAGGTCCGCATATAATGTTTCCAGTCCTTCTAGTTTTTTTGACCGGGATTTACGCAAATTTGAGGCGAAAAGTGTGACATGACCCCTGATAAATCCTTTCAATGCGTTCCATAGGACCCTGGGGTCATCGACCGTGCCAACATTGATCTGCAAGAATTCAGCTAGTTTACTCCTGAACTCAGAACAGAAATCATCGTTCTTTAATAAGGTTGAGTTAAAACGCCACCTGGGAGCTCTCGTGGAGAGCCTGCCAAAGGTTGCCACAAGGAAAATCCCCTTGTCGTCCGAGAGAGCCAGGGGAACCAATGAGACGTCGAAACTATCAAACATATTAGGGGACGCGAATGCATAGTCTATTCGAGAGAAGGTTTTGTGTCTGGCTGACAGGTGAGAGTAATCCTTGAGGGTGGGATTGGATAAGCGCCATAGGTCTGCGAGCCCCGTGTCCTGGGCCCACATCCTGAGGGCCTTAGAGGACCGTTTTTGGTCGCTTGTTTCAGAGGACCCGGACCTATCCATCTCCGCATCCCAGCACGCATTAAAATCGCCACCCACAATGAGAGCGTATCCAGTAAGTTCCAACATATTCTTCGTGATTGTATTATAGAACGCTGAATCAAATGTGTTAGGGGCATACAATGCTATTATTGCCATCTTCCTATGAGAGAACTCAACTTTTGCTATAGTAATCCTTCCCTCCGTGTCCGACCACACATCCAGGACTTTGATATCAAGGTTACGTCTTGTAACTATGACGACTCCTTTCGTCTTATCATCGGCTGAGGATGAGGAGATAACGTGATATTGTCGATTTGCTAGCCTTGACACATCACCCACCAATAATAGCACGTTAGAATCTGTTATGTACATTGTTCAGCTAGCTCGCTAGCTTTCATAGAGGCGACACACAAGTACGACCATGAGGTCAGCATTAGCAAGTAACAGAAGTCATTGGGAAGCCCCGCTAGTTTGGATGGGCAGTGGACAGTTAGCATGTCTGGGCATGACAGCAAACATTTGTGAGTAGTCGGCCCTATCAATGTATTCAGGCCCACATCGCCAAGTCACTCACCCGACATAGATATCAAGCTACAGTCTCGGCTATCCCCTCGAGATATTCCTTCGCTTTAGCCAACGACCAAAATGAACGCCGATCATCGTCCTTACCCAGCACAGATAATTTCGCGGGAGCGAATAGCGTAGGCCTCAGGCCTAGTTTCCATAGCCTGGACATGACCACTTTGTATTTGCCTCTCTGTGCTTGAACCTCCGGCGTAAAGTCTTCAAAAATGGCCACTTTGTGATCGCCAAGACTTAGTTTACCCCTTCTGGCACGGGCCGACCGCATGATGAGTTCCCTCTGCTGAAGCCTGTTCAGCTTGACAATGATGGGCCTCTGCTCTTTGTTCACTCCAGGACTGGTCCTGCCCGCTCTGTAGGCCGACTCACATACGGGAGGGGTGGGGAGGACATCTTTCCCCAGTATTTCCTGCAGCAATTCCGGCATGGTCTCCGAGAGACGGCCTCCCTCGTTGCCCTCCGGTACACCAACAATCCTGATGTTGTAGCGTCTCTCCCGGGACTGCATTTCCACAATTACCGACTGTAGTTTGGCAACTTCAGCCTGCCTAGCCAGCAGGGAGGTCTCCAGACCCGCTATCCTCTCGCCTTGTAGTGAGGCCTCTGTCGTTAGCGTGGCTAGTTCGTTAGCATTAGCCGAGGAGACAACGTGCAGCGACTCCATCTTGTCTCTCAACGGGTCTACCGCCAACCTAATTTCCTCTGACATCTCTCGATGAAGGTTATCAAAAAATTCCGCCTGCACTTTTCTTTGTGTTTCAGCGAAGCGTGGAGCATGGAGTTTGGTCATGACCGAGAGTACAGCTTCGCTTATCTCATTGATACCGGGCGACGGCGCGGTCAGGCCCGGTGGCAGTTTGCTGGCTGGGGCGCTCATGGATCTGGTCTCCACCACCAACATCGCAGAAAGTTGAAAAAAGTCGACGACAGTAGTTGAAACTCAACGACTCAACAAGCAGACAAATAACAAATAAAAATAAAATAAAGACTAATTGGGAGAAAAGTATATTTCGCACGATAGAAGGGAGCTCACGTGAAACACGTCTACTCCATGATCGCCTAGCTTCGCCCCATACACCTTCAAACTTAATCACAACCGTCTCCGTCACTACCCTATCTGCCCCCCTCTTCATCCTTTCTGCACCCGTAAATTTCCCATTACGCACATCTCTCCCTAACTCTTCCACCAGCTGCTCTACGCTAACCTCAACCGATACCCCAGCTATCACCCCCTTACATCCCCCCTCCCTCTTCTCCCCTACTCTCACTACCTTACTTATACCCACCCCTCCAATGCTCCTCATCTTCCTAGCCCTCTCCACCTGCTCCACACTAACACACCCTACGGCCAGATTCCCATCCCCCAAAACTCTCGCATACTTTACCTCTCCTAATTGCTTATCTACGAGTTTGGGCAACTCGAAAAACCCTAATTCCCGCACTCCCCCCTCCCCCTCAAACCTAACCACTATATGAATCACTTCTGCAACATCATTTCCTCCACCTTCGCCTTCTGACCCACTCGAGCTATCTCCCCTACCCTTCTTCCTCTTTATCCCCTTCCCACTGTCCCTGCTCCTCTTCTCCACCTTACTCCACCCTTCTCCCCCGCTCTCACCCCCCTCCATACTGTCACCATCTGACTCCCTTCCCCTGTCACGACCGTCCCCGTCCCTACTGACACCTCCCTCGCTCTCACTACCCGCCCCAGCTCCCAACGTCGAAAGCAGTTCATCATGGATCAGCAAGGCGGCCACATCCATCTCCTCGTCACCGTTATAGCCGTCAAACTCGACCCAGCACTTTTTACCGTCGATCCAGGAAACAACCCCCGGGTACCTCTTGCCGTCCCCCGAAAACACAGCATGACAACGGGATCCCACCCTCCACTCCGGTGCCGCCTCCACATCTCCGCATAACTTTCTGTCATCAACTTCCAAACTCCGCACCAGCACCCTCTCGTCCATCCGCCGACACACTTCCTCCCAATTCTCAGACCCTCCCCCGCCCTGCTTCGACTCCGCTTTCTCTCTCTCTCTCTCTCTCTCCGAGCGACCGGGTCCAACCCTCCTCCGTGCCTTCCTCCTCTCACCGACGCCATCCTTGTGCCAGAAGAATGATGTCTTCTTCTTCTTCTTCTTCTTCTTCTGCTTGAGGTTTAACGGCGGCCGACCACTTGTTAGGGTATTTGCCGCCATCTACTGGTATCCTTTACCTCCTACAAAATCCAATTCCCCTCACCTTCATGGAGTGCAACTAATGCTGCTACTTCCTGATTAAGCCCCCCTCTGCGAGACACTCCTTGCCCCCTGCTGCCTGACTCTGTACTCCTTGGTCACCCGCTGCCCCCTTATTCAATTCCCTAACCACCTCCTCCAATGTCAGACCTTCCATACCCAAATGTTGAACCGCTATCCTAACAATCATTTTTGTTCTATCTGTTCTACCCTCAATCTCTGCCGCAGAATTAACTACCCCTGCCACGAAGCCCACAATACTCAATTTCTCCTCCCACACCCTCTCTCTATCCTTCTTCTTCTTCTTCTTCTTCTTCTTCTTCTTCTTCTTCTTCTTCTTCTTCTTCTTCTTCTTCTTCTTCTTCTTCTTCTTCTTCTTCTTCTTCTTCTTCTTCTTCTTCTTCTTCTTCTTCTTCTTCTTCTTCTTCTTCTATATTTCCGGCGGACTACGCGTCTAGGCGTATTGCCGCCCTCCACAGGACAGAGGGAGCACTATAGATTGTGGCAAGCAGGAACCAATAGTATCTAGCTGCAGAACGACAGCACCCACAGGCTGAGGACCCACAGGCTGAGGACCCTCGCTTCCATTGGCTGATTTGGGTCACGTGACCGTCCCACCCAATGGCTGAATTTGAGTATTGCACTGCGGGATTGATTGATTGATTGATTGATTGATTGAAAACTTTATTAACAGATTGCAGAATGGGTACAGTGACCGTCACAGGCCCGGATTGATTGATTGATTGATTGATTGAAAACTTTATTAACAGATTGTAGAATGGGTACAGTGACCGTCACAGGCCCGGATTGATTGATTGATTGATTGATTGATTGATTGATTGATTGATTGATTGATTGAAAACTTTATTAACAGATTGCAGAATGGGTACAGTGACCGTCACAGGCCTGGATTGATTGATTGATTGGTTGATTGATTGAAAACTTTATTAACAGATTGTAGAATGGGTACAGTGACAGTCACAGGCCCAGATTGATTGATTGATTGATTGATTGATTGAAAACTTTATTAACAGATTGCAGAATGGGTACAGTGACCGTCACAGGCCCGGATTGATTGATTGATTGATTGATTGATTGAAAACTTTATTAACAGATTTAACAGATTGCAGAATGGGTACAGTGACCGTCACAGGCCTGGATTGATTGATTGATTGATTGAAAACTTTATTAACAGATTGCAGAATGGGTATAGAGGTGTGATAGGTGTGATAGGTGTGAGAGGTGTGAGAGGTGTGAGAGGTGTGAGAGGTGTGATAGGTGTGATAGGTGTGAGAGGTGTGATAGGTGTGAGAGGTGTGATAGGTGTGAGAGGTGTGATAGGTGGGATAGGTGTGATAGGTGTGATAGGTGTGAGAGGTGTGATAGGTGTGATAGGTGTGATAGGTGTGATAGGTGTGATAGGTGTGAGAGGTGTGATAGGTGTGATAGGTGTGATAGGTGTGAGAGGTGTGATAGGTGTGATAGGTGGGATCAGTGTGATAGGTGTGATAGGTGGGATCGGTGTGAGAGGTGTGATAGGTGTGATACTATCACACCTATCACACCTATCACACCTCTCACACCTATCACACCTATCACACCTCTCACACCTATCACACCTCTCACACCTATCACACCTATCACACCTATCACACCTATCACACCTCTCACACCTATCACACCTATCACACCGATCCCACCTATCACACCTATCACACCTATCACACCTATCACACCTCTCACGCCTATCACACCTCTCACACCTATCACACCTATCACACCTATCACACTGATCCCACCTATCACACCTATCACACCTATCACACCTCTCACACCTCTCACACCTATCACACCTATCACACCTATCACACCTCTATACCCATTCTGCAATCTGTTAATAAAGTTTTCAATCAATCAATCAATCAATCAATCCGGGCCTGTGACGGTCACTGTACCCATTCTGCAATCTGTTAAATCTGTTAATAAAGTTTTCAATCAATCAATCAATCCGGGCCTGTGACGGTCACTGTACCCATTCTGCAATCTGTTAATAAAGTTTTCAATCAATCAATCAATCGTGACGGTCACTGTACCCATTCTGCAATCTATTAATAAAGTTTTCAATCAATCAATCAATCAATCAATCAATCAATCAATCCTGCAGTGCAATACTCCAATTCAGCCATTGGGTGGGAGACGGTCACGTGACCCAAATCCGGGCCTGTGACGGTCACGTATACCCATTCTGCAATCTGTTAATAAAGTTTTCAATCAATCAATCAATCAATCCCGCAGTGCAATACTCCAATTCAGCCATTGGGTGGGACGGTCACGTGACCCAAATCAGCCAATGCCCGCAGTACAATACTCCAATTCAGCCATTGGGTGGGACGGTCACGTGACCCAAATCAGCCAATGGAAGCGAGGGTCCTCAACCTGTGGGTCCTCAGCCTGTGGGTCCTCAGCCTGTGGGTGCTGTCGTTCTGCAGCTAGATGCATCTCGCAGGAACTGCACAACAGCACAAGCTCTCTCTTGATGGTTCTCACCCAGGCCTAGAAATGAAGGCAAAGAGAAAGAATTAACTCCCTGAGAAGAAAGAACTCTAAAGAAGGATTTTCGTTGTTCTCTGTACTTAAACAACATTTATCTATTTAGTTACTGATAAGAATTTTATGAAAATGATTATAACCGTTATTATTATCTAAAAACATAATTTATATTGTATATGTTCGTTTAAATGCTTAGATTGTTGTAATTTTAATGTGCAAAATACTTGCGCATAATCATTATGTTATTTTGAAAAAGCCCGACCGGAAGTGTTATTGTTGCTGCTGCTTACGGAGAGTAGGGTATATCTGCAGAGCCGCAAGCCCAACGTCTGGGCGGGGCTTCGTGGCTTGGACTAGGTTTGAGGAGGTAGTTCGTGGCTTGGACTAGGTTTGACTGTGCGTGGGCGGGGCGTCGTGGCTTGTAACGTGTTTTGTACTACTGCACATGCGGATGAGGGGGGGGGGGACTCTCTCGCTCTCTCTCTCTCTCTCTCTCTCTCTCTCTCTCTCTCTCTCTCTCTCTCTCTCTCTCCTTGTTTACGACATACACAACATCATCTTGTGTTATATTTGTGATTGATTGAAAACTGTATTAACAGATTGCAGAATGGGTACAATACAGTACAGCTCAATACACACAATTGTTAAGGGGATGCAGACCAGAGAAAGACTTTCGTCTTGTTTACATCAGGGTCCCCCATTTTCAATTAATCATAACATGACATACATGACATACAGATAGACAATACTGCTACATCTATACATTTATGACATACCAGATCTACAAATATACAGCACTGTTTGTGAACAAAAATAGTCTAAAAAGAGAGTATACATTTGAGGGGGAGGAAACTGTACATTGGAAGAGGTTGGGTAGGTGGGGTGGGGGGTGGGGTTGGGTAGGTGGGGAAAACTGTACATTGGAGGGGGTTGGGTGGGGGGGACTGTGCATTGGAGGGCAGCACATCACCCCCACCCACAAAAACTCCACTGGCTCCCCATCAACTACCGAATCCCCTACAAGAGCCTCCTCCTCACCTACAAATCCCTGCACAGGTTGATCCCTTCCTACCTGACCGACCTACTCCACCCCTACACTCCAACTCCGACCTCCTCACCATCCCCCGCACCAGGCGTTCCACACAGGGAGACCGAGCTTTCTCTGTAGCTGGAAAAGGACAATGGCAATGGTATGACAAGGTTTGGCACATGTTTCCACGAAAGCAGGATATCATTTTTTATTTTTTATAAATCAACTCTGTAGATCATCCTCCATGTGTGTGGTTTTACAAAGTAAACAATGGGAAATAGGGGTGTAACGGTACACAAAAACCACGGTTCGGTATGTACCTCGGTTTTGAAGTTCAGTACGGGTTTTCGGTACAGTGGGGGAAAGTTTGGCTTTCCATGTTCCACTCAGGGGTGATGTAGTGTGCAATAACTAATTGTACTTGTAGGGCTGTCAACGAATATTCTATATCGAAATGAATAATCGACTTGTAAAAGAGAAAAAAAAATTATATTGGATTGTGAAAAAAAAACAGATGGGCGGTCAATCATTAGTGGTTAACATACCGTTGTATTTGTTCGGTACGTTACACACTGAATACTTAGGGGTATGTCATACCTTATAAGGGCATATAGTCAAGTTTGATGGATTGTGGCCACGCCCCCTTTTTGAGATGATTTTTGACCCCTTAGGGCTTCTCTGATTGGTCGAGGATTCAAGGAGGCGGGACATCCGGTTTCGGCAGGGGAGGGGGTTATAAGGGCGGGGACTTCCGTTTTCAGAATATTTTTCAAAATAAACGTTTTTTTTTATTGTCAGAAATAAAAGATTCAAACGTTTTTTTTTATTTTCAATTTTCAGAATGTGTGTATTCCATGGTCTTCACAATATGTATTTGTGTATTCCAAGGTTTTCAGAATAAACATTTCACAATATGTTTTTGTGTATCTTAAGAAAAATACAATATCTTCAGAATGTATTTTGTATATTTGTGTATCTTAAGAATAAGTATTTGTCTATCTTAAGAATAAGTATTTGTGTATTCCAAGGTCTTAAGAAAAATACAATATCTTCACAATATGTATTTGTGTATTCCAAGGTTTTCAGAATAAACATTTCAAATGTGTGTGTGTATCTTAAGAATATGTGTATATCTTCAGAATAAATGTGTGTGTGTATGTGTGTGAGTGTGTTCAGACACTTGTGTGTGAGAATTAAGAATAATACAATGTGTCTGTTTAAGTAGAGAATGCTTTCTTCCAAATGGTATGGTTTGAGCAGAAAGCATTCTCCCCTATGTTTCTGTCTACCTCTCAGTAGACTGAATATCTCTCCCGCTCAGTAGACTGTCTCCACTCCGTAGGCTGAAATGACATACAGAAACACTAGAGTGGTTCTGACACTCCTCCAGCGCTATGACATCCCCCTGCGTTGTCGTGAAGGAGGGTGTTTAACGATAGCGAATGGGATGGCTTGAAAGTACTGGATTCAGCTTCTGTCATTTCCAAAAGATTTACGACGTGTCTTACTTCTCCTTTCTGTAGAAAAAACTTGCGGCCCCCAAGGTGTGGCTGTGCGTGTATGTGTTTGTGTCTATTCTTGGATAAAGCCAAATGCGTGTATGTGTGTCTATATTTTAGTTTCTTGGAGAATATCACAATCTTTAGACATTTGTGTTCAGAAAATTACAAATGTAGTGTGCCTATATTTTTTTGTTTCATATGGAAGAGTGTGTTTAAGCAAAAGTCTAAATAAAAGAAAATACAAATGTAAGCGAATAATAGGCTGATGTTGTTTGAAAAAAGAGTGATAACTTGTAACCACAATAAGTATGTATGTATGTATGTATGTATGTATGTATGTATGTATGTATGTATGTATGTATGTATGTATGTATGTATGTATGTATGTATGTATGTATGTATGTATGTATGTATGTATGTATGTATGTATGTATGTATGTATGTATGTATGTATGTATGTATGTATGTATGTATGTATGTATGTATGTATGTATGTATGTATGTATGTATGCATGCATGCATGCATGCATGCATGCATGTATGTATGTATGTATGTATGTATGTATGTATGTATGTATGTATGCATGCATGTAGGTATGTTTATGTATGTATGTATGTATGTATGTATGTATGTATGTATGTATGTATGTATGTATGTATGTATGTATGTATGTATGTATGTATGTATGTATGTATGTATGTATGTAATATGTAGTGTTTGTGTGTGTGTCTGTGTGTGTGTGTGTGGAGGATTGTTTTTTTTTTAAAGAAAAATACAGTGTGTCTATAAAATGGTTTCTTGGATAAAGACACTTGTGTTCGGAAAATATAAGTGTAGATAAACAAAAGTATCATAGAAACCTGTTACAGCATGGTGTAATGCCAACGGGGGACAGGGCTAGTGTTTAAGTCATATGCTTGGAGGCTAAGTTCTGCTAGATGGTTGCCTCTCAAGGGTGAGGGGCTGATTACAACCATCCAAGGTGTCATAGTAATTAGATTTCGGTGAAACGTTTTATTTAAAATAGATTCTTTTAAAAAGGATGCATTACATATTTTGTATTATTATTCACATTAATTATTACACATATATTACACTAGTGATATCGGTCTCGATCCACACACACAATCTCGGACAACGACGAGAAGGCCTACCGGGAGGAGGTGGAGGTACTGGAACGCTGGTGCCAGGACAACAGCCTGCTCCTGAACATTGGCAAAACCAAGGAACTGATCGTGGATTATAGGAGAGGACAGCAGGAGACACACACACCACTGATGATAAACGGGGCTACCGTGGACAGGGTGAGCAGCTTCAAGTACCTGGGGGTCCACATCTCAGAGGACCTGACATGGTCAACACACATAGGCACAGTAGTAAAGAAGGCGAAACAGCGTCTCTACCACCTGAGACAGTTTAGGAAGTTCAGAGTATCGGGGAAGATACTCCAGTCCTTCTACTCTTCTACTCAGGAGCTGTAGAGAGCATCCTGACCGGAAACATCACTGCCTGGTATGGAAACAGCACGGCACAGGACAAGAAGGCCCTACAGAAAGTGGTGCGCTCAGCCGAGCGTACCACGGGTATTGCACTACCCCCCCTGCAGGTTCTATACAACAAGAGGTGCAAATCCAGAGCCTGCAGGATAATGAAAGACCCTCACCACCCCAATAACAGCCTGTTTCAGCTGCTGAGGTCAGGCAGACGCCTGCAAATCCCAGCTACTAGGACAGAGCGGCTTAGGCTCAGCTTCTTCCCCCAGGCCATCAGAGCCATGAACAATGTACATTGAGTGCTCAGAACATTGAACTGTCCACACACAAGCACACATGAACACACACACGACACGCACACTGTGCACGCTCACACACGAGCAGCCACTTAACACTTTAACATGAGCGGGCACACACTCATGTCGCACACACGCACACTTATGGCCAAAGGAAAGGACACTTTAAATTAGAATAACAGGAACAGTGTATTGCACTACCAAAGCTAACTAGCATGTCACACATGCGCTGTAAATAACTATGTACAGATACCGAGATGTCACTCCATGTTACCTGCTATCTGTTACTGCACAATGTTGTTTCTTCTTTTGATTCTATTATATGTACCACTGTATTGCACATCGTTGCGGGCAAGACCACCCGCATTTCATTGTATACCTGTATGCCGTGACAATTAAAACTCTTGACTTGACTTGACTTGAGTGATAGCTTAAAGAGCTGTGCTGAAAATATCTGTCTATGTGGGGTCTGTGTGTCTTTGAGGATCTGTGTGTATGAGAGGTGTGAACAGGGGCCCTGTTAGGTGCTAAAACACCCCCCATGGGGGCGTGAAGTTTAGAGGACATGCAAACTCAGAGTAAAACTGTAGAACATTATAGTCACATTTACAGTCATCATTCAAATACAAATGGTTTATATCTTTGTAACATGAAAGTTAGTGTAGAACATTATACTCATAGCATACTTTTTGTTCACACAATGGAAGGGGTCACATGAACACAATTTAAAACAGGTACTAGAATTAACGGATCAGATCCCAAATCCACTGTAACCTCACGCCTACTCACAAAGGCTATGGTTAATAAAACATTCTATTATTCTAACCTATATGGGCACATGTACAATGGACATTCAATTCCATCCATTTAATTCACACAACATATATATCTGAGTTAGGGGGCTAGGGGTTAACGTTTATGAATGTAGCATAAAATCATTAGAATTGTTATCGTGTAGCAATAAAACACAAAGTAGGTTCATGAGAACATGCAGATTATTTATTAATTTCAGATTATTTGACTTGTTCCAAGACCAGATGACATTTGAAGGAAATTCAAGATATTATATGAGATGTTTTTAAAAGGGGGAAGGAACTAATTTACTAGATTGAGTCAGACCGGGGTCTGAAGATGTCCAGGGTTAGGGTGTCTGTCTGCTGACAGTTTGGGACACAGTGCTTACAGAGAAGTTGTAGTTATTATTTCTTATTTCGTAAAACTAATACAATGTTGACTGGAAAATGAGTCTTTGACAAGGTTAAGAGGTAACAGATCAGAGAAAGACTTTTGTCGTGTTTACATCAGAGTCCCCCATTTTCAATTAATCAGGGCCTATATGGCATACAGATAGACAGTAATGCTATATCCAGACATTTTAGGACATAGCAGATTACAGATACACAAATGTTTGTGATACAAAACAGTCCAGAAATTTGTGATAACTTGTAAGGGTGTGTCTGTCCTATATGATTTTAAAGTTCCAAATTAAGGGCATTTAAAGAATGAGAGGGGCTAATGTCCCTGCATCATTGCATAACGTGGTGTTATATTTTATATTTATGACCTGACCATCTCTCCCATACCAACCTCCTGCAGATCAATAACTTCCATCCTCTTTTTTACCCTGAAAAACCCATCCAATATAGTTTGCTGTACCTCAAATGTAATGTTCAGAAAAATATGTATTTTAAGGTCTTTTGTTGTTGCAGTCAATTAGAGCCACGTCTAGCTAAAAGAGGGGTCGATGATCTCAAATGACTACTTGGTAAACAACTTTCGTGAAAGAATTGGAACTATATTGTGGTACACATGAGTAAATCAGACATAATATTTGCATACAGCATTGTTCTAAACAATGCAAGGCATAAATCTTTGTATCTAATGTAGACAATATGCAATTATATCATTCTCATATGAAAACATATTGCAGGATATTTAGCAGAAACTATGGTAAATGTACTTTGGTGCATGTAAAAACATGAGTTTCTTTATTAGTTGTCATACCGAAGTACAGAATACTTTTATACAAAATGTTTCTTTCTGCTACGCTTTCTGTTATTTTATGAAATAAAATAGTATAGCATGTAAAACTAGAAGTCACATAGACACAATGTTCAGTGTAGAATAGAAGTAACTGAGTTACCATACAATATAAAGTGTGTTTAGGTATTCTAAAGTGTGGAGAGTGGGTGCTGCAATGTGTTGTTTGTTTAAAGTGAGTGTGTGCGTTTGGATGTGTGTGTGTTGTGAGTGCATTTGATGGTTGTTGCATAGTGTTAATGTTCCTTAAGTGATATCACATAATCCTAGTCAATTCGGAATTTGTTGTTTTTTTTGGTTGAGTGTCAATGATACACTTAAAATAGACATCTAAAATCATGAAACAGGTCGATTTTTACTAGATTGAATCATTAGTCAGAAGGATAATGTTATTTTCTCAGGGGGTTGACATATATCACCCCCATGACACATCCCTGCTTTTGTAAGATAAGCAGTTTGATGTTTGTTGTATAGTGCAGTGGTTCTCAAACTGTGGTAAGCGTACCACTAGTGGTACTTGGTGGTACTGCTGGTGGTACTTGAAAACATTTACAAAAAAAGCAATTTTTTTTTTTTTTTTTTTTTTAAACATAACATCAAATTAGACACACAGGCATTAACAGTAAACATCCAGTAAAAAAATTCTTTGCAGTCAGGCCACTGAACTTAGAAGCAGGCCAGGCCAGTGTTTCTGGTTGCGGTGGCGCGATAGTTAGATAACCTAAGTGGGGAACAACCAGGAGATCACTGTGACAGAGAGTAATGCAGTCTAAACAGTCATACATCTTTAATTCAACTTCAGCCCTGATCATAACCATTTATTTTTAGATTTTTTGTAATGTCAGATAAAAAATCTGACATTACAAAAAATCCATCAAAATCTGTGTTGCTGCTAATCATTGACACATGCCTAGCCTGTAACAATCCCCCCGGAAAACTTTGCATTTGATATATTGAAAATATTTTACTTTTTGTGTGTTTTTTTTAACAATAATTTGTGATGCCATCACACAAACTGGCATTTAAAGGGTAAACATTAAAAAATGTATTAAATATGTGTTTTCTTTTCTTTTTTACAATAATTTGTGATGCCCATCACAAACACTGGCATTTAAAGGGTAAAAATTCAAAAATTCCTGCACCAGAATGCAGGAAATTAAGTTTTTGTAACAAAATAATTGTGTGTGTGTGTGTGTGTGTGTGTGTGTGTGTGTGTGTGTGTGTGTGTGTGTGTGTGTGTGTGTGTGTGTGTGTGTGTGTGTGTGTGTGTGTGTGTGTGTGTGTGTGTGTGTGTGTGTGTGTGTGTGTGTGTGTGTGTGAGTGAGAGAGAGAATGATGGACAATCGCTTGCTGTGTGAGAGAGAGAGAGAGAGAGAGAGAGAGAGAGACAGAGAGAGAGAGAGAGAGAGAGAGAGAGAGAGAGATAGAGAGAGAGAGAGAGAATTAAGTACATTTGCTGAAATACAGTTGTTCTTAATTTTCTCACTTGCTATGTGAGAATGTTAGTTATTATGTTCTCAATGCCCCTTGCATTGTATGAGTTGTGTGGAAGCGTTTGCTAGTTCTAGTGCTATCCCTTTGTACATTGTGGCTGTGTCTGACAAAAGTGAACAATACATAATGGTATTAGGAATACATTTGCCTCCTGCGTGAACTGCGCATAGCTGAATAGACTGTATTTTAACGCCGTCATATGGTGGTACTTGGAGAGCCAGCTATGTTCTCAGGTGGTACTTGGTGTAAAAAGTTTGAGAACCACTGGTATAGTGTTATTGCTCGTTACGTGATAGCACATAATCCTATTGAATTCTGAATTCTTTGTTTAATGTCAATGATACATTTAAAATAGACATCTAAAATCATGAAACAGGTCGATTTTTACTAGATTGAATCATTAGAAAGAAGGATAATGCTATTTTCTCAGGGGGTTGACATATATCACCCCCATGACACATCCCTACTTTGTAAGACAAGCAGTTTGATGTTGTAATTACAGTGATTAGACTCGTTTTCCTGTCTTCATTTTTTATCAATCTGCTTATTGTGTATTATTAGGTGTTTGTTTATGTTTTATCAGTCATTTGTACCAGATCTAGCTCGGGGAAAAAAAGGGTCCATGATCTCAAATGACTACCTGGTAAAAAAGTATACCAATTGTCATGCAAGAATGCAACTCTAATGTGCTACATAAGTAAAACAGACTATTTGCAAACAGCATTGTTCTAAACAGTGTATTACAAAATCTTTTTTGTATCTACTATAGACAGTGTGTATTTATATTTTTGCTAAATGTAAAAACATGATATCACATAATCCTAGTGAATTCTGATTGTTTGACTGTCAATGATACACTTAAAAACAGACATGTCAACATAGTTTTTTTTACCTGTTTACACACTGATGAGGTAAAAAAAAATAAAGTGTTTCAATACAGATGTATTTTTTAGAAGTTTAGTACGCTCAAGCCCCAAATGTATTTTCTTTAACCTGTTCTAAGGTATACAAATAGCACATTTATGAAGGACTTTGCAGAACAGCATCTAGTTTTTTTAGCCCCCCTGAGTTTTATGCTCTCAATATTTCGATATGCATTCAATCCTACACACGATAGGAGATATTCAAACAGCTCACAGATGATAATTCTAAGGCAAATACATTTTAACTCACTCACCATAGTTAGTGTATAGTATGGCTAACATGTATGAAAGTTGTTGTTATGGTTTGTAACCGACCCCAATCGCACAACACAAGACAGGTATGAGAGTAAGCCAAGAACTGGGCATTTATTGAAACAACAGAAAAGCGGCACTGTCCCTTTAAGGGAGAACACAAAATACTGGAAAAACAAGAACTAGGGAAAAAGGGCAATGTGCCTTTAAGAGGCGAGCTGGCTAAGGGGAAGGCTAAGGGAAGGCTAACGGACAGGGCCAGGGCAAGGGAACAGGGCAGGAACAGGGAGGACTAGGAGGACTGGACAGGGATGACTAGGAGGACTAGGAGGACTGGACAGGGAGGACTAGGAGGACTGGACAGGGAGGACTAGGATGACTAGGAGGACTGGACAGGGAGGACTAGGAGGACTAGGAGGACTGGACAGGGAGGACTAGGAGGACTAGAAGGACTGGACCGGGAGGACTAGGAGGACTAGAAGGACTGGACAGGGAGGACTAGGAGGACTAGAACAGGGAGGACTAGGAGGACTAGAAGGACTGGACAGGGAGGACTAGGAGGACTAGAACAGGGAGGACTAGGAGGACTAGAAGGACTGGACAGGGAGGACTAGGAGGACTAGAAGGACTGGACAGGGAGGACTAGGAGGACTAGAGAGGGGAAACAGGGACAGAGGCCCGCGGAGGCGGGCTGGGGACAGGGACAGAGAAAACAGGGTTAGGGCCTTGGAACAGGGCGAGGGTCAGAGCTGCTTACAGGGATGGAGTAGGAGCGTGCAGGCTAGACGTCTGGAGGAGAGCGCGCCGGCTCGAGAGCGCATCTGGCGCAGGGTCTGGAGTGGTGTGCGTCTGCTTGGAGAACGCGCCGGTTCGGAGAGCGCATCTGGCGCGGGGTCTGAGTGGTGCGCGTCTGCTTGGAGAACGCGCCGGTTCGGAGAGCGGCACTGTCCCTTTAAGGGAGAACACAAAATACTGGAAAAACAAGAACTAGGGAAAAAGGGCAATGTGCCTTTAAGAGGCGAGCTGGCTAAGGGGAAGGCTAAGGGAAGGCTAACGGACAGGGCCAGGGCAAGGGAACAGGGCAGGAACAGGGAGGACTAGGAGGACTGGACAGGGATGACTAGGAGGACTAGGAGGACTGGACAGGGAGGACTAGGAGGACTGGACAGGGAGGACTAGGATGACTAGGAGGACTGGACAGGGAGGACTAGGAGGACTAGGAGGACTGGACAGGGAGGACTAGGAGGACTAGAAGGACTGGACCGGGAGGACTAGGAGGACTAGAAGGACTGGACAGGGAGGACTAGGAGGACTAGAACAGGGAGGACTAGGAGGACTAGAAGGACTGGACAGGGAGGACTAGGAGGACTAGAACAGGGAGGACTAGGAGGACTAGAAGGACTGGACAGGGAGGACTAGGAGGACTAGAAGGACTGGACAGGGAGGACTAGGAGGACTAGAGAGGGGAAACAGGGACAGAGGCCCGCGGAGGCGGGCTGGGGACAGGGACAGAGAAAACAGGGTTAGGGCCTTGGAACAGGGCGAGGGTCAGAGCTGCTTACAGGGATGGAGTAGGAGCGTGCAGGCTAGACGTCTGGAGGAGAGCGCGCCGGCTCGAGAGCGCATCTGGCGCAGGGTCTGGAGTGGTGTGCGTCTGCTTGGAGAACGCGCCGGTTCGGAGAGCGCATCTGGCGCGGGGTCTGAGTGGTGCGCGTCTGCTTGGAGAACGCGCCGGTTCGGAGAGCGGCACTGTCCCTTTAAGGGAGAACACAAAATACTGGAAAAACAAGAACTAGGGAAAAAGGGCAATGTGCCTTTAAGAGGCGAGCTGGCTAAGGGGAAGGCTAAGGGAAGGCTAACGGACAGGGCCAGGGCAAGGGAACAGGGCAGGAACAGGGAGGACTAGGAGGACTGGACAGGGATGACTAGGAGGACTAGGAGGACTGGACAGGGAGGACTAGGAGGACTGGACAGGGAGGACTAGGATGACTAGGAGGACTGGACAGGGAGGACTAGGAGGACTAGGAGGACTGGACAGGGAGGACTAGGAGGACTAGAAGGACTGGACCGGGAGGACTAGGAGGACTAGAAGGACTGGACAGGGAGGACTAGGAGGACTAGAACAGGGAGGACTAGGAGGACTAGAAGGACTGGACAGGGAGGACTAGGAGGACTAGAACAGGGAGGACTAGGAGGACTAGAAGGACTGGACAGGGAGGACTAGGAGGACTAGAAGGACTGGACAGGGAGGACTAGGAGGACTAGAGAGGGGAAACAGGGACAGAGGCCCGCGGAGGCGGGCTGGGGACAGGGACAGAGAAAACAGGGTTAGGGCCTTGGAACAGGGCGAGGGTCAGAGCTGCTTACAGGGATGGAGTAGGAGCGTGCAGGCTAGACGTCTGGAGGAGAGCGCGCCGGCTCGAGAGCGCATCTGGCGCGGGGTCTGGAGTGGTGTGCGTCTGCTTGGAGAACGCGCCGGTTCGGAGAGTGCATCTGGCGCGGGGTCTGAGTGGTGCGCGTCTGCTTGGAGAACGCGCCGGTTCGGAGAGCGCATCTGGCGCGGAGGTCTGAGTGGTGCGCGTCTGCTTGGAGAACGCGCCGGTTCGGAGAGCGCATCTGGCGCGGAGGTCTGAGTGGTGCGCGTCTGCTTGGAGAACGCGCCGGTTCGGAGAGCGCATCTGGCGCGGGGTCTGAGTGGTGCGCGTCTGCTTGGAGAACGCGCCGGTTCGGAGAGCGCATCTGGCGCGGGGTCTGAGTGGTGCGCGTCTGCTTGGAGAACGCGCCGGTTCGGAGAGCGCATCTGGCGCGGAGGTCTGAGTGGTGCGCGTCTGCTTGGAGAACGCGCCGGTTCGGAGAGCGCATCTGGCGCGGAGGTCTGAGTGGTGCGCGTCTGCTTGGAGAACGCGCCGGTTCGGAGAGCGCATCTGGCGCGGAGGTCTGAGTGGTGCGCGTCTGCTTGGAAAACGCGCCGGTTCGGAGAGCGCATCTGGCGCGGAGGTCTGGAGTGGAACACTGGAATACCTCCCGTAGAGGATTAGAGAGCGCAGTACTGTGTCCCACTCCAGGCAAACGGCGACAGGTGGCGAAGGCTTGCACCTCGTCTCACGCCGGAGATGAAACAGCATACAGACAGAAACAGAAACTCCCGTAGGAGCCTACAGATAGAGAACCTCCCGTAGGAGTTTGCTGATAGAGATATGATACGGAACGACCCGACGAGGACTGGGGGGAAGAGCGAGGTATTTAAAACCCACTGGGGCGCTAATTAGAACACACAACAGGTGCGTGATGGTAATTGATACTTGAACTAGAAGTGTGTGTTCGGCACGGACCAATCAAACAGATAATGAAAGATAGTCCAAGGGTGTGGGCTGCTGAAGAGCAGACGAGACTAAACGAACGCGAGGGTGGGGGCTGGAGAGGTGAGGAGACAGGGAATTAAAGGTCCAGGGAAAAGGCGAACCTCACAGTTGTTGATACAATATTATAATTCATAATAATTTTGCAGAAAAAAGCTAAATGCACTGTATTACCGGCGGAGGTTGTTTGCTCCTTGTCCCGATTATTGAAGGAAATTCATTTTAAGAACCATTTAGCATTTTACCGTGATTATAGTGTTGACAGATAGGAATGTATCCAGGACGGGGTCCTTTATACATCAGTAACCCTGGACAGACTTGTGAAGTCAGAGATAGGAATGTATTATTCACATTAAATTATCCAAATGTACTCTGTTTGAGTCAAATTTACTCTGTGAAATGTATTGTGTAGCAAAAACAAATCATATTGTTTCAGTGATGTCCTGGCTGATAGGTCTATTGTCGACATGTCTTATTTCTACATGAAAGATTTGCTTCATTCACACAATAAATATGCTGTTTGTGTAAAAATAATGTATAATATCTGGACTGATTCACTGTATAGTGAATCCAGGGGTATAGTGGATTGATTATATTTTGTATGAAACACCTTAAAACAATTAGGCATTTCATTTATAATATCAAAACATGTCTTATGTTCTATAAGATGTTCTTATGTATCTACAAGTCTTATGTAGAATGATGTAAAAAGAGTTCTACTAATATATTTCACCGTCTGAGTGTAAACAGGCTTTGTACAGTATACCACATGCAGCGGTAAGGATGCCCTGGTTTCAACAGGGAGGCGCGGGTTCGACTCCTGCTATGGGAAGTACACCTTTTCTATACATAACGGTGATGGTATGCTTTATTGTAACTGCGTGTCTGTTTGGTTGTTTTAGTGCAACACTACTGTCACCAACATCTAAGAAGGATCTGAGGTGCATTTTCGTCCTATCGATAGGTTTCTACATACCTCTGCAAGGATATGTATGACTGTGTTGCATTCATTTATTTTAAATTGTTTAGAGTTTATGGTATCTATGGCTTATTCATGATTGTGGTACTTCTTCTTGAATTGTTTAAAGAAGATGTGTTTATCCCAAGGGGACATTAATGTGTGTATTGTAGGACCTTACAAATAAATCTGATTTGATCAAGGTCCTAATAAATGGTAAAATGTTTTCATGCATTTCGAAGTTTTAAAGGGGTCCAATTCACAGAGCTGAACTTAAAATCATTCAAAACAATTATTACATCTAGAGGTAGAAAGAAACGCAGATGGGTATATTATAAAAAATGTATTAAAGAATATTGCAGATCATGCTGTAACCTTTTTATCAATAATATAAGCGTGGATAACATCAATAATGTGATTAATTTCTAAAGTTTCTAAACACTTATGATTTGTCAGTTTAAAAGCCGTAACATCCACTATTACAGTGTATAAACATAACAGGTGTGCTCTGTTAACACTTTGATCGCCATGGTTAAATTCATAATTTACCATCCCTAGCCAGCTCTATTTGTCTATGGAGAAGTTCCCCTTCTTTGCAGGGCTATAACTTTTTAAATTCTATTGCTAAATTGACATTATTATGGCCCATTCAATGTCCTATATCCATTGTTCAGGGTGTAGCAACGTTATACTTTTTCATTCACATATTCATACTAAAATATGGTCTAAAGTATAAGTATGTTTTTATCGTTTTCTGCAGCTTTCTCCAGAACTTGATTTATAGCCCCAAATATAATCGATCCACTATACCCCTGGATTCACTATACAGTGAATCAGTCCAGATATTATACATTATTTTTACACAAACAGCATATTTATTGTGTGAATGAAGCAAATCTTTCATGTAGAAATAAGACATGTCAACAATAGACCTATCAGCCAGGCCATCACTGAAACAATATGATTTGTTTTTGCTACACAATACATTTCATAGAGTAAATTTGACTCAAACAGAGTACATTTGGATAATTGAATGTGAATAATACATTCCTATCTCTGACTTCACAAGTCTGTCCAGGGTTACTGATGTATAAAGGACCCCGTCCTGGATACATTCCTATCTGTGAACACTATAATCACGGTAAAACCTAACATTGCATTATTTTCATGGTTACTGATGTATAAAATACATCTTTGTTTTAAGATGTTTCATGCTAAATGGTTCTTAAAATGAATTTCCTTCAATAATCGGGACAAGGAGCAAACAACCTCCGCCGGTAATACAGTGCATTTAGCTTTTTTTCTGCAAAATTATTATGAATTATAATATTGTATCAACAACTTTCATACATGTTAGCCATACTATACACTAACTATGGTGAGTGAGTTAAAATGTATTTGCTTTAGAATTATCATCTGTGAGCTGTTTGAATATCTCCTATCGTGTGTAGGATTTAATGTATATCGAAATATTGAGAGCATAAAACTCAGGGGGGCTAAAAAACTAGATGCTGTTCTGCAAAGTCCTTCATAAATGTGCTATTTGTATACCTTAGAACAGGTTAAAGAAAATACATTTGGGGCTTGAGCGTACTAAACTTCTAAAAAATACATCTGTATTGAAACACTTTTTTATTTTATTTTTACCTCATCAGTGTGTAAACAGGTAAAAAAAACTATGTTGACATGTCTGTTTTTAAGTGTATCATTGACAGTCAAACAATCAGAATTTACTAGGATTATGTGATATCATGTTTTTACATTTAGCAAAAATATAAATACACACTGTCTATAGTAGATACAAAAAAGATTTTGTAATACACTGTTTAGAACAATGCTGTTTGCAAATAGTCTGTTTTACTTATGTATACTTTTTTACCAGGTAGTCATTTGAGATCATGGACCCTTTTTCCCCCGAGCTAGATCTGGTACAAATGACTGATAAAACATAAACAAACACCTAATAATACACAATAAGCAGATTGATAAAAAATGAAGACAGGAAAACGAGTCTAATCACTGTAATTACAACATCAAACTGCTTGTCTTACAAAGTAGGGATGTGTCATGGGGGTGATATATGTCAACCCCCTGAGAAAATAGCATTATCCTTCTGTCTAATGATTCAATCTAGTAAAAATCGACCTGTTTCATGATTTTAGATGTCTATTTTAAGTGTATCATTGACATTAAACAAAGAATTCAGAATTCAATAGGATTATGTGTTATCACGTAACGAGCAATAACACTATACAACAAACATCAAACTGCTTGTCTTACAAAAGTAGGGATGTGTCATGGGGGTGATATATGTCAACCCCCTGAGAAAATAACATTATCCTTCTGACTAATGATTCAATCTAGTAAAAATCGACCTGTTTCATGATTTTAGATGTCTATTTTAAGTGTATCATTGACATTAAACAAAGAATTCAGAATTCAATAGGATTATGTGTTATCACGTAACGAGCAATAACACTATACAACAAACATCAAACTGCTTGTCTTACAAAGTAGGGATGTGTCATGGGGGTGATATATGTCAACCCCCTGAGAAAATAGCATTATCCTTCTGTCTAATGATTCAATCTAGTAAAAATCGACCTGTTTCATGATTTTAGATGTCTATTTTAAGTGTATCATTGACATTAAACAAAGAATTCAGAATTCAATAGGATTATGTGTTATCACGTAATGAGCAATAACACTATACAACAAACAACAAACTGCTTGTCTTACAAAAGTAGGGATGTGTCATGGGGGTGATATATGTCAACCCCCTGAGAAAATAACATTATCCTTCTGACTAATGATTCAATCTTGTAAAAATCGACCTGTTTCATGATTTTAGATGTCTATTTTAAGTGTATCATTGACACTCAACCAAAAAAAACAACTAATTCCGAATTCACTAGGATTATGTGATATCACTTAAGGAACATTAACACTATGCAACAACCATCAAATGCACTCACAACACACACACATCCAAATGCACACACTCACTTTAAACAAACAACACATTGCAGCACCCACTCTCCACACTTTAGAATACCTAAACACACTTTATATTGTATGGTAACTCAGTTACTTCTATTCTACACTGAACATTGTGTCTACGTGACTTCTAGTTTTACATGCTATACTATTTTATTTCATAAAATAACAGAAAGCGTAGCAGAAAGAAACATTTTGTATAAAAGTATTCTGTACTTCTGTATGACAACTAATAAAGAAACTCATGTTTTTACATGCACCAAAGTACATTTACCATAGTTTCTGCTAAATATCCTGCAATATGTTTTCATATGAGAATGATATAATTGCATATTGTCTACATTAGATACAAAGATTTATGCCTTGCATTGTTTAGAACAATGCTGTATGCAAATATTATGTCTGATTTACTCATGTGTACCACAATATAGTTCCAATTCTTTCACGAAAGTTGTTTACCAAGTAGTCATTTGAGATCATCGACCCCTCTTTTAGCTAGACGTGGCTCTAATTGACTGCAACAACAAAAGACCTTAAAATACATATTTTTCTGAACATTACATTTGAGGTACAGCAAACTATATTGAATGGGTTTTTCAGGGTAAAAAAGAGGATGGAAGTTATTGATCTGCAGGAGGTTGGTATGGGAGAGATGGTCAGGTCATAAATATAAAATATAACACCACGTTATGCAATGATGCAGGGACATTAGCCCCTCTCATTCTTTAAATGCCCTTAATTTGGAACTTTAAAATCATATAGGACAGACACACCCTTACAAGTTATCACAATTTTCTGGACTGTTTTGTATCACAAACACTTGTGTATCTGTAATCTGCTATGTCCTAAAATGTCTGGATATAGCATTACTGTCTATCTGTATGCCATATCGGCCCTGATTAATTGAAAATGGGGGACTCTGATGTAAACACGACAAAAGTCTTTCTCTGATCTGTTACCTCTTAACCTTGTCAAAGACTCATTTTCCAGTCAACATTGTATTAGTTTTACGAAATAAGAAATAATAACTACAACTTCTCTGTAAGCACCGTGTCCCAAACTGTCAGCAGACAGACACCCTAACCCTGGACATCTTCAGACCCCGGTCTGACTCAATCTAGTAAATTAGTTCCTTCCCCCTTTTAAAAACATCTCATATAATATCTTGAATTTCCTTCAAATGTCATCTGGTCTTGGAACAAGTCAAATAATCTGAAATTAATAAATAATCTGCATGTTCTCATGAACCTACTTTGTGTTTTATTGCTACACGATAACAATTCGAATGATTTTATGCTACATTCATAAACGTTAACCCCTAACCCCCTAACTCAGATATATATGTTGTGTGAATTAAATGGATGGAATTGAATGTCCATTGTACATGTGCCCATATAGGTTAGAATAATAGAACGTTTTATTAACCATAGCCTTTGTGAGTAGGCGTGAGGTTACAGTGGATTTGGGATCTGATCCGTTAATTCTAGTACCTGTTTTAAATTGTGTTCATTCATGTGACCCCTTCCATTGTGTGAACTAAAAATATGCTATGAGTATAATGTTCTACACTAACTTTCATGTATTTGTATTTGAATGATGACTGTAAATGTGACTATAATGTTCTACAGTTTTACTCTGAGTTTGCATGTCCTCTAAACTTCACGCCCCCATGGGGGGTGTTTTAGCACCTAACATGGCCCCTGTTCACACCTCTCATACACACAGATCCTCAAAGACACACAGACCCCACATAGACAGATATTTTCAGCACAGCTCTTTAAGCTATCACTAGTGTAATATATGTGTAATAATTAATGTGAATAATAATACAAAATATGTAATGCATCCTTTTTAAAAGAATCTATTTTAAATAAAACGTTTCAGCCCCTCACCCTTGAGAGGCAACCATCTAGCAGAACTTAGCCTCCAAGCATATGACTTAAACACTAGCCCTGTCCCCCGTTGGAATTACACCATGCTGTAACAGGTTTCTATGATACTTTTGTTTATCTACACTTATATTTTCCGAACACAAGTGTCTTTATCCAAGAAACCATTTTATAGACACACTGTATTTTTCTTTAAAAAAAAACAATCCTCCACACACACACACACACACACAGACACACACACACAAACACTACATATTACATACATACATACCTACATGCATGCATACATACATACTAGTGATGTGACGATTCATCGATTTGCATCGGTGCGCCGGCATACACGTTGACGATGCAAGTGCACCGGTGGAATAAGTCCGCGTCGGCAAAATGCCAGGCTGAACTCGCGATGCATCTTGTTGTAGCGTCTTTGCACCGGTCAAAACCGATGCATTGATATAATTTCCTCTCATCCACTTGTCAGCAGTGCACTGTGACTGCACACACACACAGCAGATACTATTGCTTTGCTACTACATAAGGCGAGAGCCGCGTCACAGTTATCAACAAACAGTGGAAGTCAAGGAGACATGAATAGAATTGCCCAACATGCTAACGCCAGTTAGCCGTTCAGCTAACGCTAAACTATAGTGTCTAACTAAAGTGACTCTGCAACACCAGTAACATTAGTGAGGAGGGGGGGGTATATTGAAGACGCTTGACAACAGGGGTTCAAAGATAACTTCACATTTATTGGTTATTCATTTCTTAATTATATCGCTTCATGCAATCCATCCAGCTCCGTGTTGTTGACAATAATGCTACGGTCGGAAAGTATCTGACGCATCCTAGTGACCTAGTCTAGTGTGTGACATCATCAACTGTCGCCGGCCGCTCAGACGGGGAGGGGCTCTCTCTCTCTCTCTCTCTCTCTCTCTCTCTCTCTCTCTCTCTCTCTCTCTCTCTCTCTCTCTCTCTCTCTCTCTCTCTCTCTCTCTCTCTCTCTCTCTCTCTCCTCTCTCCTCTCTCCTCTCTCCTCTCTCCTCTCTCTCTCTCGTGTGTTTTTAGCTAAAGTGGATAGAAAAGACAGTTTATGCAAAAGTCTTCTTAGGCACCCAAGAGTTTTTATATAAATTGTCTTACAGTAGATTATTTTATTTTTAATAATAATATAAGCTGCATATAAGGAATACAACCAAATCCTCTGTCATACCATAAAATTGTATTATTTATTATTATTATTATTTTGCATCGTGTTGAATCGCATCGTATCGCCCCGAATCGCATTATGTTGAATCAAATCGTATCGAATCGTATCGTATCTCAACAGGGGGTGAATCATATCGCATCGCATCGCCCGGTGCTTCAAATGTATCGTTAATGTATCGTATCGTTGCCACCGTATCGAGATGCACATCGCATCGGCCTCAGTGAGGAGATGCACATCCCTAATACATACATACATACATACATACATACATACATACATACATACATACATACATACATACATACATACATACATACATACATACATACATACATACATACATACATACATACATACATACATACATACATACATACATGCATGCATGCATACATACATACATACATACATACATACATACATACATACATACATACATACATACATACATACATACATACATACATACATACATACATACATACAGGGCCGCCTGGGAGAAATGCGATGCCCTGTGCGAGATTTAACGCGAGCACCCCCCCCCCCCCCCCCCCCCAAAAGGTTAAAAAAAAAATATATATATATATATATATATTTTTTTTTTTTTTTTTTTTCATACAGTCAACATATTCTTAAATAATAGCGCTTCCCGAGGCGGGGCATGATACAGTCAACATATAGCAAAAGAGAGAGCGAGAGAGAACTCCCGTTCTACAGTCAATATACAGTGTACAGAGAGAGAGAGAGAGACACATTGGAAAGAAATTGAAATGCTATTTGGCCCTAAACAGAGAGTACACAGTGGCAGAATACCTGAGCACTGTGACTGAAGATCCTTGACTATGTACAGACTCAGCGAGCACAGCCTAGCCATCGAGAAAGGCCGCCATAGGCAGACTGTGTGTGTTAGAAAGAGAGAGAGAGAGAGAGAGAGAACATGTGTGTTTGTCATGTGTGTGTGTGTTAGAGAGAGAGCATGTATGAGAGATCCAAAAGGACAAAGATCAACACTTAAATCCAAGAGAGAGAGAGAGAGAGAGAGAGAGAGAGAGAGAGAGACACATTGGAAAGAAATTGAAATGCTATTTGGCCCTAAACAGAGAGTACACAGTGGCAGAATACCTGAGCACTGTGACTGAAGATCCTTGACTATACAGACTCAGCGAGCACAGCCTAGCCATCGAGAAAGGCCGCCATAGGCAGACTGTGTGTGTTAGAAAGAGAGAGAGAGAGAGAGAGAGAGAGAGAGAGAGAGAGAGAGCATGTGTGTTAGAGAGAGAGCATGTATGAGAGAGAGAGAGAGAGCATGTGTGTGTGTGTTAGAGAGAGAGCATGTATGAGAGATCCAAAAGGACAAAGATCAACACTTAAATCCAAAGAGAAGAGGGTCTATACCAGAGAAACCAAAGCAGCAAGGAGCCAATGGCCGACATCAGCTAAATAGGCTAGCCAGGTACTGTGACACCAGGCCACACACAGCTTTGGCCAACGGCCCAACGCTACCCAAGCTACACAAACGACCAAGACATTCACACACAGCACATGTCGTATCTCCAAATGTTGTGAAGTAGCATATGTTTTGCCTGGAAAAAAACATCGTTATTAACAAAACATTCGGGAGGGGAAGGAAGGAAGAGTGGGGTAATGTCATGACATTTTCATTAATCTTACCTGCACCAAGGAACGCAGGGCGAAAGGCCGTAACACAGGTCTCCACGTTGACGAAAGGCCTCTCGCTGTCGGGACAAAAATAAGCTGCTGCCAGAGCCTTGTCATGGTGCAGGCCCGACTACATCTTCTGTCAAAGATGATGTCGTAGTCAGAGTGCCAGAACCCCCTGCTATTCTCACGGCTAATGTCAATGGTCGTAGCACAAGCTAACAGCTAACTCAAGGCTAACTGATAGCATCAAACGAACGTTCCCAGCCGAGCGCAGCCGGCAGTTAACGTCGAAGCTAAACAGCTAACTGGCTAACAGTTAGCTCAACCAGGCTATCGCTAACCATTAGCTAACGCAGAAGCAAGCTATGCGGCTACATACAGCCAGGTGCTGACACCAGGCACACACCGTTAGCTACTAGTAGTACTATTAGCTAGTCGGCCAGTTTAGCTCCAGAGAGTGAGAGAGAGAGAGAGAGAGCGATGTCCACGGCGGGAATAGAATAGAGTTAATAGAATAGGTTAAAAACTCACCAAACGTCCAAGAGGATGGAGACAACCGCGTGGAGTTGACGAAGTTCATCTGCCAAACGACCATCCTCTTCATCCTTGGCTGCAGGTTAGCTAACGCTAGATAGCCTTTAGCTAAGCTAGCTACTAGCCGACATCATCATGGGCCATGGCTATATCCCGACTGCATCATGACAAGGCTCCGGCCATTTGTCCCGCCTTTCGTCAACGTTCCTTGGTGACTGACCGACTGATAATGACCGACCTTGGCTGGCATAACTAAGCATAATAGTCAAAAGCTGCACGCGCGAAATATTCAAACGCAGCTGACTCCTCTTCTTCTTCTTCTTCTTCTTCTTCGTTTAAGTTTCCGGCGGCATACTATGACGTAAGTAACCACTCCCTTCGTTGAAACCAATAGTATGTCTGCTGCAGAACCAGAGCTCCAATGGTGACCCAGGTGCAGACCCAGGAACAAGTCAGACACATTCTACAAACGTGTCTAATGTGAAATATATAAGCATATAAGCAAAACTAGATTTTAGGTATGTGATGAAAAAGGGCCTCGCGGGAAGGGGGGCCTCGCAAAAAAAAAAATAAAATAAAAAAATAATAATAATAATAATAAAAAAAAAAAAAAAATTAATTTTTTTTAATTTTTATTTTTGCGAGGCCCCCCTTCCCGCGAGGCCCTGTGCGACCGCACTGCTCGCACCCCCCCTGAGGCGGCCCTGCATACATACATACATACATACATACATACATACATACATACATACATACATACATACATACATACATACATACATACATACATACATACATACATACATACATACATACATACATACATACATACATACATACATACATACATACATACATACTTATTGTGGTTACAAGTTATCACTCTTTTTTCAAACAACATCAGCCTATTATTCGCTTACATTTGTATTTTCTTTTATTTAGACTTTTGCTTAAACACACTCTTCCATATGAAACAAAAAAATATAGGCACACTACATTTGTAATTTTCTGAACACAAATGTCTAAAGATTGTGATATTCTCCAAGAAACTAAAATATAGACACACATACATGCATTTGGCTTTATCCAAGAATAGACACAAACACATACACGCACAGCCACACCTTGGGGGCCGCGAGTTTTTTCTACAGAAAGGAGAAGTAAGACACGTCGTAAATCTTTTGGAAATGACAGAAGCTGAATCCAGTACTTTCAAGCCATCCCATTCGCTATCGTTAAACACCCTCCTTCACGACAACGCAGGGGGATGTCATAGCGCTGGAGGAGTGTCAGAACCACACTAGTGTTTCTGTATGTCATTTCAGCCTACGGAGTGGAGACAGTCTACTGAGCGGGAGAGATATTCAGTCTACTGAGAGGTAGACAAGATGGTACCCCGCTCCTTCTATTGGGCGACTTCAACCTGCCTGACTCATCTCAGTCGGTCCCAGTGGTCTCCCTCCTACAACAATTTGACCTGACTCCCACTGCCATGCCTCCCACCCACAAAGCAGGCAACTCCTTGGATCTCATATTTTCCCGTAACTCCAGCATCATTAACACCACGGTAACTCCCCTACATGTATCTGACCATTCCTTCATATCCTTCTCACTAACTCTCATGCTTAACCGAAAAGTCTTCACCCCAACTCAAACCGTCTCACTCAGACGCAACCTGCCCTCCCTATCCCCCTCCACCCTCTCCTCTGACATAATATCCGCTCTACCTTTGAGTGACACCTTCTCTGCTCTCCCCACAGAGATGGCAACCTCCACCCTCCTCTCAGCCCTTGCAACCTCCTTCGACAAGCTCTGTCCCCTCGTTGAGAAACCTGCCCGCCGTTCCCCACCCAGTCCATGGCTGACGGATGCAGTGAGAGAACAAAGACAGGTCCTGAGAGCGGCTGAGAGGAAGTATAGAAAGTCACGCCTCACTGCTGACATCGACACATATCACAACCTCTTGTTAACATTCTCCAAAACCATTACTAATGCCAAAGCTTCTTTCTTTCACCATAGGATCGAGGCCTCTGCCAAGAATCTTCGCAAACTGCATGCTACCATGTCCTCCCTCCTCACTCCCCCCCCACCTCCTCCTCCCTCATCTTTTTCTGCCGAAGACTTTGCGATCTTCTTTGAGGAAAAAGTGGAGAACATCCGCAGCTCCTTCTCCCAACCCCCACCCATTCCAAACGCTGAATCGAGAACCTCATCCTTCACTCTGTCATCTTTCTCTCCCATTACAGAAGCCGAGACCCTGACACTGGTAACGTCGAACCGTCCGACTACATGCCAGCTGGACCAGCTACCCTCCCCACTCCTCCAGACCATAGCACCGGACATCCTCCCATTCCTAACTGCAACCATCAACTCCTCACTCAACTCGGGGGTGGTCCCCACCTCCCTAAAACAAGCCAGAGTCACGCCCCTCATAGAAAAACCAACCCTGAACCCCACCGTCATAGCCAACTATCGCCCTGTCTCTCTTCTCTCCTTCCTTTCTAAAACACTTGAACGTGCTGTATCCAACCAACTTACTGCTTATCTCTTACAGAATGACCTCCTAGACCCCAATCAGTCTGGCTTCCGGACTGGCCACTCCACAGAAACGGCCCTCATTGCGGTCACAGAGGCACTTCACTTAGCAAAAGCGAAAGGCCTCTCCTCTGTCCTGATTCTCCTAGATCTATCTGCAGCCTTCGACACAGTCAACCATCAGATCCTCCTCGCGGCCCTCGCAGGAATGGGAGTGGCTGGATCTGCGCTGACATGGCTGACATCATACCTCAATGACCGCTCCTACCAAGTGTCATGGAGAGGGACTCTGTCGGCCACCCGCCCCCTCCGGACGGGTGTCCCCCAGGGCTCGGTCCTAGGACCCCTTCTCTTCTCCCTCTACACTAAATCACTGGGTAACATTATCACGTCTCATGGCTTCTCATATCATTGTTATGCCGATGATACTCAACTCTTCCTCTCCTTCCCTCCCTCAGATATCCACGTCTCTGAGCGGATCTCGGACTGTCTGTCCGACATCTCCGCCTGGATGACGACCAACCACCTCAAACTAAACCTAAGCAAAACAGAATTGCTCCACCTGCCGGCCAAATCCTCCCCCCTGACCGACCTCTCCATCACAGTCGAGAATGCAGCTGTGACCGCGTCGCCGACCGCCAAGAACCTTGGTGTTGTCCTCGACGACCAGTTGAACTTCTCTGCTCACATCGCAGCGACAACCAGAACCTGCAGATTCCTCCTGAGCAACGTCAGAAGGATACGCCCCTTCCTGACAAAAGAAGCCACCCAACTCCTCGTCCAATCAACAGTCATCTCCCGCCTCGACTACTGCAACGCACTGCTAGCTGGCCTCCCGGCCACTGCCACCAAGCCTCTTCAACTCATTCAAAATGCAGCGGCCCGCCTGATCTCAAACCTACCGAAGTCGGCCCATGTCACCCCACTTCTTAGGGACCTGCACTGGCTCCCCATTGCTGCACGTATCCGCTTCAAGGCCCTCGACCTAGCATACCGTGCGGCAAAGGGAACCGCTCCCGCCTACCTCCGGTCAATGGTCTCTAACTACACACCCTCAAGACCCCTACGCTCTGCATCTTCTGGCCGCCTCAGATCTACTCCTATCCAAGCTCCCGGAGGGTCATCAAAGAGAAGCCGCCTATTCTCAGTCCTTGCCCCACAATGGTGGAATGAACTACCCATCCCAGTTAGGACAGCCGAATCCCGTCCAATCTTTCGCCGTCGACTAAAGACTCACTTCTTCAACCATTATCTGAAATGATAAAAAAAAAAAAAAAAAAAATCTAACCCCGACTAACCTTAATGTCATGCACTTGTCCTAATAAACTAACCTACACTGTAACACGCAACACTTTGATGAACATTGTTACTCAGCTGATAGAGTTATACCCTTCTTGCTGTCTTGTCGCACAGAACTTGTAAGTCGCTTTGGATAAAAGCGTCAGCTAAATGACTAAATGTAAATGTAAATGTAGACAGAAACATAGGGGAGAATGCTTTCTGCTCAAACCATACCATTTGGAAGAAAGCATTCTCTACTTAAACAGACACATTGTATTATTCTTAATTCTCACACACAAGTGTCTGAACACACTCACACACATACACACACACATTTATTCTGAAGATATACACATATTCTTAAGATACACACACACATTTGAAATGTTTATTCTGAAAACCTTGGAATACACAAATACATATTGTGAAGATATTGTATTTTTCTTAAGACCTTGGAATACACAAATACTTATTCTTAAGATAGACAAATACTTATTCTTAAGATACACAAATACACAAAATACATTCTGAAGATATTGTATTTTTCTTAAGATACACAAAAACATATTGTGAAATGTTTATTCTGAAAACCTTGGAATACACAAATACATATTGTGAAGACCATGGAATACACACATTCTGAAAATTAAAAATAAAAAAAAACTTTTGAATATTTTATTTCTGACAATAAAAAAAACTTATTTTGAAAAACTTTTATTTTGAAAAGAAAAATTAAAAAACTTTTATTTTGAAAATAATTCTGAAAACGGAAGTCCCCGCCCTTATAACCCCCTCCCCTTCCGAAACCGGATGTCCCGCCTCCTTGAATCCTCGACCAATCAGAGAAGCCCTAAGGGGTCATAAATCATCTAAAAAGGGGGCGTGGCTACAATCCATCAAACTTGGCTATATGCCCTTATAAGGTATGACATACCCCTAAGTCCCGCCCCCGTAAACCTCTCGACCAATCAGATGGCTCAAAAGTTAAAAAGGGGGCGTGGTTACAATCAATCAATCTAAACTGGCGTGTTTTGCATAATGGACATAATGTGCCTCCTAATACTCTCTCTTACCCCTAATGGGAAAGCTTTAACACTATGATCGCCGGGAACGAGTTTTCACGTCATTCCGAGCCATGCTCATTCTGCCGAAGACGCCGTAACTCGTCTTTGATGTCAATATTTCAAAAATCTGTCATCGATATCATATTTCCTTTCCGGAGCCCTGAGACACACTGCTGATCTCCTCTCAACTCTCTAGCGGTTCAAGAGCGCCATCTGGTGGCCGATCGGCAGATCGCAAACCGGATATTAACCTTTGAACCGGTAGTACTCATCCAAATGTGGTCCGGCCACTCGCTATAGCTCCTGCGACTCCATCTTGAAACACTGGATAATAGATCGCTCGCCCTAACTCAATAAACAACGTTATTTGGACGTATATACTATTATACAACCTGGAAATGGATCGGGTATTTCTACATCCCATAATAGAAAAAAATCTGTTCCACGCTCATCTGCCAGCGGCGCGAGGAAGCCACAGTAAAATTCAGCGTTATTTTCTAACGTATTCTATACTAACTGATCTGATGAACATATGACCCACTCTGGATGAATCATCTAACGCTGCCCACGGAATTATAAACGATCCCCCGCCCATCCGGTCATCATCAGATGATATGTAGTAACTCCTAGAAGCACGTCCAGTTGAAACTTTTTATCTCGCACAGATTCCTACCAAACTGTATTTGATCATCAATATAATGCATTTAGGGCTATAAATCACGTTCTGAAGAAAGCTGCAGAAAACGATAAAAACATACTTATACTTTAGACCAGTGGTTCTCAACTGGTCTAGCCTCGGGACCCAACATTTTCCTTAGTCATTAAGTCGCGACCCAACATTTTTAACCACTATGATTTATGTAAAAAAAAATATTTGCAGTAATACGCAATCTTTCAAAACATGAAATAAACACAAAAAAGTGCAACAAAAGTGCAACTATTGCTAAAAACCCAATGAAATAAAAGAATAATAAATAATATATGCTTCTTAGCAGATTTCTTAGCTTAACATAACAGACCTAAATTTGGGGGAACTAATGGGATAACTGAGTTTGCAACAAAAGTGCAACTAGGGCTAAAACCCAATGAAATAAAATAATAATAAATAATATGCTTCTTAGCAGATTTCTTAGCTTAACATAACAGGCCTAAGTTTGGGGGAACTAATGGGATAACTGGGGTTGCAACAAAAGTGCAACTAGGGCTAAAAACCCAATGAAATTAAATAATAATAATAAATAATTATGCTTCTTAGCAGATTTCTTAGCTTAACATAACAGGTCTATGTTTGGGGGAACTAATGGGATAACTGGGGTTGCAACAAAAGTGCAACTAAGGGCTAAAAACACAATAAAATAAAATAATAATAATAATAATAAATAATATATCCTTCTTAGCAGACTTCTTAGCTTAACATGCAGGGAACTAATGGGATAACTGGGGATGATGTTCAGTGGTGCAGTGCTGGTATAACTCGGTATAACGGCGTTATACCTCGCTCACTGAGGCTGAAGTACCCGCAATCGCTTTTTACATGGCATTATCCAACCGGACTCCCGGAGAAGCATGCAGCTGCAGAGCCGCAGAGCCAGCGGCGCTCTCTGGGCCGCGCGTTGACGGCCGCGCTGTGAGGCAATAGTATCCAGCTGCAGGACGAGAGCAGCCAAAAAAAACTGTGCATGCGCGCGCACGCGCGCACGTGCACGCGCGTGGAGCGTTTGACCTACTGTCAATTTGCCACTGCAACACTGATGATGTTTGCTCCTGACAAGAGTCTCAAAGTCTGGGGTGATGGTAGACAAAGCAACTCTGATGTCATGCTCAATGTCCAATCTGTTCCTCCGCTTTGTCTTCAGCTGGACCAGAGCTGAGAAGCCACTTTCACAAAGATAGGTAGTGAAAAAAAAAAGTAAATTTTTTTTTTTTTTTACACACACATCCGCGACCCACTCAAAATGGCCCCGCGACCCACTTTTGGGTCGTGACCCACCAGTTGAGAAACACTGCTTTAGACCATATTTTAGTATGAATATGTGAATGAAAAAGTTTAACGTTGCTACACCCTGAACAATACATATAGGACATTGAATGGGCCATAATAATGGCAATGTAGCAATAGAATTTAAAAAGTTATAGCCCTGCAAAGAAGGGAAACTTCTCCATAGACAAATAGAGCTGGCGAGGGATGGTAAATTATGAATTTAACCCATGGCGATTAAAGTGTTAAACAGATCATCTGTCTAAACCTTGTAACTCTATTTGCCCTCAAATTTGTGTTAATTTTTTATTTTGCATACTCATGTTCTGTGTCTTGAGATTGTATTCTGCATCTGTTAATAAAGTTTCAATCTGTAAGAGCCTCAAATTTCCATGTACATTTAATAAGTTGTCAGCCAGTTTCTAACCTGTAACATTCCTAAAGTAAAGGCACAAGGGTAGATCAATGTCGTTGAAGTTGTGTAGACAATCTTTCCATTCCTGGTAACTGTAATGCATTCTATATTGTTGGCAGTATTTATAGTATGTGGAATCTAGAGATGGAAATATGCAGCATTGCACTTGATATACAGTACTTTCTCACATGGTTGATTATCAAAACAATCGCTTATCAAACCCATTGTGTTTACTGATATATATACCATATAAACCATTAAGAGTGGGTGTCAGACAAGAGGGAAGACTGTCAGGTTTTAAACTGTGGATACCGAACAGAAGGTAAAGATGACTTTGAACTGTACAGTAACAGTAATCCAGAACTATTTCATTGCACTGTAAAGAAACTGATTTTATAGTATGTCACATCAATGTCATTCTTGTCTTTCACATTCTACTAAAACTGAATCAAACCATAAACAAGGTGGCCTGTTGGGATGTTAGATCCTAATGTGAAAAACTGATTTTATATGTCTGAGGAGAAGACCAGTTCCACAGACGGGCCTCCCATCTTCGTCTCCACAAAGTACTGGGGGTGTCTACTGTATGTGAGACATATTTCTTTTAGAGTGAAAGAAAAATGATATATGTGAACAAGTATGTTGTGTGCCAGGTTTATGTGCAGTCATGGTAAAGTGAGAGGTGACGGGTGGACCACCACTTATGTCATGTGTCCAGGCAGGCCTCAGGTACAAGTCATTTTAACTCCAGCAGCCCATTACGTACCAACCTGTTTCTTTTCCCATGAATCCCTGCACAGCCACAGACACTAAACCGAAAGAAGCTTTAGCTGTCATGACAAAGATGCCAGACATCCATACATCTGCTTATAGATCTGTTTGATAATGTCTAGCTCAGGAAAGGCTAAAGTAATTTTGTGTGCATTTAACATCCTGCTATCCTCAAATTTACAATTTACATTACATTTGGTTTCCTTGAGGTAAATTTCACCCCAGCAATTTAAACCTCTAGAAAATTATTAAAATTGTAACCAAAGTTTGTGTCTGGGGTGCACAGGGTAAAACAATTAGATTTTAGAATATTTCAGATAATGAAATTAAATGTTTATCATCAACTATCTAGTTAGTATTTATAGGTACATTGAGTCCATCCTCACCTCCATCACACTATACGCTGCAGCCAAGGACAAAGGCAGGCTGCAGCGTGTCATCCACTCTGCTGAGAAGGTGATTGGCTGCAATCTGCCATCTCTCCAGGACCTGTACGCCTCTTCAGAACTCTGAAGCGTGCAGGTAAGATTGTGGCCGACCCCTACCACCCCGGTCACAACCTGTTTGAGTCACTCCCCCCTGGAAGGAGGCTATGGTCCACCAGGGCCAAAACCTCATCCCACAAGAACAGTTTCTTCCCCTCTGCAGTGAGCCTCATCAACAAGGCTCGGGACCCTTACTGACACCCCCCACTGTGTTACATTAACACACCCTACTGGACTATATACTTGCCCACTGCATTGTTACTCATTCTAATTAGTGTATATAATTGACCACATCTGCCCAGTTGTACAGCCCTGGCCTATTCCTATTTTATTTTTATATGTGCTATATTTAATTTAGTTTATATCCCATATAATTGTATTCAACCTCTTATTTACTGATTTTGATGTAACTCTAACCAGTTAATTAACAGTCTCTCATCAATGTAACTCTAACCATATTTGCATATCTTGTATGTCACAAACTTAGATCTCCAAACCCAACCCCCTCCGATGAACAGTCCCCCCCACCCAACCCCCTCCAATGTACAGTTTTCCCCACCTACCCAACCCCACCTACCCAACCTCTTCCAATGTACAGTTTCTTCCCCCTCAAATGTATATACTCTCTTTTTAGACTATTTTTGTATCACAAACAGTGCTGTATATTTGTAGATCTGCTATGTAGCAGTATTGTCTATCTGTATGTCATGTATGTCATGTTATGATGAATTGAAAATGGGGGACCCTGATGTAAACAAGACGAAAGTCTTTCTCTGGTCTGCACCCCCTTAACAATTGTGTGTATTGAGCTGTACTGTATTGTACCCATTCTGCAATCTGTTAATAAAGTTTTCAATCAATCAATCACAAAGACGATGTTGTGTATGTCGTAAACAAGGAGAGAGAGAGAGAGAGAGAGAGAGAGAGAGAGAGAGAGAGAGAGAGAGAGAGAGAGAGAGAGAGAGAGAGAGAGAGAGAGAGCCCCCCCCTCATCCGCATGCGCAGTAGTACAAAACAAGGTACAAGCCACGACGCCCCGCCCACGCACAGTCAAAACCTGCGTCTATACAAATAGTAGCTCTAGTTCTGCAGACCCCTCACGCATTGGTTGAGCTCCATTTCTGCAGCCCCCTCTCTGATTGGTTGAGCTCCATTTCTGCAGCCCCCTCTCTGATTGGTTGAGCGAAGCCGCGCGCGCGTAAGGTTATCAAGGTGCTTTGAGGTGCTTATCGCGGGTGCTCTCGCCAAGAAAAGATAAACAGTTAATGCCTAACTAGACAGTTACAATATAACATTTAGATTAACACACAATATAACATTTAGATTAATTAACCCAGGCTGGTGGTCAAGTCAAGTCAAGAGCTTTATTAATATGGCAGCTAATCTCATAAGACGCGTCAGCAATGATGAGCGTTTTACCTGTACTCCGCCATGTGAATCTAATGTGGATGCGTACCCTGAACTTGTGGTAGGCCTCGACTTTCGTCTTGTTTACATCAGGGTCCCCCATTTTCAATTCATGATAACATTACATATATGACATGTGGCCAGCTGGGGTTATTGTGGGTGTGGCTCTGACGTCAGCGCGTATTTCAGTCTGACCGGATGGCGGCTGAAACAAACACTTCCTAGTTGTGTGCGGCGGCGATTGCAGCAAACATTTCCCGACACCTGATTCCCCTGTGACGGGACGAGAGAGAGTTCTGGTGAGTAACTTGACTGTATTATAGAGCGGAGCTTGCATTTTCATGTCGATAGGTTGCACGATTTAGGTGTTTATACTGCGTATGGTCTTACTTAGGGAACGACAGACCTTGAACGGTGAAGAGGCGAGGCGTTGTGCTTAAGCCTGGCGATGCAAAGGTATCGCTCACTTCTTTTGTTTATGATTTGCCCACATGCATATTACACACTCAGACTGTTTAGGATAAATAGTAATACAGACGACCTGTCCTGATTTCCCTCAGGCTGGGGAACTAGATGTACCATTGCGGCCTGGGTGTGTGCTGTGTGTGTGTGCGGCGCCGGGTGTTTCATTCATTCAGTTCAAGTGTAAGTCTAGCTCTCTCTCTCGTCAGTTTGTATGACCGGGGTGTTCATAAATGTTTGTTTTGTACTGTGCAACAGCCAGCATTTTATGCCTTGATATTTATTGTAATTTCTGTGTCATGACAGGTGGTGGTCCTGGTCAACAAGTGGTCACTGTTTTTGGCTATTACACGTTAGGGTGTAGTGTGAGTTCAGTCTGTCTCTCTGTGCTAAATGTATACATGGCGATGTATACATGTTGATAGTGATACCTCTATTTTTGTATAAAATTCAACTAATCCTTTCTGATATCATAGCTTAAATAAAGATAATTATATTAAACATAATTGCTTTGTCTGTCTGTTATATGTCCTAAGCCTCCTGGTTACAGTTTGGCGCAGTTGGCAGGATCCAATTTGATTTTGTGACCTAGGCTTCGGGTATTTATAACAGCACATAGAGAGACAGATTGGATTTGCAGACAGGGGGAGAATTTAGGGACAGAGTGGCTAAAAACAGTGACCACACAGCGTCCAAGAAAGGCCGGAGAGTCAGTCAACAGAAGACTCTGCCGTCACCACAGTCTCCTGGCGGCCGGGTGGACAAGAGGACCGTTGGTGAAGTGACGTATCACAGCTGTTTAAGGTGCCTTTGTGAAACACGAAAATGAGTTTGAAGGACTTACAAGATGAACTTGATGCTCTGAAAGCCAGAGTGCAGTCCGATAAAGAGGCCATCAGCCAGTTGAAAACTGACAATGAGTCTTTAGTACAGAGGCTGGACGGGAATCAATCTCCTGTGTCTGCTCAGTCCTCTGGTAATCAGGGGGCGGGTGGGCATGTGGGGGGGAGAGTCTGCCTGTTGGTACCAGGGAACGGATTGTATACCTGCCAAAGGAGAGAAAATGTCCAGTATTCACTGGGGGCTCCAGCGCTATTTTTTACGATTGGTTGGACGAAATTAATGCTACTTTGATTTACCGCTCTTACGCTGGCGCCGAAAAAGCGGCGTACATTTACGAGCATCTGGGGGGGGAAGCAAGGCAGGAGATAAAGTATCGCACACAGGCTGAACGATCGAGTCCAGTGCAGGTGTTAGACATTCTCCAAGAGGTATACGGGCAGCCCCCGTCACTCACTAAATTACAAAGACAGTTCTTTGATAGAAGACAACAGGATGGGGAGTCTGTACGGGAATATTCACATGCATTAATGGCTATCATGGAAGAGATCAATCACTGTAAGGTGAAGGAGGCGTGGTGTGGCGATTTTGCCTTGCGTGACCAGTTTGCAGAAAATGTATCCGATATCAGTCTCCGTCGAGAATTAAAAAAAACAACCCGCCAGCAACCCACAATGTCGTTTTTTGCGCTCCGTAGAGAAGCTTTTCAGTGGGGAGAGGAAGCGGAGTGGGGGGGAGAGCGTAGAAGGCGGGTGGTGGGTTCCTGTGAGAAGGTGGAGGCCACGCCAGTAGAGGCGAGTGTAGTTACTGCTGCGATGGAGGGGAAGCCTGATCCTACGCTTGCCAAAGTTTTAGACATGTTACAGAAACAACAGGTTCTAATTGATGATTTATCACAACAACTTTCAACCACTTTGCAGGCATCAGGGTCTAGGCGAACAGACGCCCGTAAATGGCAGCCACGGTACGATGCCTCAGGGCAGCCCATTTGTTTTAAATGTCAGAAAGCTGGCCATATTGCACGATTCTGTGTGGCCCCACGGCCTAGCCGTAGTCAAGACCATTGGCCTCCTGCTTTGGCCGCAGGGAGGGATGGGGCAGCTCAGATATCGGAGCAGCAGGGAAACTGTCTCCCTCTGTGGTGAAGAGCCAAACCACAGGTGGAGTACAGCCAGGCTCGGTAACAGTACCCCCTATTGATCCGCACGTGTTTGAGTGTTTGGTGGGGGAGTGTGACACTGTGGAAGTTTCTATGGGGGGGGTGAAGTTTCAATGTTTAATCGATTCCGGGTCAAATGTGTCGACTGTTACCGAAAGTTTTTTCTTTAAACATCTACTGCCAAAGTGGGGGGGGGATTTGGCTGACTGTGGGTGGCTGACATTGAGTGGGGCCCATGGATTGAGTATCCCCTATTTGGGCTACTTCACCGTTGATGTGGAGGCGGTGGCGTTGGATAGGACCATACCGCAGAGGGGTATATTAGTGGTGAAAGACCCCGTTGGACAAGCAGCAAAAGTGCGCAAACAAGCAGTGCCGGGCTTGCTCGGGATGAATGTTATTAAGGAGTGTTATCAGCTGTTATGCCCTGCGCATGGTCCTAGCCCACCGCCGCTCCTCCTGAAGGCCCCAGGTTGGCAGACTGCTTTTGCAGCCTGTCTAAATGAACAAACTGTCACATTGGAAGGGAACATGTTTGCTGCTGCTGTCTCCCCGTTCACAATCCCTGCAGGATCGATGTGTTTTGTTCCAGCGGCCGGACCTGACAGTCTATGCCTGTCTAGGACATCTGTACTTATAGAGCCATTGGGGTTGGAAGAGGGGAATTTGCCTGCGGGGTTAATGGTCTCTAGTGCCTATGTAGAAGTTAACAATGGACATTTGACTATTCCGGTCATTAATGTAGGTTCCTCAGATGTTAGTTTGAAGCCACAGACACGCCTCGCATCGTTACATCTGGCTGAGGTAGTGGCTGGGGAGGGCGTTTCTGTCCATTTTAAGCGGGTGGGTCCACGGGAGGAGCAGGTTATGATTAGGGAGCAGCAGGGGTCGCAAGGAGACGGGGAGCTGTCCCCCGAGATCGCTGCACTGTGCTTCCCGGGTTTGTCGGAAGAGCAGGCAATAATAATAATAATAATTTAGGACCTGCTCCGAGGTCACCATTTGGCACACATGCGAACCATGCATACAATGCGTATCTGCGATTAACCCATCCCGTCGTCCTTCCCCCCCAAGGGCAGCCGGGAGCAGACAGGCGCCACGTGAGCCGCGCCAGGGGACCAATCCAAGTGCTCCTGTCCGTCTTCGTCAAGGACGCCACAGCGTTAGCGATCTTGTTGTTGTGCATGTTTTTCCATTGGGTTTATCTTATCGGGGGGGGAAACCCTTGCGAGCACGGGGAGAACATGCAAACTCCACACAGAAAGGCCTGGGAGATACCCCACCTGGGTAACTGGCATCATGGAAACCTGGTCCCCAAGCGGGATTCGAACCCTGGACCTTCTTGCTGTGAGGCGACAGTGTTAACCACTACACCACCGTGCCGCGCCAGGCAACTGTTGTACAAGTTTTCTCATGTGTTTGCCTCCTCAGATAGTGAACTAGGATGCACAAATCTGATTTATCATGAAATCCCAGTTGTTGATGAGGCCCCGGTGAGTCAGAGGTACCGAAGGATCCCGCCCAGTCAGTATGAGGAAGTGAGAAGCCACATCCAGAAGTTGTTGGAACAGGGAGTGATTAGGGAGAGCAGTAGTCCGTACTCTTCCCCCTTGGTGATCGTGAGAAAGAAAGACGGTTCGATTAGGCTGTGTGTGGACTATAGGCGGTTAAATGCCAAAACCCACAAAGATGCGTTCCCGCTGCCTCGCATTGAGGAATCATTGGACTCTCTGAGTGGTGCAACGTGGTTCTCGACACTGGACTTAGCGAGCGGGTATAATCAGGTGGAGATGCTTGAGAGGGATCGTCCGAAAACGGCCTTTTGCACGCCATTTGGGCTGTATGAGTTCAACCGGATGCCGTTTGGTTTGTGCAACGCACCGGGGACATTTCAGCGGCTCATGGAGCGCATCCTGGGTGACCAGCGGTTCAAAGCATTGTTGCTCTATCTTGACGATGTCGTGGTCTTCTCTTCCACCTTTGCAGAACATCTACGTCGGTTGGAGAGGGTTTTGTTACGGTTTGAGCAGTGCAACCTGAAAGTGAAGTTCAGTAAGTGTTCATTCTTCAGACCGGAGGTGTCATATCTGGGGCACGTTATCTCATCGCAAGGGGTGGCGACTGACCCAGCGAAGATACGTGCGGTAGCGGAGTGGAGAAATCCCCGGAATGGGGCGGAGTTGTTATCCTTTCTAGGTTTCGCCTCCTTCTATCGAAGGTTCGTGAAGAACTTTGCCAATCTGGCAGCACCTCTTCATGCTCTCGCGGCACTTGGTGGCTCCAAGAAGGAGAGGCGTCCTCTTTCATCACACCTGTTTCATCAGCATTGGGGTCCGGCATGTGAGGAGGCGTTTCAGGGCCTGAAGCAGAGGTTGGTTTCGGCTCCGGTGTTGGCATACGCAGACTTTACCAAGCCCTTCACAGTGGAGATCGATGCCAGCCACCAGGGTCTGGGAGCTGTGCTGTCTCAAGAGGTTGAGGGGCGGAGAAGACCGGTAGCGTATGCCAGCAGGGGGTTGAGGTCCTCAGAGCGCAATATGGAGAACTATAGTTCTATGAAGTTAGAGTTGCTGGGCCTTAAATGGGCGGTGACCGATAAATTTCGGGAATATTTAATCGGTAACAAGTTCACCGTACTGACGGACAACAACCCGTTGAGCCATTTGCAAACCGCGAGATTGGGGGCTGTAGAACAGCGGTGGGTGTCAGAGTTAGCCCGGTTTGATTATGATATTGTTTATCGGCCGGGTCGGCAGAATGCAGCTGCAGATGCTTTATCCAGGCAGTACTCCGTCTTGGACTCTAAACCAGAACCGGCAACACCCGGCTCATGTCCAGAGGATGACAACTCTGGGCCGGGGGGTGGGCAGGTTGTGCGGAGCGAGGAGCAGGTAGGGGTGGCCCCTCCGGCCAATGTCTCTACTACTACCTTTCCGTCTTACACTTCAGCGTCTTTGTCTCTGTTACAGCAGGCCGATCCAGTGGTGGCGTCTTTTCTTAAGTATTGGCGGCGAGGGGAGAGGCCAAGTCGAGAGGAAAGACGGGCAGAGTCCCCTAGGGCATTAGAACTGTTGCGGCAGTGGGAAAGGGTGGTAGAACGGGGGGGGTGCTGTATCGAACGCGAGAGGGCCCAAGGGAGGGTCAGCAGGAGCAGGTAATCATGCCTAGGGCATTGCAAAAAGAAGTGTTGGATCAGATGCATGGAGGGCATGGTCACCAAGGTATTGAGCGGACCTTTAAGCTGGTGAGTGGTCGGTGTTATTGGTCTGGAATGTATCGGGATGTGGAGGATTTTTGTAAGTCCTGTGAGCGGTGCATTGTGTCGAAGGCCCCACAGCCAAGGGTAGTGACTGCCATGGGGAGCGTGTTGGCATCCAGGCCACTGGAGGTGGTGGCCATGGATTTTACAGTATTGGAATCTTCCTCAGATGGGAGAGAGAATGTTTTAGTATTCACTGATGTGTTTACGAAATTTACCGTTGCAGTCCCGACTCGGAACCAACAGGCTACCACGGTTGCCAGGTGCTTGGTTAAGCACTGGATCCAGCCTTATGGCTTGCCAGCCCGGTTGCATTCCGACCAGGGCAGGTGTTTTGAGGGCGAAGTGGTGCGATCGCTCTGTAAATTGTACGGGATGAAGAAAAGTAGGACAAGTCCGTACCATCCACAAGGTAACGGGCAGTGCGAACGGTTTAATCGAACCCTCCATGACTTACTTCGTGCTCTTCCCCCGGAGAAGAAGAGGAGGTGGGCGGAGTATTTGCCGGAGGTGGTATACGCTTATAATACGACAGAACATCAGAGCACGGGCTATTCCCCATATTTTCTCCTGTTTGGCCGAGCCCCTTGCACACCTCTAGACCTCATGCTTGGTGGGGGCAATGAGGAAGTTGGAGGTGTGGGAGAGTGGGTGCAGAGACATCAAGAGCGGTTACAGGTGGCATATGCGCAGGCTAGTGGTCAGATGCAGAAAGCAGTAGAGTCTCGGCGTCGGCACTGGGGGCCGACGTCCAAGGACGCGGACTTGCAGCCAGGGGAACTGGTTTATGTGCGGAATCGGAAGGTAATTGGTAGGAATAAAATTCAGGATCTATGGCTTTCCATTCCCCATCGGGTCGTCAAGCGGTTGGACCCCGAAAAGCCGGTGTATACCGTGGTGCCGGTGGGTGCTGCGGGACCACCCAGGAATGTTCACCGTTCTGAGATCCGGCGTTGTGGTGCCGGGGTACTGGGGGAAAGGGAGGATGTCAGGGGGGTGCAAGGCGAAGAGAGTGAAGATGGTAGTATGATTTGGATTGGTGTTGGTAGTGGGTCAGAAGAAGCGGATCCCAAGGAAGGGGGTTCGGAATGGAGCCAGCATGATAGTTCAGATGACTCTGAGGAACAATCCCATCGTCGAGACCAGGGAGCACAATTTGAACCGGTGAAACCGTGGCCCCACATAGAACGGGGGGAACCGGAGGAGATAACCATGCTCCCGGTGCCGGTGCGTCGGTCACACCGCAGCAATGCGGGTGTCCATTCTAACCCCTTTAAGCTGCCGCGATCGGCCGTTTGTCATCTAGGGGGGAAGAGTGCGGTGCTGGGGGTTGGGGCATCGCCACCTGGGCATGGTCGTACGGAGGAGGGGTCCTTTGGGGCCAAAGACTGACTTGGAGATCAGTGGGACCCTGATTAGTTTTCTAGGGGGGTGAGTGTGGCCAGCTGGGGTTATTGTGGGTGTGGCTCTGACGTCAGCGCGTATTTCAGTCTGACCGGATGGCGGCTGAAACAAACACTTCCTAGTTGTGTGCGGCGGCGATTGCAGCAAACATTTCCCGACACCTGATTCCCCTGTGACGGGACGAGAGAGAGTTCTGGTGAGTAACTTGACTGTATTATAGAGCGGAGCTTGCATTTTCATGTCGATAGGTTGCACGATTTAGGTGTTTATACTGCGTATGGTCTTACTTAGGGAACGACAGACCTTGAACGGTGAAGAGGCGAGGCGTTGTGCTTAAGCCTGGCGATGCAAAGGTATCGCTCACTTCTTTTGTTTATGATTTGCCCACATGCATATTACACACTCAGACTGTTTAGGATAAATAGTAATACAGACGACCTGTCCTGATTTCCCTCAGGCTGGGGAACTAGATGTACCATTGCGGCCTGGGTGTGTGCTGTGTGTGTGTGCGGCGCCGGGTGTTTCATTCATTCAGTTCAAGTGTAAGTCTAGCTCTCTCTCTCGTCAGTTTGTATGACCGGGGTGTTCATAAATGTTTGTTTTGTACTGTGCAACAGCCAGCATTTTATGCCTTGATATTTATTGTCATTTCTGTGTCATGACAGGTGGTGGTCCTGGTCAACAAGTGGTCACTGTTTTTGGCTATTACACGTTAGGGTGTAGTGTGAGTTCAGTCTGTCTCTCTGTGCTAAATGTATACATGGCGATGTATACATGTTGATAGTGATACCTCTATTTTTGTATAAAATTCAACTAATCCTTTCTGATATCATAGCTTAAATAAAGATAATTATATTAAACATAATTGCTTTGTCTGTCTGTTATATGTCCTAAGCCTCCTGGTTACAGACATAACATATATGACATACAGGTAGACAGATAGACAGTACTGCTACATCTAGACATTTATGACATACCAGATTTACAATTACAGTACTGTTTGTGATACAAAAAGAGTCCAGAAAAGAGAGGCTATACATTTGACGTAGAAAGGGTCCCCCATTTTCAATTCATGATAACATATATGACATACAGGTAGACAGATAGACAGTACTGCTACATCTAGACATTTATGACATACCAGATTTACAAATACAGTACTGTTTGTGATACAAAAAGAGTCCAGAAAAGAGAGGCTATACATTTGACATAGAAACTGGAGGAGGTTGGGTGGGTGGGGGGGACTGTAGATTGCTTCTTAGTGTCTATGCTTTTTTTTGTCAGTATTTACTGGCTTTCAAAAAAATAACATCTTGTTGCTTGTGTGTTGAAGGACTTTTTACCGAAGGGTTACACATATCATGTCTGCACGTACAGACGTGCAGTGAACCCATCCTGCGTTGACCATACCTCTTTTGAGGCCACTGTGCGAATGACTCACCAGTCTGAGGAGGAGATCCTGGTGTGGGCAAGGTCGATGCAGGTCACCTGGAGAGTGGCCCATACAAGACCCAAGAAGATCATCTTCAGAGTATGTTGTTATTTTATGCTGTCATTTATGGCTGATACTATAATATTTGTCTCCAAATATATGATGGCTCTGGATCATTTGACTCTTATTTACCATTTCAACCACATTTGCATAACTACAGTGGATGTCATTACTTGGGTTTATGGGTTCATGACAAAGCAACATCTTGGGAGGATCTTTCTGGTCAAATAAATATCTTATAATTTTTATACAGAGAGACTACAGGTGCCAGCACAACACCAGGTGCACACCAACCACACGAACACCTGGCAAGGTGTCTAAAAACACAGGTTGCCCGGCTGGAATGAAGATCACCCTTGTGCGCACTGTGGACTCCAGTGGACGACCGAGCACGTATGTGTAACACACAAACCCATTTACATTCCAAATGGAATTCAAATTTTATATTTTTGTTTTTTATTTCTCTGTTTAACAATATGTTTTACCACACCAGGAGCACTGATCCCCACATTCCCGCCTATCCCATGAGCGTGTATATCAGCAATATCCACAATCACAACATCCATGTGGCTGATGCTGTGCGTCACAAGGATGTGGGCAGCGAAGCCGTAGAGAAGCTCACCAAGCTGTTCGAGTCTGGACACTCGGCGTCCTCTGCACTGGACGTGTTCAAGTATGATCTGCAGGTCGAACATGGGGATGAGTACATCTACGCCTCAGCAGACCGCTCCATCTGTCCTGACCTGCGGTTCTGCTATGCGTATGTATGATGACTGGATAGTACTGACATTACAAAGTCAGCCCATATATTGTTTGTGGTGATGTATACACTTTCACATGAGACAACATCCTGTACCTGTTTTACCGTGATATGTGTTGTATGTTTCATGCTTTGTATTTTTGACATGGCACATTACAAATTGCTCAAATTGGCACAAATCAACATGAACTGATGTCATATTGTTAGATTTTCATTGTGTGTCATGTTCTATTTTAACAGACTGTACCACCAGACATTCATGGCAGAGTATGGAAGCTCAGAGGGGAAGGGGATGCGAGAGGCTCTGGAGAGGCATGTTGAAATGTACAATGCTCAGTGTGGGAGTGACTGTGCCAAAGTGAGCCAGGCAGGGGATGGTAGGCAGTTCCTTGCCGTGATCTGCTCTCCTCTGATGAAGAGGGTTCATGCTGGCCTTAAGCAGAGTGGAGAGATGGCCTTTATGGATGCATCCGGCAACATGGACAGACAACACTGCCGTGTCTTCCTGATCCTGACGCACAGCTGTGCAGGCGGTCTACCCCTGGGGATCCTCATCACCCAGTCAGAAGCGAGTGAGGTCATCTACCAGGTAGCCCCCCATTACAATAGCATAATACTATACTATACTATTACTTAGCTGACGGTTATCCTGATATTGAAAAGGTACAGTAAGTGATAATACTAGTTAACCAAGGTAATCACAGTAACCGGTTATTGCTACATCCCTACTTCCAGGGACTGGAGATGCTGAAGTCCATCCTCTCTGAGAATGCCTTCTCAGGCAGAGGAATGGCAGGTCCACAGGTATTCCTAACAGACGACAGCACAGCAGAGAGAGCAGCCATCCACAGGGCCTTCCCGGAAGCCACGCTACTCCTGTGTAGTTTCCATGTGCTGCAGGCTGTGTGGAGATGGCTGCTGAACAAAGACCACAACATCCACATGGCTGACAGGCAGGCTCTGTTCACAGTCGTGAAGAACATCATGTATGCCAGGGAGGAGAGTGAGGCAGATGGCTTCTTCCAACAAGCCTTGCAGATTTATCTTGTGAACAGGTACATATCCCAGACAAATGGGAGACTCGGTACACTCGGAGATCACAAGTACATTTCCCTTTATAAACAAGCATTCAAGTGCATAAATAAATGCTTAAGCATCAATGCAGCGTAAAGCAATACAAATGCACTATATTAGCTCAAGGGGAAGGATCTGAGATGTGTAGGTTTACATGACTGTCGTCTGTTGTCCTCCTTGTCCTGTACATTTTGTTTTTTTGTAAAATGCCAGGTACCCCAACTTCAGGGCATACCTGGAGACATTGTATGGCCGGAAGGAGTCTTGGGCCCTGTGCTTCAGAGCAGCGTTGCCGGTCCGTGGAAACAACACGAACAACTACGCAGAAGCCGCAAATAGGATCGTGAAGGATAAGATCCTGCGCCGGACAAAGGCTTACAACGCGCCACAACTATTTGATTTTCTCACCACTCGCCTCAATGGGTATTACGAGGCACGCATCACAGATGCAGCTCTCGGCCAGTGGGACAGGTTCCATAAGTCAAGGTCCCTGGTAAAGACCAGTGACGTCAAGCCAGAGAACATTTCTCAGGTAAATAACAATCAAACTGGCACAAAAAGGCACACACACCTAATTTATACAGCATGCAATGACTGAGTCTGTTGTGTTTTTGACCTATGTTGATTTGACATTTCTTGCAACAAAATAAGTAAAAAGTAATTGTCTAATACGATAGTAGCACAATAGAACACCTAAAATTCAAGGTTTGCTCAGATTAGAAAATAGGAAATAAATTTATAAAAAAAAACGTTCCTTATGACTTACCTTGTGGCGTATCTCTTATGACTTCACTTTTATATCTGTCATTATGTGTAGATTGATGGGTCAACGTTCGCGGTGGAGAGTGCCTCCACACCTGGGGTGGTCTACCTGGTCGACACAAACCTTGAGACGTGCTCATGTCCTGTGGGCAGCTCAGGGGCACCTTGTAAACATCAAGCTGGTGTTATGAAGGTGTTCCCTGGGAACAGCTGCACTTTTCTGCCAGTTACCCCCAGCATGAAGGCAAAACTGTTGTATATTGCCACAGGAAGTAAGTAAGAGAAGGAATACAATTACTCTAGTCTGTAGAGTGTACCGGTATACTGTGTATGTACGTATACGGATATTAACACATGGGCCGGTTACAGACATGGTCTAAGACATGACAGTACTATCTAGAGTTGGTCCATTCAATTAACTATCTGATCCCGGACTTGGTCTAATCCATGGCTACGAAACAAACTCTAAATATTATCAATGAATTATTACTGTACATGCTGACTTTAGCTGGATATTCTATCCTAGATGACTACATCCATGACAGTTTCCTGGAGCCTCTGAACCCTCATGTGATGGGTGTATCCAGTGGGTCACAGGTCCTGGAGCCTCTGAACCCTCATGTGACGGGTGTATCCAGTGGGTCACAGGTCCTGGAGCCTCTGAACCCTCATGTGATGGGTGTATCCAGTGGGTCACAGGTCCTGGAGCCTCTGAACCCTCATGTGACGGGTGTATCCGGTGGCCGTGGGTCACAGGTCACTCCAGAGCTGAGCGACCAGACCACATTTATGGGAGCTGACGGCATTGAAGGTGGAGACTTGTTTTTTCAAAATTGTGTTCATTGTCATGGCCAATAGTCGATGTATTTATACATGCATTTATAAATACAACAATTAGGTTGCTCAACACCTGGGATGTCCATTGGCAAGGCGTACCTATAGGTGCTGACACCTCAAAGGCTCGATCTCCTCTGCTGACCATTTTTGAATTTATATAAATGTTTACACTACAGTTCAAATACAATATCATCTATTGCTCCATCTTTTTTCAGCTGTTTTAGCCAGAGAGAGGTATCTGTCCCAATTGGAGGAGTTCAAAGAGGAGTTCCACGAAATGCTGCTGACCAATGAGGAACTTCAAGGGGGAGCGTCAGCCATGATAAAGACCTTCAATCAGCTGAAGGGGAATCCCTCCAAGCTGCTGTCAGCGCTACACACCTTTGGCCGCTCTGGTATCAGCCATGCATCAAAACGTGCACACGCACTCAGGCGAGTCGCTAACCGTGCTGGGCCAAGTATAGCGGCTCAACCCACCTCTGTTGCCCGTCGTAAAATGAAGCTCGGGGGTCGACGACGGCTCGCTGCGGGGAGGCCGAAGAAAAGTGTGGTGAGCACAGACCATCGCTATAGTTTCCCAACAGGAGTAAAGTCTGGAACGCACCACAGCCTGTCACAAGCAGTAGAGATGTGTCGTAGCAATCCGAAGTGACATTGACCACCAATATAGCATGTACATAAAGACCCAGTGCCTCATCCGTAGCTAATATTGCACTACCACAGGACCTAGCATGTCCTACCATGCTCTGTAAATAACTTATGTACATATACCGATATGCCCTACTCTGTTTACTTGTTTTATTGCACAATGTCGTTCTATTGGATTCTATTATATGTTATTACTATTGTATTATGCACATCTTTGCGGGCACGACCACCCGCATTTCATTTTTTTTTTTTTTTTTTGATATTTTTTGCACAAATCTCTCCAATATTCAAAACATCTCTTTCCACATCACCATATGCAACTTCCAAGATTTGCCTTTTTCTTTTTTGTAAGAACATACAAAACATGTAAAGGACTCATACAAATACATTAACAACTGACATGGAAAATAAAAAAGACTTACGAAAAAAAGAAAAATACTATACATTGTGCGTATACATCCCTGATATATATACTTTGCATGTAGACCGATCTACCTGCGAGCAGGTATGTGCTGCATCCTCTATCGGGATGCCACCCTTCTCCATATTGCATGTGAGAGAAAGCGTCCCAGACACATGTAGGTGTGCATGATAGCATGCATGCATGTGTGTCTCCAACATATGTATGTGGGTACGTGTATCACGTAAGCATGTGTACATGCCTCACATGTGTGTGTGTGTGCATCTTCCAGGTATGCGACTGTACTCCTATCTCTTGTGTGTGTCTCGTATCCATGTGTGCCTCCGCCCCCTATGTGAGTGTATATCTCAGGTGTGCATATATATGTGCGTCTCAGCTACGTATGTGTGTGTCTCCTATGTACATGTATATCCCCCATATGTGTCAGTGAGAGCCTATACCTCAACTATGTGTATATGTAGGTGTGTGTATGCCTATTTCCTATAAGTGAGTATGTGCATGTATGTGTGCCCCTGACATGTATAACTTAGCCTTGTGCATATGAGTGTGTGTAAACCTATTATGTACACATACGAATATGTGTATCCTAGATACTTGTATGCGGCTAAACATGCGCATATGAGAGTGTGATAGAGACAGTGACCATTCCATAGATATACCATCCGGACATAAAATCCATGTACATACATATATAACACATTATAAAGTACAAGTACCATCAGATCAGATCCCCTTTTTCATATTCATCCTTGATATCATTGTAACCCCACCTTAATCATTTGTCCCCAGACCGTTCAGTCAGGTGTAGAAAACTGTCCCATAAACGTGTATGCAAATAAACAACTTGTGACAAATAAAACTCTTGACTTGACCACCAGCCTCTCTATCTAAATGTTATATTGTTAACTGTCTAGTTAGGCATTAACTGTGTTAATCTAAATGTTATATTGTTAACTGTCTAGTTAAGGCATTAACTGGGTTAATTAATCTAAATGTTATATTGTTAACTGTCTAGTTAAGGCATTAACTGGGTTAAGTGGGGAGTGCGTCATGGTACAGTTTCAGTAAGTGGGGAGTGTAAACAAGTTGAACGCGTCACGTGAAATAACGTTACGTGAATAAACATATAACGTTACAATGTACAGTTTCTGACAGCTGGCTGTGTTGTGAAATGTGCATAACGTTATGAATAAACCGCGAAGTCACGCGAAATAACGTTATAAACGCGAATCTGGTAGTATATTTATTTGTATCTTCTTGAGATGATAACATTACATCCGCATTTTACCGCATGACGAGCTAAACCAATCAGAGAGGGGCTTCGCTCAACCAATCAAAGAGGGGGCTGCAGAAATGGAGCCCAACCAATCAGAGAGGCGTCTGCAGAACTAGAGCTACTATTTGTATAGACGCAGGTTAACCTAGTCCAAGCCACGAACTCCCGCCTCAAACCTAGTCCAAGCCACGAAGCCCCGCCCAGACGTTGGGCTTGCGGCTCTGCAGATATACCCTATTGCTTACGGAACCCAGGTAGAATGATGTCACCTTTGTGCGACATTTGGCGTGTTTTGTGTTTTAGTTAGCTCCTATTCTCAATTATGGCTAGGATAACAATGTTGAAAACATTTGTCAACGAGCGACTAACTGCGGCTGCTGAGGAGATATTTGGTATATTTGAAAGAACTATAATCCAGTACGAAGAGGAAATCGACCGTCAGCGCAAACTGGTGGATCTTGTGTTGAAACCTGACATCAATTTGAGCAGATCAGGTCGGTTAAACAATCTAGCGTTCTTTGGGTTAGGGTTCTTTGTTGTGGTGCGTTTCCTGTAAGTTCTAGATACACAATTAACATCTCACTGCCATCCCACTATTGAGTTCATAAATGTGAGAGCGTACACCAAAATTATGTTTAAATTATCAAAACGTTAGCAATACTAGAATATAAACCTAATTTTGCTGTGTGAGAACTTAAAGGGGAACTATGCCCAATTGTATTGATTGATTGATTGAAAACTTTATTAACAGATTGCAGAATGGGTACAGTACAGTACAGCTCAATACATACAATTGTTAAGGGGATGCAGACCTGGGTTTAACATGATTTGTGGAGCTCCCTCTGGTGTTGTGATCGTGGTATTCACTGACCTTTGGGAAGTATTTTGTCATGTACATGGGTACCTTGGTCGTGTAGTGTATCTTGTAGACCAGGCCCATTGCAAGTTGCTGTACTCTGTCGTCTACTCTAAGCCATCCTAGGTTGTCAAAGTGGGCAGGGGTGAGGTGGGTTCTAGGAGTAAGGTCAAGCAGTAGTCTGACCAGTTTGTTTTGAGATGTTTGTAATTTTGTTTTTAGCGCCTTTGAGGTGCTTTGGTACCATGAGGTGCAAGCATAGTCGTAGTACCCTTGAATGAGTGCTCCTGCTAGAGTCTTCAGGGTATTCTTGTTTACCAGTGAGGAGATCCGGTACAAGAATCGAGTTCGTTGGTTGACTTTTTTTATTACATTGGATGCCATTTTGTCACAGGAAAGATTTGCCTCTAGGATGGAACCCAGGTAGGTAATATCTTCTTTCCTTGTGACAATATTGTCACCCACTGTAACTGAGAAGCCGTCGGTCTTGCTGAGTTTGTTATTTGAACCGAAGAGAATGGACTCTGTTTTGCCCATGTGTAATGATAGTTTGTTATCAGCGAGCCATATGCAGATTTTGCCTAGTTCTGAGCTGAGGGTTTTTTCAACCTGCAACTTGTTCTTGTCAGAGACCAGCAGGGCTGAGTCGTCCGCAAACAGGAACAAGTTGCAGTCACAAGCTGACGACATGTCATTTGCATAAATTAGGAACAGTAGCGGACCTAGTATGCTTCCTTGTGGAACACCACAGCTTACTGTGAGGGGGGGGGATAGGGTATGTTGTGAATTATGTAACTCTTTCCCAAATCCAAAAACGAGAGTGCTCAAAACTCAAATTAGTGATGTCTGGAGCTGCTCCATAGACAATGAATTGTGAAAGATGTAAAGTGTAAAGATGACACTAGGCCCTACCGCGGGTGTTTTGAAATTTGGTCATTACAACAATACACAGGAGACGCGCTCAGCAGATTCTACCCTGTAATGGTCTATAGGTAATGACCAACAGGGACCGATAGGGAGCGCAGTGATCGCTGGACGCACCAGCCATTTTGCCAAGGTTCGCAATAGTATGCAGCTGCAGAACGTCAGACCGCAGCGCTTACAAGCCCCGCGCTTACAAGCCCCGCACATAGCAACCCCTCGCTTCCATTGGCTGATTTTGGTCACGTGATTTGGGTCCCACCCAATGGCTGAGGTCCCCCGCGCTTAGATACCCCTCGCTTCCATTGGCTGATTTGGGTCACGTTGCACTGCGGGATTGATTGATTGATTGATTGAAAACTTTATTAACAGATTGCCGTATGATTTGGGTCACGTTGCACTGCGGGATTGATTGATTGATTGATTGATTGATTGATTGATTGAAAACTTTATTAACAGATTGCCGAATGGGTACACGTGACCACCACAGGCCCTGATTGATTGATTGAAAACTTTATTAACAGATTGTAGAATGGGTACACGTGACCTGACCGATTGATTGATTGATTGATTGATTGATTGAAAACTTTATTAACAGATTGCAGAATGGGTACAGTGACCGATTGATTGATTGATTGATTGATTGATTGATTGGAAACTTTATTAACAGATTGTATAATGGGTACAGTGACCGATTGATTGATTGATTGATTGAAAACTTTATTAACAGATTGCAGAATGCAGTACAGCTCAATACACACAATTGTTAAGGGGATGCAGACCATGCAGTACTGTTACATTTGTGACATACAGTAAATATATACAAGGGGGAGGGAACTGTACATTTATGATGAATTGAAAATGGGGGACCCTGATGTAAACAAGACGGAAGTCTTTCTCTGGTCTGCATCCCCTTAACAATTGTGTGTATTGAGCTTAGGGCTGGGCGATATGGCCTAAATATGATATCACGATATTTTCTGACCTTTCGGCGATACACGATACACATCACAATGTTTTTCTTTTTTACCCCAAACAATTCATTATGAGGCTTACCAAGACAGTATTTGAGTTTGCAAGCTAACATTAAAGACAAAATAAAATACCCATGCATTTAGCATTTTTATATTATATATTAGATTTAGATTATTAGATTATATATTGCATATATTTAGCAATGAAATATTATATGATTTAGATATGATGAATTGAAAATGGGGGACCCTGATGTAAACAAGACTAAAGTCTTTCTCTGGTCTGCATCCCCTTAACAATTGTATGTATTTAGCTGTACTGTACCCATTCTGCAATATGTTAATAAAGTTTTAAATCAATCAATCAATAGCATTTTAGCATTTTTATGAAACTACTGTATATATGTATGTCTCTAAATGTTTTGATGAATTGAAAATGGAGGACCCTTATGTAAAAAAGCCGAAAGTCTTTTTCTGGTCTTCATCCTCCTGTACTGTATTGTACCCATTCTGCAACCTTTTAATAAAGTTTTCATTCATTCATTCTGACGGAAACATAATCATTTTGATTGACAGTCGAGTCTGCCAATTACGTCACACCGCTTGCCCCCGCCCTGCTGTTCTTAGCACCAATTGGCAAGCGCTATTAGTTTTTGACTTCGTGAATGTCCTGTGTGCTGAACAACAACAAAGCTACTAACGTTAGCTCCCCGCGGCCGTCGAGTAGGAGACCAGTGCTCCACAGGATGACTAAATGAGGCATAATGATTTTACTACAACGAATGTTATAATAAAAGCCTTTCCATACATCTGTCTGATTGAAAACTTTATTAACAGACCGCGGAATGGGCATATCTCAGCACGGGCTGAGATATGAACGAGTAACGTGTGGACAGATTGACGCGACACAATCCTCTTGGGCAAAACATCACGATATCCACGATACGTTGAAAAAGTGTATCGTTAATGAACTGTTTCCCTGATATTTATATAATATCGTCATATCGCCCAGCCCTAATTGAGCTGTACTGCAGATATATTTCAATTGCCTTACTTATTTACATAAGTATTATAGGCTCTTTCAGCTCCTTCCCCCAGGGAGGAGATACCGGTCCATACATGCCAAGAGTTCAAGATTTAAGAACAGCTTTTTCCCCCAAGCAGTCAGACTGTTAAACGCTCATTGACTGTCCCCTCACGTGCACCATGCACTTACCTGGACTTGATAATCACTGTTACCACTCATCATGCACTTTATTTAAAATATTCTGTTATGTACAGTGTTATATGTGTTTCATGTATGTATATATTGTACTACGGTCTGTGGGAGCTCCCCTGAAATTTCACTCACGGTCATATAAGAGTTTTAATGTAGAAGGTTTTATTAATGAAATGTTGGGTATAAACTGGGAGGAGGTATGTTGTGAGAATGACCCAGAGGTTGCACTGGACTTATTTATGTCAGAAACAAATCAGCCCCATGGATAGATAGTAGCTTTTAATGAATTTTAATGAATGAGAGAGACATACTGTAGCCAAAAAAGCATCAGTGTGTTCCAGTTCTGCAGATGACAGACAAAAGTACCGTTCCTTACGTAATCAAGTCACAAAGTTAAATAAGGTGAGAAAAAGGGAATATTTTAAACCATGGTTATATGATGTGAGAAATGATGGTAAAAATCTATGGAATGTTTTAAATCAAATTATGGGTAGAAAATCCAATGTCTGTACACCTTTTGTTGAGTCATATGGAATTGTCCTAACCAAACCATGTGATATTGCCAACCATTTTAATGATTTTTATGCAAGTAAGATATCTCAGCTCAGGCAGGGAATGCACATCTCAAACAATACAAAATCAAATGACATAATTAAGAATATCATAATGAAAGAGGGTGTACATTTGATTTTCAACAGGTTGAGGTTAGTGATATTGAAAGGTTACTCCAGGTTCTACCTGACAGCAAGTTAGCTGGCACAGACAACTTGGATAGTAAATTACTGAGAATTACTGCTACGATCATAGCAAGTCCAGTGTCATATTATTAATAGATGTATACAAGTGGGACTATGTCCAAAGAGATGGAAGGAGGCTAAGGTTACTCCTTTACCCAAAGACTGTGTTGAAAGATGCGCCCATTTTGTTTATAAACTTTATATCTGTTAGTGTTCTTCTTCACTTAGTTTCACGTAATGTTTTGGTTGCACAAATCACGTGACCCAAATCAGCCAATGGAAGCGAGCGGCCGGAGGACCTCAGCCATTGGGTCCCCAAATCACGTGACCCAAATCAGCCAATGGAAGCGAGGGGTATCTAAGCACGGGGGACCTCAGCCATTCTAGGGATGTCCCGATCACGTGATCGGAATCGGCATCGATCACGTGCTTTTCAGAGGATCGGGAAAAAAGAATAATAAAAATCGGCAGTCAAAAAAAGAAATTTTTTATTCAACAAACATGACCATGTCCACGTCTTAAACTCATACGGAGGCCTTAGTTTTGGTTTTAAATTACATATAATATATCATCATTAATGTATTTATTGTCACACAGAGCAGAATAATTGTCCACCACAACAAACACATTCCCCTTTAATTTTCACCGTTGCAACAAACACCCCTTTAATTTAGACGCTACACGCTCGACCACATCACAACAACAGTACAACACGTCGCTCCCGAAACACGGTTAATATCCACTGACTTGAGCAGCTAGACTTAATGTCAGAGGTTTGGAACTAAGCATTTTAAAATAGAAAGTCAAGCCAGTTGCAATGTTTGCAAGGAGGACAGACTGGAGGCGAAGTTTTCAGACTAACTTTTCACCTGGAGGATAACGTTACGTGACTGAGGATTATCGTCGGCGTTTCAGACCAGAATGGACCATTACGTAAGTCGAACACTGAATGTATACTAATGTGCAAACATATATTGAAACTTTTAATATTTCTCATATGAAGCAGAAGCACATTTCTCAGGGTGAATGTAATAACAAAAGCCTCCGCTCTCGCGCCCCGGACTATTATAGGCAACAGATGGGCTTGTCTCGCTCTGCCAGTTTCTGACAAAAATGCGTCAAAATTGATTACTAATGTGAAAGATCGGATCGGAAACGATCGGATCGATAGATATTTAAAATCACATGATCGGGATCGGATCGGAAGCAAAAAAAAGGCGATCGGGACATCCCTAGGTGGGACCCAAATCACGTGACCAAAATCAGCCAATGGAAGCGAGGGGTCGCTATGTGCGGGGCTTGTAAGCGCGGGGCTTGTAAGCGCTGCGGTCTGACGTGCTGCAGCTGGAAGCATCTCAAGGTTCGCTCCGTGAGTACACTCGTTTTATGAAAATGATTTAAAATGTTTATTAGCAACTCCGAGCTTCCAGACCCCATCGTGAAGCTGTGTTAAACCCATATTGTACGCTGGGTATCTTTGAAATTCAGATCTGATATGTTTTTGACACACTCCGAGCCCCGCGATCACGCTTGGTTGTTTCTTTACTGGGTAATCGCGCCGTAAATATAAGTGACTGCGGTCACAAAAGCCCCAGGCTTGCAAACCGAAAGTCACGAAAGGGGCTACCACTGTCATTGATTTGGCTTATCTGTGGTCTAGTTGGGGTCGTTTGTTGTGGCATGGTCTATGGTCACTCTTACCTTACACAGTGAAATTACAAAACATTTTGTGTGTAGTGTTGCAGTTGTTGTAATTTCATGATTAATGGTCTAGTTTTTCCACACTATTAACCCTCTAAAGCCTACATAGACATAGGTTCGCCTAGAGATAGTGTTCTATATTTGCCAATTCTGAGCTTATTCTGTCAATATCAAGTGTTATACCTTTTATGATTCAGGTGAACCTACCCTTTATTTCTGGTGCAGTGTAAAACACGGCCAGTGAAAAGTTTGGGAAAGTTTAGGTGCAAATACACCTTTTTCACAGTGAATGACACCATTGCCATTTATTTGGATATTGTTCTTGCCGTCTTTTTAGCACACAATGTGAAAACATTTTTTGTGTTGCCTTCATATTTGGACCAATATCTCCCTGCAATTTACACCCCCCCCCCCCCTGTGGGCTCCTATCAATGTCCCTATCTGCATCTTATCCAAATAGCCTAGTTACACACATGAAACATCAACAGGTGATTTTCATTCAAGCTGCACAATTAATTATATAGTTGTCAGATCAATTGATACAAGAGTAGGTTACTTCAAACCATAGCGTCAAATGCATCAAATCCTTCACTATGATTGTCATCATCACTGTCCCTGCTATCTGGCTCCAAGTCCTTTTCATTCATATTATCTGGTTTGTCCTCAACATCCACAACATTCATGTCTTTTTTCCATTTTATTATAAAATCAGGGACAAGCTCCTCTCTATCCTTGGAAATAATAATACACTTTATTTGTATAGCACCTTTCATACAAACATTGCAGCTCAAAGTGCTTCACAACAGAAAAAAAGACAGGCATAAAATGAGCACATAAAGTGCAGACATATAAAATCAGTTTTTCACATTGATTGATTGAAAACTTCATTAACAGATTGCAGAACGTGCTCATCAATACTAACAACTGCTAAGAGGATGCAGACCAGAAAAATACTTTTGTCATGTTTACATTCTCGAAGTCAACTTCCTGTCTGTTGTTGCTACGCAACTGCAGCGTGGGGGGGAACTGCCCCGCCTGGTACATTGTGTACGCTTCATTTGTCAAGTTGTCAAGTTTCTTTAATAGTTGTCTGTTGTCATACAGAAGTACAGAATACTTTTATACAAAATGCTTCTTACTGTTTCGCTCCAGAGACTGTTAGACAAGATAGTATGAAATAAAATAGTATAGCATGTAAAAATAGAGGTCACAGTGTTCAGTATAGACATATGTACAATGTTCGATGCAGAATAGAAGTAACTGAGTTACCATACAATATATACTATGCAATGTACTAATATACAATACTATATAGTGCAGAGCAGAAATGGGATGAGGTACAATTTAGGTACAATTTACAGTAAGGTGTGCGAGTTGTAGTGCAAATCCTTTACCAATAAATATAAAGTGTAAAGTGTGTTTAGGTGTTCTAAAGTGTGTAAAGTGGGTGCTGCAGTGAGTTGCCTGTTTAAAGTGAGTGTGTGCGTGTGGATGTGTGTGCTGTGTGCATTTGATGGTTGCTGCATAGTGTTTATTGTTCGTTGAGCAGCCTGATGGCCTGGGGATAGAAGCTCCTTCTGAGTCTTTCTGTGCTCGCCTTAAGACTCCGGTATCGCTTGCCTGACCGCAGCAGTTCAAAGAGGCAGTTGTTCGGGTGGCTGGAGTCCTTGATGATTCTCTTAGCTTTCCCCCTGCACCGCTTGTTGTAAATGTTCTGGAGGGTGGGAAGCCCCCCTCCAATTGTGCGGTCGGCTGAACGTGTCACTCTTTGTAGTCTGCTACGGTCTTGTGCAGTGCTATTCCCAAACCAGGAGGTGATGTTGCCAGTCAGGATGCTCTCGATTGTACATGAGTAGAAGTTCCTAAGGATCTTCTGACTGACTTGGAACTTCCTTAGGCGCCTGAGGAAGTAGAGGCGTTGTCGTGCCTTCTTCACAACACTGTCAATGTGTGTGGTCCATGTCAAGTCCTCGGATATGTGGGCTCCGAGGTACTTGAAACTGTTCACTCTCTCAACCGGTGCCCCGTCGATGCTGAGGGGGCTGTAGTCCTTGACCTCCGACCTCCTGAAGTCCACAATCATCTCTTTTGTTTTGCTGACGTTCAGGGAGAGGCAGTTCTCCTGACACCACTGTGACAGATTCTCTACCTCTTCCAGGTAGGCCCTCTCGTCGTTGGCAGAGATCAGGCCCACCACTACTGTGTCATCAGCAAATTTGATGATTGTGTTGTTGTTTCGCTGTGCCACGCAGTCATGTGTGTACAGGGAGTAGAGGAGGGGGCTCAGAACACAGCCCTGGGGGGCCCCTATGTTGAGCGTGATGGATGAGGAGGTGCAGTTGCCTGCTCTTACCACCTGGGGTCTGCCCGTCAGGAAGTCCAAGACCCACTGGCAGAGGTCATAGTTCAAGCCCAGGTCCCTGAGCTTGGCTATGAGTTTGAAGGGGACTATGGTATTAAATGCTGAGCTGTAGTCAATGAACAGCATTCTCACATAGTTCCCCTGCCATTTAGTGGAGAAACGGATTGTTAAAGCGGCAAATCAAAGACAATCAAGCGGAATTTTCTTCAGTCCTTCACAATGCCAAAGAGCTGCCGTGTTACGTGTTGTACTAATGACAAAAACAGAAATCCAAATCGCAAGTTTTATACCATCACGGAGGAAAAAGTGGCTGGTGGCTAACGTTCGGCTAACTCGCTCTGGTGTCGTGGTAGCTACATGCTAAGCTAACGTTAATTACATCATATCGAACCGATAGGAGCTTATCTTATCTAATCTTACGTGGATGTTTGATCGGGTAGTGGCACACGTGGTACCACCACGTAAGATTAGATAAGATAAGCTCCTATCGGTTCGATATGATGTAATTAACGTTAGCTTAGCATGTAGCTACCACGACCACAACACCAGAGCGAGTTAGCCGAACGTTAGCCACCAGCCACTTTTCCCTCTGTGATGCATCAGCTGGTATTATATAAAACTTGCGATTTTTGGATTTCTGTGTTTGTTATTAGTACAAAACGTAACACAGCAGCTTCAATTTGGGTATTCGAGAGATGGCCATGTCTGCAGGTGTTTTGTATGGACATTATGTCAAGTCAATCAGGGGGAGCTTCTTTGACTCATATCTTGCCTTAGAATCACCAGAAAGGCTTTTGAAATAGTGAAATGCCATGTTGGCCTCAATATTTTCAAAACAAATCGTATGAAAATGTTACGAAATGAACAAGAATGTGATAAAACATGTAATAAAAACGGACCTCAACGCATGCATTTGATGGTAGAAATCCGTATGGTCCCCCTATACCAAGATGGCGGCGGTCTCGTGCCATCAGAGTGTCTTCGAGAATAAGGGTCCTCCATTTTCAATTCATCAAGACATTTATGTCATACAAATATACGGTACAACATTAGGATCTACATCCCAATAGGTCACCTTGTTTAGGGTTTGATTCAGTTTTAAAAGTAGACTATAATAAAAAAGAGTAAAATAGAATAGACAGAGTAAAATAGTGCAATGTAATAAAATAGTAGAAAATAGTTCTGGAAATGAACTGAAAGCAGCTGTGCTGCTAGCCTTGGCTAGAGACGGTCGGAATGGGCCTTCACAGCCCGAGCACAGAGCTGGAGTATGGAGAAACAATAGGAATTTTCCATTGGTCCTCCCAGCCAACGTGATCATTTCTAGCATTTCCATAGACCTGTTCGCTGTCCACGTCAGACTCAGTGTGTGCGCGCATCGAGGGGGCAAAAGGAATGTAATCCTGGTCATAACAATGGGGCAGGCTACAATATATTTGCATTTGTTAGCCATGCTAGCGATCTAAAACAATCAATCCATGCCAAAGCTAAGATATATAAAAGGTGAAAAGACTCGCACTCACAGCCATGCTGATTTGGCAAAATTACATCCGGCCGTTTTCGTTTGAAACAACTTTTAGTCAGGGGAGTGTCATGGTTTCTCCATAGAGCCCCGTCATACTTTTTAAGCGCAGCAGCTCGTGCAGGTAGGTGGGCAACTTAGTCATGTGACTCATTGATCGAACACGGTATGTTTGTATACAGCGAACAGGGCTATAGGCTATAGGCTAAAAGCTCAGTGACAGATAGATAGATGCAAGATAGGGAATTTACTAAATCTGCATTCGGAAAAGAGAAAACGACCGATCTAGATATTTCAAGATTCTAGGTCGTATATAGGGCCTAGGCTATATAAACATACAATGAAAATATAAGACATTGATCGAATCCAACTGCCAGCGGTACCTCCGGCTTGGTCGACCGTCCGTACTGTCAGTGGGTGGGAAGCCGGTGAGGGTGGGTCCTGGTCGTTGTAAACAGCGACTCCTACAGTTCGGTCGGGGCGCCTGCACAGCAAGGGAAGGATCTGGGTGAGGTAGTGTGATCCTTCCACACGTTACACTCTCCCAGTGAGAGTCCGCGCTGCCCAACAGTTTCCATAGTCGTTGGTTATCCACCTTTTACCTGAGAATCGCTACAATTATGTAGCCTATCTTGTGTGTAACAATGAACATGGCCTGTCTTGTGGCACAAGGGATGAAGAGCTTAGAGTGCCGCAAGAAAGACACTCCAGGATTTAGCATTTCTGCGATCACAAGAATTAATGCATTTCAACCAAACTCAGCAATATTTATGACTGCTTGCAAATTTGACCAATCCTCGCAATATTTCCACATAAATTGGTCAGGCTGCTTGCAATTATCTGGTTCCCCGCAATATTTCTGCATTAACTTTCTGGTTATGGTTCTCTTTTTTTTATCTACTTTTTCTCCCATTTCTATTTTTCTCCCATCCCAATTTCGTATCGTCCAATTCTACCCTCCCCTGTCTCGAACGCTGTTTGGCCATGCCTCCCACAAGCCGGCTGTAATGTGGATGAAGCCATACATTGCACGATTCCCCTCCGGTACTCGAGGTAGCAGCTCTCGCATCTTTTCACCTGCACAGCGCGATCTTTCAGCGTCAGGGGTCTGCGCTTTGGAGGGACGCCGCCCCCGTCGCTTCCTGATTCTACTGCGCAGGCGCACCAACCGACCTGTAGGAGTCGCTGTCCACAACTTCCGATCCCCACCCATCAGCTTCCCACCCCCTAATACTGCCAAATGTATTAGTATGAACGACCAGCAAAGCTGAATGCAATGCGGAGAGCTGGGCTCGAACCCAGCGTCTCCTGCATTGGTGGTGAGTGCCTTGCCCACTGCACCACCTAGCCGCCCTGGTTATGGTTCTCATGGCCGGTTTACTAAAGAAAAACCAAATTTTAATGCACGCATAATATTCACAATTTCCTGCAATAAAACATATACAATTAAATCTTTTTTTTTAAAGCCACTGCAAAATCAAGCATTTTGGGTCAGAATTATCACAAAATAAATCCTGATGGGTTTGGCAAGATCATATGGTTACCATGGCATTTTCTCTTGAGATTCCAAGGCTTTGCCTTACACAGAACTGCTGTAGGGCTGTTACGGTTTGATATTCAATAGCTATTCAAATTGTAAAAAAAAAAAAACGAATTCATATTTGATTGTGAAAGAAAAAAAACATTCCACAGACTGAAAATCTATTGCAAGCCTATCCCTCAAGCTTAAAGGGGTCAATAATTCAACAACTCCAATTCGGCAGTGGAGAGAGTAACTTGCACTCTAAACAATCTACAAAGCCCCATTTGGAAATACTTCAATCTTTGGTCAGTAGACTGCAAAATAATGGAACCTTGAGACAAAGTTATATGCAAGGCATGTAAGCTACAGATGGCCTACCGTTCCACCACTATAGCAACAGTGAAGGCACATCTCCAAAACATGCAACCAACTGAGTTTGGTCAGATGTCCGGAGTAACTCCATCCCATAGATATAGAATTATGAACAGACAGGAAATGGGACACATTAGTGGGCTGAGCAGAAGAGACGCATGGATTGTGGAAGTTGTTTGACAATAAACTGCTTTTGTCATTGGAAGTAGTCATCATAAAACGTAAAATGTGGCGATGTTGTCATTCTATATCTAGCCTACCTACTCATGTGGCTATTTCTTTATGATTTGTTGATCAGCTGCTGAACAGAAACAAAAGAAAAATAATATTCTTACCCCTTGCTTACTTTGGCCCCCAGCTGATATTATTTCAGCCAAATCCACGACTTCCTTTCAATCTTCAGACATCTCCTTTACAACCTTTCGCAAACTCTGCCCACAAATCTCCAGCTCTCCCAAAATGAATATATAGAATAGATAGAATAGAATAGAAGTACTTTATTGATCCAGAGGGAAATTCAGCACTACATATTGCTCACAATAAACATTTAGGTGATCAAAATAAAAAATCACAAATAAGAATAAAAATACAGTCTGGGATATACATTTTAATATGTATTTACATTCTAAAATATATAGCCAAAAATATACAGTAAATGCACACATTGCACAGTAATAAATGTAGAAAAGAAAATGTAAAGTGTCGATGTGAGAGTAAGAAGTCATGTGTCAAAAGTCCAGGAAGATCACCAGAGTTTGGACAGTGATGCGTTATAAAGTCTGATGGCTGTCGGAATGAAGGAATTCCTGTGCCGTTCAGTCTTGCATCTAGGGCAGTGGTTCTCAAACTATGGGTCGTGGGTAGGCACATTGGCAAGTAAAAAAACTTTTTCTTTGTTCTGGCAACATATTTTGGCTAAATATGCCTCATTTTATAAATGTGTATTGATAACATAGTGCTGTAATTAAATGTTCTAATAAATATGCATGATCAACAGGGAGCGAAATTAACTTTTTGACTCACCGGCCAGTGGCGGGTAGATGGGAAGAATCTACCCGCCAAGCATATTTCTTACCTGCCAATTTTTTTTTTATTTAAAAAAAAAAAAAAAAAAAAATATATATATATATATATATAAAAAAAAATAGTTTTTTTATAAAATATATATATTATATAATCATACTTGTGATTGTGTTATCTGCGAGACATCGCCACCTCGCTGTCTGCAAACAGCTCCACTGTCTGTGTGTATACTCGAGTGGCCTCCAGCTCCAGCAAGGATTCTCCGGCGCTGCAGCTGGACCCTAAAGGCTACATTCAGCATGCAAAAGGATTCTCCTGAGCTACAGCTGGCCCTATTCAGCAGCCCTCACTCATGCGATGTAAGCCAGGGACTCGAATACGCATGTTGTTGTAGGACATTGATGTCAGGAGCTATCTGTAGCTACTGCTGGATGGCGTTGGGACAACGCCTCAGTGAACTATTTAGTTTACTGCGACATTTCATAGTGACTAGTGAGCTACCTAGCCAACGGAGGTATTATGCACTGGACTATTGGTGGAGGATTTGTTGATGTCGGGAGCTATCCGTAGCTAGCCGGCTGGATAACGTTACACAATGCCTCATGTATTAAACTAAGTGAATAGTTGACTGGGTCATTTTGTAACGGTAGCTAACGTTATCTCACGAAGGTCCCACACTGACTAGACTAACGTCACGGTGAGGCAATAGCCTCTGTTTACATGCAGGCATACAGAAACAGGTGGGGAGGGGTAGGAGCAGCAGCAGCAGTGCGCGGTGCGCTGCATGTCTGTGCTGAGACAGCGAGTGAGAACTCCGCTAAAGAATTGGATCATGATTTTCGGTTTCACATGACTATTTGATTGCCCGCCAGACCTCTCAGTGGGAGGCGCCAAACGTAAAAACTGAGCGCCAATGGCGGGTGGCGCTCTCTAGTTTCGGTCCCTGATGATCAAGTTCAACAACGTGTGCTTTTATTTTGATATTCCTTAATTCCACGTTGAAATTACGCGATACATTAAGTGTGGGGTCACCGATTTCTTTTTAAAAATAAAATGGGGTTGTGGTATAAAAAAGTTTGAGAACCCCTGATCTAGGGAGTCTTAGTCTAACACTGAACCTGCTCCTTCTATATAGTCGATCGTGCTATGAACCCTCTGCATCCCACTTCTACCAGACAGACCCTAGCTTTCCATCCTCGCTGTTCAGCTTCTGCTGCCAAATCTGCTTATCTAAGCTTTTTCCTTTGAATCCTCCACTGAATCCTCCCAGGGCAGCATCAGTTTGCTAGAAGACTATAGCACTAGGTCTGGCCTCAAGTTAGTGCTAACTATTTCACAAGGAACATCTACCAATAATTAGCTCTCTTTAGTTGGCCTGATTAATGCCTGCCTAAAAACTAAACATATTTAAAGTGACAAATGTAATGATATTTTTCATTTAGAGATAAGATATTCCTTTATTGATCCCCTTGTGGAAATTCAGGCATCATAGCAGCATGGGGAGGGGAGGTACAGGTACATGTGATAGTAGAATAAATTATACAGGTGAGGTCATACAATTATAGTACAGTGGAATAAAAATAGAATAAGAATAGGCAGTGTTAACAATATAATTAACTCTGAGTATGCACATTGGGCAAGTAGGCAGTGTAAATAGGTCAAGGTGCAGATGAGGGTATGTATGCCCTATCAGTTATATTTGCCTTACAATAAATATAGTTACAATATATATATATATATATATATATATATCTAATCTAATATTATATATAATCTAAAAATGCTACAGATTAACATTGTTTTCTTTAAAACTAGATTAAATTGACCAAAATCAGAAAAAAGCTAAATTATCTGCCAGTGGGATAAGATAATTCAAGATAATTCTACTCAATATAGACTTATTGTACCAAATACAAGATATGTTCACTTGTTAAGGTAATTTATTTGCAGTGTAGTTGTAATCAAAGTAAATGTCAAGATTAATGACATGCCTCAACACTTGTACACTATTTGTATTGAACATAGACATAGATGATTTAATAGATAATATAAATACTAACATACTAACTGTCTAACATACACAAATCACAACACTACAACAGCACTTTACACCTAAGAAGTCTCAGGGCTAGATCCACAAAGAATGGTTTGCACGGTGCTAGTTGCACCCTACTTACACTGAATTCATTATAAATTGAAAATGGGGGACCCAAGGGCGGTTAGGTGGCCGAGCGGAGATTGCGTTCGTCACCAGCCCCGGAGCTGAGCTGGATTTGCCTGTTCGAATCCAGCTCACAGCTCCGGGGTTGTCACCAGCTTGGCTGGCCGTCTGCACTGATACAATTGGCTGTATCAGAGGGTGGGAGAAGCTGGCGGGGTGGGTCCGGGTCGTTGTAAACAGCGACTCCTACAGTTCGGTCGGGGCGCCTGCTAAGCGCGGATTGGACGTGAGGGGGATAGTGTGGTCCTCCCACACGCTACGCCCTCTCAATGAGAATCCGCGCTGCCAGGTGAAAAGAAGCGGTGATTGGCTGGACGTGTGTCGGAGGAAGCACGTGGTAGCCTCCACTCTCCCAGATGATCTGACTGTGGGGGGTAAGTGCGCAGCGACCAGGAAGGGACTGGGAATTGGCATACGACTAACATTGGGATGGGAGAAAAATCTGAGGAAAATGGAGGGGGAAAAAGACCAATAAAAAAAAAAAAAAAATGGGGGACCCTGGTGTAAACAAGACGAAAGTCTTTCTCTGGTCTGCATCCCCTTAACAATTGTGTGTATTGAGCCTTACTGTATTCTACCCATTCTACAATCTATTAATAAAAGTTTCAATCAATCAAATTTGATTGATTGAAAATTGTATTAACAGATTGCAGAATGGGTACAATATAAGGGAAATACTGGCTCTGATTGAGTAAGTATACAGTATACACATAAGGTGCAGTATGTATGCCGTGATATACTTCATACATTGTCCGTTTAGGTAGGAGTCAGACTGTTGAACTGTTCATAAGTGCTTCTAGCAAGTAGGTGGCTCACCTGCGTGATTTTTTTCTTTCCGTAGCCGTAGTTTGCGAAGACGCTCTCTGATTGGCTAGCCCGCGTACAGCGAAGACCCTCTCTGATTGGTTTATCTCCGAAGGGCTCTTCCGCCTTGTATATTCTCTGCTTTGAAGTGGTTATGCTTTGGCCCTCTTTCGAAGTGGGTTATGCTTAGTTTATCTTTAAAGCAGGGCGATGGACCACCAGCCCTGATTCCAAACTCTAAGCATAACCCACTTCGAAAGAGGGCCAAAGCATAACCACTTCGAAACAGAGAATATATATGTACAAGGCGGACATTTCTATCCCAGAGCCCTTCAGAGTTAAACCAATCAGAGAGGGTCTTCGCTGTACGCGGGCTAGCCAATCAGAGAGCGCCTTCGCAAACTACGGCTACGAAAAAAAATCACTCGGCTCATCCTGATCCTGCTGAGACAGACGCGTCTATACTTTCCGTAGCCGCATTTCTGCAGACCCCTCTCTGATTGGTTGAGCCCATTTCTGCAGACCCCTCTCTGATTGGTTGAGCGAGCTTGTCACGCGGCAAAAGGCGAGCGTAATGTTATCATATCAAGAAGATAAAAAGAAATGTACTACCAGATTCGCGTATAACGTTATTTCGCGTGACAACACAGCCAGCTGTCAAAAACTGTACATTGTAACGTTATATAAGATAACGTTATATGTTATTTCGCGTTTTATTCATAATGTTATGCACATTGTAACGTTATATAACATAATGTTATGTTATTTCGCGTTTTATATCCTGTTTCTTTTTCCTCATTATTATATTCAGAGTTAATTATATTGTTTACACTGTCTTTCTTCTATTATAACCCTACCCATTTGATGTTCCCAAACATTTTGGGAACATCATATTCAGAAAGTATCACAGAGACTTCTATTGACCAAGGAATTAGTTATTATTAGTAAGACACAACATTTCAATCAAACATATAATAACATGCGTTTCATCATACCAACTGATCCTGGTGTGACAATACCTAACATTTAGATTAACCCAGTTAATGCCTTAACTAGACAGTTAGTGTTACAATGTAACATTTAGATTAACACAGTTAATGCCTAACTAGACAGTTAGAAGAAAGCAGGAAGCCGGACCAGCACTCTCGGATTCAAAGTTTTAATTGCAGCCTGGAACATACATGTTTCGGAACCAATGTGTAACTAGACAGTTACAATATACTACTGCTTGCGACAGGCTGTGGTGCGTTCCAGACTTTACTCCTGTTGGGAAACTATAGCGATGGTCTCAACCAATCAGAGAGGGGCTTCGCTCAACCAATCAGAGAGGGGTCTGCAGAAATGGGCTCAACCAATCAGAGAGGGGTCTGCAGAAATGCGGCTACGGAAAGTATAGACGCGAGACGGACACATGCAGGCATATATGTGTTCTATATAGATATCTATGCATGCAGGCTGTTCTATAGATATCTATGCATGCAGGCCCCATGGTTTGATTATTTCCTGTTCTGTAGCTCAAAGCCTCTCTCCCTGTATTAGTCTGCCCTCTGGTGGACATAACATGCAACAACACAGGCTGAAAGTCTGATTCTGACATTTTGTTTTCAACCTTCCTCACGTTGGACCAGCTACAGTTGAAACTAGTTGAGCAAATAGTGACAGTTCACTAGAGGTCTGCTCTCTCAAGACACTGAACACGTTGGTGAGTTATGTGTCCCCCTCACAACAGAATGATAGGATTAAGTTTTATAAAACCTTTTAGATGAAAATTAGGATTTACAGATTTGCAGTTTTGCCACAACAGGTGATGACTCCCTTCCAGATTACAACCAATGGCCCTGCTAGACGTTGGGATCTAGACACTACCCTTAGTGAGTCTAGGAGATATCTTGAGGGATATGTTGTTATTATTAATATTATCATTAATAATAAAACTAAAAGCATCAACCTTTTCCCCTTCCCTCTCTAGACCATCTGCAGCTCATTGTCTGTGAAGAGCAGCAGCAGCAGCAGCAGAGGAGCCTCAGTCGGGGCCATGAGGACCCAGAGCCCCTACAGTTTAAAGAGGAACATGAGGAACTCTGGAGCAGTCAAGGAGGAGAGCAGCTGCAGGAGCTGGAGGAGGCTGATATCATAAAGTTACCATTCACTCCTGTCCATGAGAGGAGGGGAAATGAAGAAGACAAATCTCAGTCCATACACACCCAACTTGAGGAAGATGGAGAGGGAGACCCTCTACCTGGCACCTCGACTGAACTGATGAAAACAGAAGCTCATGTAGAACCAGACAGCTACTTAGACCAAGCTAGTTATCTACCCAGCACCTCAACTGACCAGATTAAAACAGAACCTGAAGGAGAGGATTTCAGTAACTATGGCCAGTTCCTCTCTTCAGACTGTTATAGAACTGAGACTGAAGACTGTGATGCTTGGAAGGAGACTAGAGAACCTCAGTCAGGTTCAAACAGATGGAGATCAAAGAAAATGCAGAAAGTCAAAGGACAAAGCTTCCAGATATCTGTGGAATCGCCCCCTGAACTTAAATCAACTAATCAAACCACAGTGTCTCATTGTAAAGTGTGTAGAAAATCCTTTACCAATAAGCGCTCGTTTTTTAGTCATCTTAAAATTCATCCACATAATTGTGGTCTATGTGGCAAACATTTAGAGCCAACAGAGAGCTTGAAACTTCATATTCATGCTCACCAGAAATGTAGCATTTGCGGTAAAGACTTCTCTTCTCTCGCGGGACTGGAGAGGCACGAGAGAATTCACACCGGGGAGAGATCCTTCAGCTGCACGGTCTGTGGGAAAGGATTTAATCGGTACCATCATCTGGAGAATCACATGAGAACTCACACCGGGGAGAAACCATTCCGTTGCACGATCTGTGGAAAAGGACTTGGTCGGAATGAACAACTGCAGAATCACATGAGGATTCATACCGGGGAGAAGCCATTCAGTTGTCCGGTTTGTGGCAAACGATTTAATGAGAAAGGAACTGTGAAGATACACATGAGAATCCACACTGGTGCGAAGCCGTACAGCTGTGGCCTTTGTGGGAAAAGATTCCGTCACTCGTCACGCATCGGTAAACACATGTGTCATACTGGAGAGTAGTCGTTACAATACAGATATTATGTCTGAGATGGGAAGAGGAAAGTCAATTTCATCTGACTTTTGCATACGTTGTAATGTTAAGCTCACAATTGTATTGTATAAACAGGACCTGAAACTAACTTTGATTTAATATAAGCTGCAACAGTCTGCTCAACTTGTTTATGGCTTGGCTAGTTTCTGCGATGAAGCCTTCAGAATGGGAGATGGCGAGATGTACGTTTTTGTTCTGGTTGGAACACCTATTTTTGATGACAGATTGCACTTGTGTTCTTTGTCGCACGTCTACTCAGTGAGTTAACAGTTTGAGTGAAATATCTCCTCGCTAAGCTTTGAGTTGGAGTGCATAAACTCTAGGCTAGACCTAACATACTACAGCTTAGCTCTACGGGAAGGAGGAGATGGCTTGCTGAGAAAATGTTGCTCTACGTTTTGAGTTTAGAAACCAAATCTCATTGCCAAAAGAAAGTCTAATATGCCTATGCATATTACATGGTCCATAAAGGCCCCCAAACAGCATTGCCAACTTCCACAGAGCCATGTTTCTTTGATGTGAGCTCCAGGTATTGACAATAGCAATGCTACATGCCCTACCACATGGCCCCTAATGGCCACCACAATCATAATGTGTAGAGGGATAGGCAGTAAGAACCAGTGTATCGCCACATTGGGGACCTCCCTTCACTGGGAGGCCCACCACACATCAGGAAGGCTCGACAGCTAGCTCCGATATCCCAGAACCACCCCCTCCATGCTAGCTCTCCCTGCCCATGTTACCCACATGCAGAACTCCCTTGTGTTCTCCTATCCTTATGTCGAAAACGGTACTACTGCGGTGAAAGGAACACGCCAACATTTTGGGAAATTAGGTTATTGTCTGGCTTCATGTTAGCCTAGCTTAGCACAATGAATGGAAGCGGACAGTGCCGGTTAGCCTAGGCATTGTCCAACTAACACCTCTCCCGAAGGCTAACCGGCACTGTCCGCTTCCATTCATTGTGCTAAGCTAGGCTAACATGCAGCCAGATAGATTTCTACTGAACGCACAGAGAGGAAACTGTTATCTATCTTCTTGTCTCTCTCTGGAGAAGACAGTAAGCTAATTTCCCAAAATGTTGGCGTGTTCCTTTAACAATATCACATGTGAAACAGAAACTTATTTATTTTGGTGCCCAGCTGACATTATATCTCCTCAACCAAATCCACCGACTTCCTCTCAATGCCTCTTCAGACATCTCCTGAACTTCGCAAACTCGGGCCACAAATCCCCAGCTCTCCCAATAAATGGTAAATGGCTGCATTTATATTGCACTTTTATCCAAAGTGCTTTACAATTTGTTCCTCACATTTGACCCATTCACTCACACATTCGCACACCGACGGCAGAGGCAACCATGCAAGGTGCCAACCTGCTCATCGGGAGCAGTTAGGGGTTAAGTGTCTTGGTCAAGGACACTTCGACACGCTGCCCGAGTGGAGCGGGAATCGAACCGGGAACCTCCGAATTACCAGACGACTTCTCTACCTCCTGAGCCACCGTCTCCCCCAATAGTGATATTATAGTCAATCGTGCTACGAACCCTTTGCATCCCGCTTCTGCCGGACATACCCTAGCGTTCCATCCTCGGACATACCATCACTTCTGCTGGACATACTGTACCCTAACCCTAGCATTCCATCCTCTGGCATACCATCACTTCTGCCGGATATACCCTAGCGTTCCATCCTCGCTGTTAGTGTTAACTATTTCTCCCAAATCTACCTGCATCTCCCAGTCATTGGCTCCCTTTAGTTGGCTGATGATTCATACCTGCCTAAAAACCTACCTCCTCTACATTTCTTTCCCTCGTGAACAAATTGAATAGCTACACTCTCCACCCAATTACACCCTGAATTCACCTGCACTCTTCTGCTTGCAATTCCTGCCGCTAAGCTTTTCAAGACTTGGTTATGTCATTCTAAATATATACATAAACAAATATACAGGGTGGGATATCAGCATCAAACAACCAACTCCCCACCTGCTCACAATGGTGAGGAGAAATAATGAATACAAAGATAAGAAAACAGAATAATAATAATATAAATACAGACAACACAGCCTCCATACAGTATTCAGCCATCATTCCTAGGTCTAGGAAGTACCTTCCAGAATATGTTGGATATTCTAATCTAGATCCCACTTAATCAAGGAATTGAGTCCATATACAACATCATTTTACCTCTTGACCAATATGTTCCATGTTCCAATATTCCATGGGGGAAAAAGTCAATATTGATTTGTGGGTTCGGCATTCCCAACAGAAGGCATATTGGATCCAAATCCAATTTATTAAAACCTTTTTTATTTTCACCCAGAAATCCTGGATATGTATACAGGCCATACAGTATGTATAAAACGACCAACCTCACTACTACATTTAATGCATAAGTTGTTCTGAATAAATCTTTTAACTTGTAGGAATCTAAAGAAAATGTGTTTAAGGTGGTTTATATTTCAATCTTAGTTGATCAAATTCTGTCCTTTTCAAAGACGTTTTTCAAAATTGTAATACCTACATTTTCCCACAGAGGAAACCGGTTATCTGTCATACCTGGAATAAATCTGTCATACCTTTTTTTTCTTTTCACAGAGAGCAAGTACAGAGAGCATTTACTGTCCGTTTGTGATAACAGCCCCTAACGGCTTGTGGTATAACAATGACTAACATTTTCTAAGCACCGATGCCTTGTTAAGGAAGAATATGTTTCATGAAACACGGCACAAGCAAGATAGCTTCAGGATTTTGTTTTTGAGTCAGTCAAAATTCTGGGAATGAGTTTCATTTAAATGGGCCATGTATCGTTTTTGACTATTGCCTAAACATTTCAGACTGCTAAATCCATACAAAGACTAGGCTAAAGTAATTTTCTACAATATCTCCCCTTTAAAATGAGTGCAGCGACTAACCAACCAGTATGTATCATACAGTATTTTCTAAATAAAGTAAATAAACCTTTTTTTTAATCAAATCTTTATTTATTTATATACACAAAACAAGACAAACACAATACAGCAACAATAACAATACCACAATAATAACAACAACAATGACATTAGCAATAACAAAAATAATAAACGCAGAACAAAACATAAAAAATCAACTATACTATTATAGACACCACAAAAGACAATTCCTCTCCCACCCCAGAACCCCCGAACTCCCAAGGACCCCGCTCCGCCGCCAGGTTGTGGACCAAAGCAGCCAAGCAAGGATCGAGGCATGCAGATCCCGAGAGGTCCGGTCCATCTGTCCCATGTCATTGGAGGAAGAACAACTACACTGACACAAAACAGCAATACACAGAACACAGCAATCTATATTATCAGAAACCCCCCTGAAAAAAGAAGGTTGCATTCCAACAACTACATAACCCTGAACAAACAATAGAATAGAATAGAATAGATCTTTATTTGTCATAGTTGGTACAACGAAACTTGTTAGGAACATACACAGACCTAACATTACCTAACCTATACCGTTGCACAGGTAAGATGTGACATCCCTTTAACCTATACCGTTGCACAGGTAAGATGTGACATCCCTTTAACCTATACAGTTGCACAGGTAAGAGTAAATAAACCTATGACCAGTAGCAATGCACGGATCCCACACTGAGCTCAGTACTGGATTAATTTTGACCTAAAGCTCTATCCGTTATCAGATAGTGAGAAGTGTTATTTGCCAATCTGATTCACTGATATACATTGCGCCAGCCTAAGTGTATTCAAGTTCTAAGATTGAAATATGTTGCTGAAAATCATTTGAAACTGTTCATTGGAGTTAATAAAAGGAAGTTGTACTGCGATCAAGTGGCTTTGTATTTATTTTTTTGTCGCCCAGCTTGAGTGTGATGTTTACAAATTTTACATAGACAAGAAAATCCCAAGCAAGAGGTTCGTCCAACAATTTTCTTTTTAACAAACTACTTATTAAAGACATTGAATTGTTGTATTAGATGTGTTGGTATCCTCAATGACGAGCAAAATCTAAACCGTGTTAAAGCTTGCCAGGTTTCAATTGGTCCTTTCTTACTCAAATAAACCACAGCTGAGAAGGGAATCCATGCACAAGTATTCAAGAGTTGTATTTGTCACATACATATACAAGTCATGCAGTGAAATGTAGGTGGCCATGCCCGCCTAGATTGTGCAAAATACAAATAAATAAGATAAAAAGTTGCTAAAAGTAAAAGCTAATATAATATACAATTTCAGCTGCATTATACAAATGATCAGACTCCTTGTCACTGGTCAAGAAGGCTCACCAGCATCTCCTCTTCCAGAGGTAGGCTACATGAATTAGTCAACATTTTAGTTATGGCATGACGTTTTAACGTCAGCAGGAAAACCGAAGAGGTAGTGTCACAGTTTAACGTGTACTCCCCAACTTAACTGTTTTTAAGATAAGATAACATATTCCTTTATTGATCCCCTTGGGGAATTTCATTCATCATAGCAGCAGGGGGGGGAGGGGAGGTACAGGTACATGTGATAGTAGAAGACATGATACAGGTCATAAAAATATAATACAGTGGAGAAGTAAAAAATAAAAATAGGCAGTGTAAACAATATAATTAACTCTGGACATGTGCATATGGGCAAGTAGGCACTGTAAATAGGTCAAGGTGCAGATGAGGGTATGTATGCCCTCTCAGATATATTATGCCTTACACTTTTTCCCATTATTAAAAATGTCCTTTCATGTGTAATTTCTTAATAAATTATGGTGTGGAATACACAGACTGTGGATGAACCTCTGGAACTATAAACTATGGATTACCGAGTGTATCCTGAATGATGATATATATAATTATAAACAGTATTTGAAACTGGACTTGAACACACACACACACACATTTATTTTGGTTCACCAATGAAATTTCCTCTCTGCGCTCATCCCATTGTCCTTCCCCCCCAAGGGCAGCCGGGAGCAGACATGGGTTGCGGTGTGGGGCCACGCCCGGGGACAAATCCAAGTGCTCCTGTCCGTCTTTGCCAGGGACGTGAGAACGTTAGCGATCTGTTCTGCATGTTTCTCCATTGGGTGTCTCTCTTTTTCTGGAGGGGAAACCCTTGCGAGCACGGGGAGAACATGCAAACTCCACACAGAAAGGCCCGGGATATAGCCCACCTGGGTACTGGGTATTTGCTGAGAACGTGAGATCTTCTATGAGTCTCCCTGCACTGCACCTAGAACACTGGACAATATTGACTTATTGGTACGTGATTAGGCACAGCTGTAGGGATTTAACCTTGTTGGAAGATAACCTGGAAATTGGCTCACAGACAGTCTCCCATAGACCTGTTCATCAGAGTCAGTGTGCGTGAGCATTACCGGAGCACAAAGGAATGTAACCCTGGTTAGAACAACTGGGCAGACTACAATATATTTGCATTTGTTTGATTGATTGAACATTTTATTAACAGATTGCAGAATGAGTACAATACAGTACAGCTCAATACACACAATTGTTAAGGGGATGCAGACCAGAGAAAGATGAAGTATACAATTTTTAAGGATCTGTTCTGTTCTGTTACCTGGTCGGGGAATGACCCTTAGATTAATCTGTCTAGTTTAGTTAGGATGTCTATTTGCTCCCATGTCTGCTTTTCTGCAGACATGGGAGAACCTTTTTAACCTCTGTCTCTGTCTCAACCTGTCCCATGGAAGGAGGACAGTAATAGAGGCAAAACGGCGCTACAGGGATAAAATTGAACTCCAGTTTGAACAGGCTGACTCCAGAGCTATGTGGCAAGGGCTCAAAACGATGACAGACTACAAAGGCACCTCCCTCAAACTGAACAGTGACATCTCCTTAGCAAATGACCTCAATACCTTCTATGCGAGGTTTGATGCTGGTAATAACAACACCAGCCCACAAGCCACGGCAATGGGGGGGGGGGTCTGCTGCTGATGGAGACTCAGTGTTCAGGGTAACAGAGCATGAGGTGAGGCGGACCTTTAAAAAAGTGAATATCAGGAAGGCAGCAGGACCGGACGGCATCCCCGGACGCGTCCTAAAAGTCTGTGCCGACCAACTGGCCCCGGTATTCACTGACATATTTAACCTGTCCTAATTGAATCTATATGAATTGAAAATGGGGGACCCTGATGGAAACAAGACAAACGTCTTTCTCAGGTCTGCATCCCCTTAACAATTGTATGTATTGAGCCGTACTGTATTGTACCCATTCTGCAATCTGTTAAATAAAGTTTTCATTCATTCATTCATTCCTTAGAACAGGCTGTCATCCCCACCTGCCTGAAGAAGTCCACTATTATCCCTGTACCCAAAAAATCCAAGCCTGCTTGCCTCAACGACTACCGCCCTGTAGCTCTCACCTCCATAGCCATGAAGTGCTTTGAGAAGCTAGTAAAGGGCTACATCTGCTCCTCCCTCCCCATCAACCTGGACCCCCTGCAATTTGCATACCGCCCCAACAGGTCCACGGAGGACGCCATAGCCCATGAGCTGCACACAGCAGCATCACACCTGGACAAGAGGAAGGGGAACTATGTGAGAATGCTATTCATCGACTACAGCTCGGCATTCAATACCATAGTCCCCTCCAAACTCATAGCCAAGCTCAGGGACCTGGGCTTGAACTATGACCTCTGCCAGTGGGTCTTGGACTTCCTGACGGGCAGACCCCAGGTGGTGAGAGCAGGCAACTGCACCTCCTCATCCATCACCCTCAACATGTGTTCTGAGTCCCCTCCTCTACTCCCTGTACACACACGACTGTGTGGCTCAGCGGAGTAGCAACACAATCATCAAATTTGCTGACGACACAGTAGTGGTGGGCCTGACGAGAGGGCCTACCTGGAAGAGGTCAAGGTCCTGGCGGGATGGTGCCAGGAAAACAGCCTCTCCCTGAACGTCAGCAAAACAAAGGAGATGATTGTGGACTTCAGGAGGTCGGGGGTCAAGGACTACAGCCCCCTCAGCATCGACGGGGCACCGGTTGAGAGAGTGAACAGCTTTAAGTACCTCGGAGCCCACATATCCGAGGACTTGACATGGACCACACACATTGACAGTGTTGTGAAGAAGGCACGACAACGCCTCTACTTCCTCAGGCGCCTAAGGAAGTTCCAAGTCAGTCAGAAGATCCTTAAGAACTTCTACTCATGTACAATAGAGAGCATCCTGACTGGCAACATCACCTCCTGGTTTGGGAATAGCACTGCACAAGACCGAAGCAGACTACAAAGAGTGACACGTTCAGCCGAACGCACAATTGGAGGGGGGCTCCCCACCCTCCAGAACATTTACAACAAGCGGTGCAGGGGCAAGGCTAAGAGAATCATTAAGGACTCCAGCCACCCGAACAACTGCCTCTTTGAACTGCTGCGGTCAGGCAAGCGATACCGGAGTCTCAAGGCGAGCACAGAAAGACTCAGAAGAAGCTTCTATCCCCAGGCCATCAGGCTGCTCAACGAACAATGAACACTACACAACAACCATCAAACGCACATAGCACACACATCCACACGCACACACTCACTTTAAACAAACACACTGTAGCACCCACTCCCCACACTTTATATTTATTGATAAAGGATTTGCACTACAACTCGTACACCTTACTGTAAATTGTACCTAAATTGTACCTCATCCCATTTCTGCTTTGCACTATATAGTATTGTATATTAGTACACAGCATAGTATATTGTATATTACATGGTAACTCAGTTACGTCTATTCTGCATCGAACATTGTACATATGTCTATACTGAACATTGTGACCTCACTTTCTACTTCTAATTTACATGCTATACTATGTTATTTGATACTTATCTTGTCTAGCACAGTCTCTGGAGCGTAACAGTAAGAAGCATTTTGTATAAAAGTATTCTGTACTTCTGTATGACAACTATTAAAGAAACTTGAAACTTGAACAGCTTCATATCGCCTTCTGTCTGGCCTGCAGTGCTGAACCTTCTGAGCGGCTTATCCTGCCCCCCGGGGCATACGACCCTGAGCTATTGTCTTGTATCTCATCCTGTATCCATACGCTTGCAGTAGTTCTATCTATTACTCAATTTCACAATTTTCTTATATACTATGATTCCACTGTCACCATGTATGCATATGCTCACTACATGTATTTATTGCTCCATCTCCGCCCACTACAAACATGGGAACTCTCGAACCCCTGTCCCAACCCCCCCCCCCCCCCCCCCCCCCCCCTCTCTCTGAGTCGTTGTCTCGTAGTGCTGACCAAGGTGGTGGATGTCTCGGGGTCTTGGCCAAGATTGCAGTGACTGTTCTACGTGTGCACCACAAGGCCATGGATTAGCTTCTTACTGTATTCTGTCCGGTCTGTCAACGTGGTTCAGACATTCATTGCTGGGTTAAGTACTTCTATTCTATTCACATAATATGCTTAATACATATATCTATCCTATTCACATATGCTTACCACTTGTATCTATTGCTATGTCTGCCCATCACAATCATGCGAACTGGCTAACGCCTGTCCCATCTCCCTGTCTCCCTGTGAGTGGCTGTCTCGGAGTGATGACCGGAGTGTTGGACGTCCCGTGATGAAGACCGGGAGGATGCGACCCTATCTTCGCCTCAAATAGATCCGATATCAGCTCTATCTTTAATCTTTCAAAAATGTTCAATTGCTATCGCTATCAGCTCTATCTTTAATCTTAATCTTAATCTTTCGAAATGTTCAGTTGCTATCGCTATCAGCTCTATCTTTAATCTTTCAAAATGTTCAGTTGGTATCACATGCACTTATCTGTGTTTCACTACACATATGAGTGCATGCCTACCAACTGTTGGCCTGTTTTATTGCAACACTACTATCACCGACATCTAAGAAGGGAGATCCCCCCTTGAATGGCCCTTCTAAGGTTTCTCTCCTCCACATTGCCTGTGGTGCATTTTTTCCTATTGCTAGGTTTTAGTGAGTTTTTCCTTACCTTCGCGTGGGGTATGTCTGGGAGTGTTGCATTTATTTATTTTGCATTTATTTAAAAAGAAATTGACTTTATGGTGCTCTTGTTTTGTTCTTGACTTATTGAGATGTTTCTTCTTGACTTGTTTAAAGAAGACGTGTCCGGCCCATGGGGACATTAACGTGTGTTGTCGGGCCTTACAAATACATTTGATTTGATCTGAAAGAGAGAGTAGGAAATCCCAGCTTCCTGAACCAGGAAGCTGAGAGGAACTTCTGAATGTCCAAGCCAGAATTAAACTTAGTACAATAGTGGGTTTTATTGGTAAACGTCCCAAGAATTATTCAGAGAAACATAGAGATATGATCAATGACAAATATGATCCACATGGTTATTAATGTTCACAGAATGGAGAGGCCTCTACAGTGGCCTTGTCTGCCTTCACAATACATGTTTCCCTGTCCCGGTAAATACTGGCCTCACATGTACTTAGAAATAGCACAACACAGTTATATTTGAGTGTCTCATAATCTGAGATAGCCCAATGCTAATAAAGCAATAATACTTACATAAGAAATCACATCTTGTCACGGAGGGCGGAGGAGGTCAGGTGTGTATGCCTGCCTCCCTCAAACCTCCAATACCATAGTTTAAATACTGGTCATGATGTCATACACTTTACTCTTGCTTGACCAATTAAATCCTGCTTGCATGCTGAGGCCTGCTCCATTTACACTCTGCTGATGTCCTTATTTGGTCTTACCCTAAATGCCTCCAGGCTGCAGCTGTTTCCTACAGTCTTTACCACAGATGCTATGTATGTAAGACATTAATGGATTACTTTAGCTCTTTGATACTCGATATGATCTCCATATATATATATTTATAATAGTTATCTATAACCCATTTTGAAACCAAACACTTGTATTACAAACCCATATGTTCTAAGTTTAAACCCAGACTTAAAGAGTGAGAAATACCACATTCAATCCCTGCCCACATTCAAAACCGCTCTTAAAGAGCACCTACGGGAGGCTGCAATTCGAAACTGGCCACCGTAAATGCCCAAAACCCCCACCACCTCCTAATAGACAGTCTCCTCCCCACCGCATGTATATATTCCCTCCCCGCCGTATGTATATTTCTCTCCCACCCACCCACCCCCTCCAAATGTACAGTCCCCTCCCCATCATATGTATATACTCTGTCAGGATCTAGGGGTAACAGTACTGTATATTTGAATACCGTTTATGTCACAAATGTATCAGTACTAAATACCTATATGTCCCTATGCCATAAATGTCATGTATGTTGTGTATGTCATAAATGTCTATATGAATTGAAAATGGGGGACCCTGATGGAAACGAGACAAACGTCTTTCTCAGGTCTGCATCCCCTTAACAATTGTATGTATTGAGCCGTACTGTATTGTACCCATTCTGCAATCTGTTAAATAAAGTTTTCATTCATTCATTCACCATCATTATCTTTTATATGTAGAGAATAGATCTTGTCAAATGGTTTAACATTATTTATAAGAAATGGATTAACCAATCATGTATATTATCTTTTCACAGTGGTAAGGCCAAATGTAAATAGGTCACCTTGCTTGATTGATTGATTGATTGATTGATTGATTGAAAAACTTTATTAACAGATTGCAGAATGGGTACAGTACAGCTCAATACACACAATAGACCTGTCGCTAAACCACGCCCCAAAATAGAATTTGTCCAATCATATCACAGCAAAAATCCTCGCTGCAGAAAACTCGGTCAACACCAGAAAAGCCATTTGTGGGCTGCATCAAACCAAACGTCTGTGATCGAAACCACTGTGAAGAGTTCAGTTTATATGTTATTATCTACCTAATATCTGATGGTGAAACGCTGTGCGTGGGGTACCTGTAATTCGGACACCAGGTACCGTGAAAGACTGGATGGAGGAGTATATTTCATACCTTTTCCGAAGCCCTAAAGACAACTCGACAAATGCAAGCGGTGGATTCTGTTGTGTCGTCGACCACATACACAACTGAATGTGAAGACCATTACCAAGGACACTTATGTTTGCTCAAAGGTAAGGTCAATTCATAAAGACATAATATTTGACGGCATGTATTAGAAACGTAGACCAAACTATTAGTTAGCTAACGTTAGCTGCAAGCTAGCTAGCTAGCTGGTGTTATCCTAGCTAGCTAGCTACAGTGTTATCAACATCAACTTTGCGGTCATTAATTTGCTGTCTGACTTTTCTTCCTCGCTAGTTAGCTGGTGTTTTTAGCTAACTTAACGTTTGCTAACGATCTTTTGTCCAGATGGGGAGCGCCGGCCTGTGGAGCAGCCTCCCCCAAGCCAAATGGAAGAAGGTGGACAAGAGGAGCGAGATGAACGATTGAGAAATCAACAAGCACAAATCGAATCACTGACGAGTATAAATACTGTTCTGAGACTTAATCAAGTACCAAATAGATTAACACCAGAGGTCTTGCAGCACAGCCGTGTACCAGCCTATTTCAAATATGCCACTGGATTCACTTATGATCAATTCAATAATCTATGTACTGTGTTTAATATACCTAGCAGTGAAACAGCACAGCAAACTACTGTAGCTGGTACTGTAGCTACTACTGTAGATGGTACAGTAGCTGGTACTGTAGCTACTACTGTAGCTGGTACTGTAGCTACTACTTAAGTAAAAGTAGAGAACTATTTGATATTGAATGTACTGTAGTGCTGAGAGACGGGAGTCTGAGGCGATGTCCTGAAGTCGTTCAAGTCGAAGGTAACTCCGCCATCACCCCAGTCATCACACACATAATAAACCTCTCCATAAAACAGGGACACGTCCCCAAGGACTTCAAAATTGCGAGAGTAAAAAAAAAAAAAGCATATGACGTCTTTAGTTCACCCGGACCAAACTGGCTTCATAAGAGGCCGCCTGATCACTGATAACATAAGACGAATACTGCACGTACTAGATGCCGACAAGGATGACACCATACCTAAGGCGATGCTATCCCTGGATGCTATGAAAGCCTTTGACAGGCTGGAATGGTCGTATCTATGGGCAGTATTAGAAAGGATGGGGTTAGGAAAAGGATTCATTGATATGATTAAAGTATTATACAAAGACCCATCGGCCATGATTACAACAGGCACAATCATCTCCAAAATCTTTCCGGTATCACGCTCTGCCAGACAGGGTTGTCCTCTTAGTCCCGGACTATTCAATCTATCATTAGAGCCTTTAGCACAATATATAAGACAATCCCAATCCATAGAACCAATCGTAATCAAGGGCACACAACAAAAAATTAGTTTATATGCGGACGACGTAATATTGTTCATGCAAAACCCCAACACCACATTGCCTCATCTGCTCAAGTTGATTGAGGACTTTGGTGATTTATCGGGATTTAAGATAAATTGGCCGAAGTCGGCTTTCCTTCCACTTAACACCCCTGCAAAAAAAGATATAACCCTCCCAGGAGAGATACCGATGGTAAAACATTTCAGATGCTTGGGAGTGGAAATATTCCCCACCATAAGACAAACGGTGAAGCACAATTACACAAAAATCCAAAACAAAATCAAAGACGACCTTGATAGATGGGCAAAACTTAAAAACACAGTACAAGCACGGATATCAATAGTTAAGATGGATGTACTACCTAGAATCAACTTCTTCAGTTCAATGCTACCGTTACCCCCTCCAGAGGGTTACTGGAAAAGATTACACTCCTCCACATACAAATTTATTTGGAATAACAAACCACCACGTATAAAAAGATCCACCGCACAGAGAAATAAAGCAGATGGTGGCATGGCATTTCCAGATTTTTTTCAATATTTTAAGGCGTACACATTAAGACCATTGACAACATGGTTTGACCCCCAAGCATTAGTATCCTGGAGAAAATGAGAAGAAAACATAGTAGCCCCACATAGACTGAAGGACATAGCATACACTAAACTACCAATCAAGCACTGTGAACGAAAATTTGGCCCCATAATTACTCAAGTTCAAGTTCTTTAATAGTTGTCATACAGAAGTACAGAATACTTTCATACAAAATGCTTCTTACTGTTACGCTCCAGAGACTGTGCTAGACAAGATAGTATCAAATAACATAATAACATAATATAGCATGAATTTAGAAGAAGAAAATGAGGTCACAGTGTTCGGTATAGACATATGTACAATGTTCTGAGTTACCATATAATATACAATACACAATACTATGCAGTGTACTAATGTACAGTACTATCTAGTGCAAAGCAGAAATGGGATGAGGTACAATTTTAGGTACAATTTACAGTAAGGTGTACGAGTTGTAGTGCAATCCTTCATCCATAAATATAAAGTGTGGGGAGTGGGTGCTACAGTGTGTTTGTTTAAAGTGGGTGTGTGCTATAAAGTGTGTGGAGTGGGTGCTACAGTGTGTTTGTTTAAAGTGAGTGTGTGCGTGTGGATGTGTGTGCTATGTGCGTTTGGTGGTTGTTGTTGTGTAGTGTTCATTCATTGTTCGTTTAGCAGCCTGATGGCCTGGGGATAGAAGCTACTTCTGAGTCTTTCTGTGCTCGCCTTGAGACTCCGGTATCGCTTGCCTGACCGCAGCAGTTCAAAGAGGCAGTTGTTCGGGTGACTGGAGTCTTTAATGATTCTCTTAGCCTTGCCCTTGCAACGCTTGTAGTAAATGTTCTGGAGGGTGGGGAGCCCCCCTCCAATTGTGCGTTCGGCTGAACGTGTCACTCTTTGTAGTCTGCTTCGGTCTTTTGCAGTGCTATTCCCAAACCAGCGATCCGGATATGGCGTGAATCACAAAAAAAAAATCCCAACCCACATAAATGGCACAATCATACTCCCTTATTCAATAACAATGCACTCTTAATTGAAAAACGACCTATAAGATTCCCTATATGGGAAGAGCAAGGCATACACTCATTAGGGGATGTTTTTAACAAACAGGGTTTTTGTAGTGATAAAGAAATACGCAAAAAATGTAATCTCACCAAGTCCACATGGCTTTTTTACAAACAGTTACAGCTATGTTTGAAGTCTCACGGTGTTCCATTAGACAGACCAATTGAACACCACAGATACCACAAATTCTTCTACGAAAGAGAGACATCGAGAGGTTTTGTTTCAGAATTTTATCATCAATTACTAACGTCCTCGTATGAAACCCTCCAACTAGACTCTGTCTGGAGGAGGGATATACCAGACCTGGAAAATGACTTTGATTGGCAAGGAACCTGGGCAAATGTCCGACTTACATCAAGGAACCCGGATCATCAACAAATCAATCTTAACTATATTCACAGGACATACTTGACTCCTATAAGACTGTGCCGAATGGGGCTTAAACAAGACTCCAAATGCTCCCAATGTACAAATGGGGACGAAGGGACATTTATGCACATGTATTGGGACTGCCCACCAGTTAAGGCATTCTGGAAAGATGTGACCCAACAATTATCAAAACTCGTATCTTGGAATATACCTGTACACCCCTCGGTATTACTATTGAATGATGTTTTTGAGTTTGCAGTGAATCCACAGCTAAAGAGATTGGTTTTATCGGGTATCACAGTAGCTAAAAAGCTGATCGCATCACGCTGGTTTCAACCGGAAAAAATTTGCCGTAAAGTTTGGTTTCTTACATATCTCGATGTGATTTATCAAGAAATATCTACAGCAAGAATTCTGGGTCTCAATGAATCCAAAATGTCAATGTGGTTAGAAGTGGTGGAGAGAATAAAAGCTAGCTTATAATGGTAGTGTCTGGTTAGGTGCGAGGGATAGTGGAGGTACTTCTCAAGGTGGGGTCCGGGAGGGGGGGGGTTCGAGCTGGAGCATATGTGTGTAGGTTTTTTAGATAACAGGTATTAGGGGTATATCTTATATAAGACAATTAACTAAAATGTGATCTCATTGGATGTGCTCTGACAATGAATGCTTGTATATCTTATCGTGTGTTGTCATGTTTGTTTATGTGTTTGTTTAAAAAATAATAAAAAAATAAAATAAAAAAAAAATTGCGAGAGTAACACCCCTGCACAAAAAAGGCAGTAAATTAGACCCAGGCAACTACCGCCCTGTTTCTATCCTTACCTCCATCTCGAAAGTCACAGACATTTTTTTATACGAACAGGTCGAAAAATACCCTGCGAAAAAAAATCTAATCTACGAATTCCAATCAGCAGGGTTGTCATTCGTTGGGACGTATCTCCATTGTTGAGGGTCTGAGCTGAGATTAATCCGTTGGACACGGTTAGAGACAAAGGTGTGGAATCGTCTTGCTTCATTCCTTATGTATCCCAAGACTACTTTCGAATCAGTCCAGAAGAACTCCTCAGCACCAGGAGAGCCAAATTCCTCTTTGAGCAGGCTGCTCATTTTCACAGAGATAACCGCGGCTGTCAATTCCAATCTTGGAATAGTTGTGACCTTGGTCGGCGAGACACGCGTTTTTCCGATAACCAGGGCGCAGTGGACACCTCCTTTCTCATTTTTAAGTCTCACGTACGAACATTGACCATACCCTTTAGTACTGGCATCTGAGAAATGATGCAGCTCCACCTTTGAGACTTTTCCAAATCCAGCAGGTGAGTAGGTACGAGATATGGTGACGTTTTCCAACTGTGCTAGTTCAGCTTTCCATTTCTCACATTTTGGACGAAGCTCCTCTGGGAGAGGGTCGTCCCAGCCTGTTCCACGCCTGCACATCTCCTGGAGAATCATCTTCCCTTTGAGCAGGACCGGTGCCACAAACCCGAGGGGGTCGTACAGGGAGGCTACTGTTGACAGGATGCCACGGCGTGTAGGAGGCTGTTCTTTAAGGTTGACGTTGAGACATAAGTTGTCAGACTCCGTGTCCCATTGAATCCCGAGAGCTCTTTCAAGTGGCAGCTCATCAAAGGTGAGGCGCATGCACTTTACGTTGGTTGCTCGTTCAGAGAGCGGGATACTCTCGAGGACATCTCTGTTGTTTGACACAAACTTATGTAGACGGAGGCCACCTGTGGCACAGAGTTTGCGTGCTTCTTTGGCTAACTGAATTGCACTCTCAGTGTTTTCAACACTTGTGACCCCGTCGTCCACATAAAAGTTTCTCATGACAAATCGCGATCCATGCGGGTAGGTGTGTGCCTTCTCCTTAGCTAAGTGCTTTAGTCCATAGTTGGCACACCCTGGCGAGGAGGCCGCACCAAACAGATGCACCTTCATGCGGAACTCCCTGGGCGGTGAGTTCAGGTCGCCTTGCTTCCACCAGAGAAAGCGCAAGTAGTCTCGATCAGCTTCCTGGACGTGAAATTGATGGAACATTTTTTCAACGTCGCACATCAGAGCAACTGGGTGCTGGCGAAAGCGGATGAGCACTCCACTCAATTTGTTCAACATGTCGGGCGCAGAAAGGAGGTGGTCATTGAGGCTTGTTCCTTTGTATTTTGCTGAGCAGTCAAACACAATGCGAAGTTTGTCAGGTTTGTTTGGCTGAAAGACGCCGTGATGGGGAATGTACCACCTTTCGCCTTCTCTCCCACCATCTTCGACTGGTTCTGCGTCTCCCTTTCCTATAACATCTTCCCTGAACTCAACATATTTCTTCTTGTACCCTTCGTCGCGCTGCAGTTTCCTTTTAAGGTGATTAAGGCGTATCAGGGCTGAGTTCTTATTGTTGGGGAGGCTGGGTCTGTTTTTGAAGGGCAGGGGCATTTTGTAATGACCTTGTTTGGTTTTCCGTATTCCTTCATCCATCATTTTCAGAAACGTGATGTCATCTTGAGACACTGTTTTTCCGTCTTCACTGCCGTCCTTAAAGTCTGACTCTAGAATGCGGATAACATCGGCCGGTGTGGCCGGGGGTAGCTCTTTAACTGTGGTTCTGTGGCACATGCGACTGGTGCTCAACAAATCCTGGCTTTGAGCTGAGGGCCCCACGATACTCCACCCTAGATCTGTCCGTACAGCGTATGGTTCCTCATCTGCTCCGAGGATGACTTGCCTTGGAGCCATGGCTCTCGAGCAGTTATAACCTATGAGAAGACCCACTTCGCAGTCTTTTAATGTTTGGATTTCATCTGCTATTCCTGCTAGATGACTCCATTTCTTAGCCGTCTTACAAGTGGAGATGTGTGCACGGTTTACGGGTATGCAGTCCTTAGTGTAGGCCACCGGAAGATCGACTTGAGTGGCAGAGCTATATCCTCTTACGCGAAGGCCGCAGACTCTCTCACTTGTGAGAATTGTGTCCTTTCCGCTCATGGTTGTCAGCTTCAGTTTAACTGGATGCTTGTCTGCATTAAGACCGTCACTCACCTCTTGGTCGATAAATGTAGTATCGCTTTGAGTGTCGAGAAGAGCGTAGACAAGTCTCTCCACAGTTGGGTTACTTTTGGAGGAAACCCATACTGGTAGAATCATTGATGTGCTGGATGAGCCTCCAACTGCTACACTGAGGGATCTTGCCTCAGGGTCTTGATCTGATTCTGTATCAGGTGCAGGCCTTTCTTCTCTTTGATAGTTGTTATCGTGGAGGGCTGTAGGATGTTTTCTCTTGCAGGTGTCACAGGAGTGACGATGGTGACAGTCTTTCGCATTGTGTCCTGGCTTTAGACATCCATAGCATACTATTAGCATGGTCTCTTCTCCTTTATGAATTTGCGTCGCTCATCCAATGACATCTCTGTGAATCTTTCACATGCATGGAGCTGGTGTCCATCATCTTCACACTGAATGCATGGAGCCTTAGTCCTAAACTTCCGGTTCTCATTGTCAGTGTTCGCTTGAGTGGCAAGAACGCTGGCTTTGTTTCTCTTAGAGTCTCTGACATTCCCTTTATCTGCGCTAGTGGCTGATGAGTGTAGAGCTTGGAAAGACGTGATTGGATTGCAGGCAATCTCTGCTTCAGTTGATATGAATTTTGTGAAGTCCTCGAAAGTTGGAAATTCTTGACATTCATTCAAGCGTTTTGTGACTTGACTGTTCCACTGGGCGACTGCCCAGTCTGGCAGTTTGTAAATGAGCTTTCGGTTCTCCTCACAGTCGTTGAGTATGTCAAGACCCTTGACATGAGGAATGGCATCCCGACAGGCATTAAGAAAATCAGAGAAATCCCTGAGTCCCTCTGCATCCTTAGGCTGAATCCTCGGCCAGTTGGATAGCTTCTCTCTGAATGATCTCTGAATGGCAAATGGCTGGCCAAAGCGATGATTCAGCTTATCCCAGGCGTCTTTGTAGGCTTCCTTGTCGTTACGATAGAACGTGCCCTCTAGAGCCTGGCTTGCTGGGCCACCAACGTACTTCTTCAGGTAGTAGAGTTTTTCAGCTGGGGTTGTTGCTCTTTGGTTGATGAGTGAGGTAAACATTGTTTTCCATTCGATGAACTGTATAGGATCACCATTGAAAACGAATGGCTCTGGTGCAGGAAGCCTACTCAAGGCTATGCTGTCATGGAAGACCTGTGCGAGAGAAGTGATGTCAGAATGAGAGGTTGGTGCAGCATGAGATGGAAAGAGTGTGGCAGCAGGTGCGTTCCTCGTCTCTGCATTGCTTTCATTGATGTGTTCGGCAGCTTCATGTCTGATCTGATCGTCGTAGACCTTTAGTTTGGCTTGGGCTGCGAACACTTCCTTCTTGGCCTGCAGTCGCTCCAACTCACGCCTTTGTACCTCCAGAGCCTTTCGTTGTTGTTCCTCTAGTTCGCGTATAGCTTCCCTTTGTTTTTCCTCTACTTGCATCATCTGATAGGTGGCTTCCTTTTCGGCTAGTTCAGCCGCTGCCTCCACACGCTTCGTTGTTATTATAGACGAGCCTTGTGCAGACCTGCTGCTCTGAGTTAATGCGGAGACGTCAGAGGCAGATCCATAGACCGACCTTGCGTAGTCATGGCGACGCAGTTCATGAAGTCGGCTCCTTTCCCGTTGGACATTGAAATCGTCTTCTGTACCTATGGTTCTATCATGAGCGATGTTGACTAATTCCCTGGTTACTGTCTCGCACGTATCCACTCGTCGTCTTATGTCATTGGGAGGCGCGGCGGAACCTCTGATTTCGACATACATCATACAAACGTCCGTCTTAGACCTATTTAGTTTGTCGATGAGAGTCCAGAGCTCCTCCTCCGACATGTATGTCTTCATCTCATCTCTTGCCTTGCAAATGTCGAGCTTCCATTTTTTATACAGGTACAGCAGTCTTTTCTCCCTTTTGCATGCTTCTTCCTCTTGGTGCGCACGCATCCTTTGTGTTGGGCGCGGTGTACAGTGGGAGCATCGGAGACCTTCAGTTAGGTCATCCTCTTCCTCAGGGATATCAGTGGGACCTTTTTCCTCTTCACTAGCTTCCTTCTGTGGGTTTTCAGACTCTTCCAACCCTAGGCCTACCTCTGTATGATGCTCTTCTCCTAAGCCTTTGACCTCATCTGGGGAGCTAGTTTCCTTATATAACCCTCCTTTCCCTTCTAAGGGTGCCATGATGAGCTAATTATTGCACCTTTCAACGTTAGAATAAAGTGAATGTGGTTGCGCCTTCATACAGAGCAGCATAGACATGGACAGAGAAATAGCACAGCATACACTTTGAATGGTAAATTAGGGCAAATAACCAGCATTGAATGTGTTATCTATGGGCATTTACATCAGTGTTCATGCCAAAGCAATGACTAGTGTTGTGAAGGATCAGATTGAACCGAATATATATATTTATTTATGGATATATATTTAATAGTATTTGTATATCGTTTGATATCCCTTGTATATTCCTTGTACGTGTACACGGAATATCCCTTTATTCTACTACAGCCCATAATAGTTCATTCTCTCATTGGACAAGAACCTGGCGCCAGCAGACAGGCCCCTTGAGTCAAGTTCAAAGGTACCGACGAGACATGCCCTTACTAGCCTCAGCTCCGCGCAGGAATACGGCTACCGAAAGCAGAGCGGCACTACTTGTCCACTGTGCATATAAATATGGCGCAATAAATGTAGAATTCCTCTTAGTCCTTTACCCTTCTACCCAACTAAGTAACAAGACGTGAAGCCTCACCCCACGATACCGCGTGCGGTGTAGTACGGCCTGTTTGGCCTTAGAATAGCAGTGATACCTCGTGCGAATTAATAGCTGAATTGCCCGAGTTTGGCACCGTATTTCTATTAAGTAATAATAGTCTATTATGTATGGTGCATCGTTCGGTTAGAGTTTTAAAGTGAGCAGCACCCCCATCGTTTCCTCGCGTTATCTAGAGTCTTAACCAGGTTGGGCAGACCACGCGTGGTGCTTTCATCCGAGGAGTTCTGGGCGAGGACGAGTGGACCTGCACATTGGATTACCTACCCCGACGACTGCTGAGCCCTATACGGCATGGAATATCTATTTGCTTTGGTGCTTTGATTTGTGGAGCGGATAATCGCCAACACCGGTGAGTGTTGGATTTACCCCGAGAGGAGCCAAGGTGAGACGGCGCTCAGACCAGACTGAGGTCGCCTCGCTTCTTCTCCGTTGTGGACCTACAGCTACAGCTACAGCTATCGTCTACAAGAGAGCCCAAGTGTATTCATCTGCGGATCAAGGTTCTACGGGCACTGTGTTCTGTACCTGAATTCTCCCTAGAAATCGTTGACCAGACGGGATACAGCCGACGGCTCTCCTACCCCCCCTACTGGCTTACAACCGGCGGGACCCCTTCAGTATATTATCCAGCTATAATCATTAAGTGACCATCGCTATAATTCCCTAAAAGCCAGGTTGTATACTTGCTTCCTGTGTAACCAGAGATTGGACATTCAGTGTTGATTTGCCTACGAGTACTCATTTGCCTTACAAGAGCATTCAATTCAAATCATAAATGTAATAAGTAATTATTATATGTACCTTTTGCTATATATTAAATATTTGACTATTACCTTTGTGTGGACCTGATTTCATATGTGGGAAAGTGTTCATCATACTTAGATATCGTGTACTGTATGGCCAGTAATTAAAGTACATAAAGCGGTAGTGGTTTAATGATACCATACTTATCAATACAGTCAGGGAATTGTACCCCTCAGTTACAATTGGTCCTTCGAGCCGGAGGGTAATTAGTGTAATATTAATATAGTGGTATTAATATTGAAATGGCCTATGATGAACACTCCACGAAACGGTCCTCCTAAAGTAGAACGCCCGCAACGTAGACGACAGCCACCTCAGTACTTAGAGGATTACGCTGTCAATAAACTACCTAGCCTTCTACAAACAGTAAACGCAGTAAAAGTAGAAAGTAAAATTATGTCCGACCCTATCAACCAGGATACCCCGACCACAGAGGCCCTAGTGGGTTCTAATGTAACTGACCAAGCTCACGGTGGGGACCAGGAGGGAACTGACACGACTTTACCCCCCGCCAATACCGAAGAAGTAGTCCCCCCAGAGCTCCGGGAGGAAGACAACCCTCCAGAGGTGGAACTCTGCACGGAACAAGATGAGGAGAGCGCCGAGGAGATAGAGCTCCAGGACTCCCCAACGAGTACAGCCAGGAGCGGCTCACCTCTACAAGCGTCTTCCCCCAGCGAGGCGGAGAGGATGCTGTCACAGGCGTTCTTCGCCAGCCTGACAGCCTCTACCGAACGCGATCGACTTCAGGGTGAACGCGATCGACTTCAGGGTGAACGCGATCGACTCCAAACACAGCAACGGAGTGAAGAAGAGCACATACGTCTGGAGCTGAGACGCCTTCAGACGGAAGAGAATATGGCAAGAGACCGGGCCGACACCCAGCGTGCCGCTGCCGGTGCCCAAAGAGAAGCAGATCTCACCAAGCGCGACGCCGAGCGTGACAGACTACAAGGCGAGCGCGACAGACTACAAGCGCACCTAATGGAGCAGCTGATCACCAGGGCAACACCCCCTCCCTCCACAAGGGGTTCCAGAGCCTCGTCAAGACACACGTCAAGGGCACCCTCCCCTAACCGAGCAGGCGACCTTGAACTCGACCACCAGAGAGAGTCTACACCCCCCTCCGAACTCATTCCCCAACCGGTCCAAGTGAGACCCAGCTACAAGGAAGGAACAGCGGACACCGCGAAGAGGCTAAATAGACGACTACAAGATCTAGGTGACCTGGCAGAAGAAGAAGAGGGAGAAGAGGAGAGTCAAGCCCGACAGCAGCACATTACTCCACAGGACCAGGAGGTCCAGTACAGCCCAGACTATACCCCCGCGGCTCTGCGCTACAGACCCCCGACTCGACTCACGGGTGAGCATGACGCACGACCAGTCCCGAGGAATAGCACCTGGACCAGCGGGCCATGGTACCCTGCCAGTACCAGCCCACCGAGAGGCGTAAGAAGAGACTCGCCCAGGAGGCCTCTCTTCCAACGCTCACCGATGTGCCAGCCATCTATGGCGTCATACATTGGCACACCGACGTTTCCAGACTTCACCCATGAGAATCGAGCACAGTACACGGAGCTCCGGATGTGCTTAGAGACAATGATGGTGGATGTCGCTGATGAACGCCACAAGTATGCAATATTATTGAAGCACCTGAAAGTGCCCCGAGCGCACAACATAGCGCTGGCCTATGCCACCTCTACGACCCCATACACCGCGGCTCTAGCAGCGCTGGACCAGAGATATGGACGTATATGGGATTACGTAATACAGGAGATAAGGCATATTGACCGCCTACCCCCAGCAACAGACAATCGCTCACTAGACGACCTGTCTATAAAAGTACAATCCCTGGTAGGGATGCTGGGGGCGCAACGAGAAAAGGGTATGCACGAACTATACGCAAACTCGAACGTCGAGAGGATTTTAGAGAAGCTGCCGCCCGCCCGACAGGAGCGCTTCAGGCGGCAAAGAGACCACCGTGATCCTAACGGTCCCGAGCCATCCCTCCTGGACTTAGCCGACTTCCTGGCGAGAGAAGTCAGCAGCCTACGGCTGGATACGTTCGTGCGGAGCACGCCAAGCTCCAGAGAGGGACCTAGGAGAGTAAACGATGGCCGAAGATCGGTGACTGTCATGCACCAATCAGAATCAGTACCGAGCAGCAAGAACCACAGTACCCCCTCGACGAAAGAGAAGTGGAAGATGGTGTGCCCGTACTGCGAGAAGGAACACTGGTTGTCACAATGTGACCAGTTCAAGAAGATGACCGCTGAAGAAACAAGTCACTGGATAAAGTCCAACAGGCGCTGTTACCGATGTGCGCGCAGTCACATGGCAGCCGAGTGCCGCCTAAAGAAGAGGTGTAGTCGGTGTGACGGAGCCCATCTGGATGTCCTACACGACAGTAACAAAAGAAAGCCTGCACCATCCAACAGCACAAAGGCAAGTGTTATGTACATTGACCCCGCTAGCAGCAGCGGCGCCCAGGTGCTCTTAAAGGTGGTCCGTGTAACACTGAGTTACCAAGACAAGATCATGGACACTTACGCCGTCCTTGATGACGGGTCAGAGAAGACCCTTCTCCTCGCGTCCGCTGCGGCCCAGCTGGGGCTACGGGGGAGCGAGAACCAGATGACTATTCGGACAATAAGACGAGATCTAAAGACGATAAAGGGCGAGAATGTCTCCTTCACTATCGCAGCAAGCGGGCAGCCAGAGAGACGGTACAGGATTACTAATGCTTTCACCAGCCAAGAAATAGGACTATCGCAGTACACCTACCCCATCGCCAAGCTGATGGAGAAATATGTGCACCTGCGTCAACTTCCTATCCCGCTCATAGACGGCGCCACCCCGACCCTGCTGATAGGCTCCGACCATGCAGACCTCATAGTCCCGATAGACCGGGTCCATACAGGACCCAGAGGTTGTCCTGCAGCAGTCGAGACCCGCCTAGGATGGACATTACAAGGCCCCCTCGCCAAGTCTCTTAACCGAACAGCAGCCACTAGCTGCCTCCACTCCAGAGCGACAGAAGGAGACACCACACTCCTGCAGCATGTCGAGAGGCTATGGACACTAGAGACAATGCCCTTTAAGAACGAAAAGAAAGACATTCGTTCTAAGGAAGATATCTACGCTATAGCCCTCCTCGAGCACGGGACAAAGAGAGTCAACGTCAACGGAGTGATGAGATACGCAACTCCACTCCTGAGGCGAGAGGGAATGCCCACCTTTCGTGCTACAAAAGAGGCGACGGAGCGGTATCTATTGAACACAGAGCGGCGCCTAGCCAAAGACCCCGCTCAAGAAGCTGTGTACCGCGCTGAGATTACCAAACTAATCACAGCGGGACACATAAAGAAAATTGACATTAAAGAGGCTGATCAGACGACCGAATCATGGTACGTGCCGCACCACAAGGTCCACCACAACGGCAAGGATCGCATTGTGTTTAACTGCAGCTACCAGATCGGATCACAAAATCTGAATAAAGAACTCTTGGCCGGCCCAACACTCGGCCCCTCCCTACTAGGCGTGCTACTACGCTTCCGCCAGGACAAGGTGGCTATCAGCGGCGACATCAAAGGGATGTTCCTGCAGGTGAGACTAGTGGAGGAGGACAAGCCCCTGCTGCGGTTCCTATGGAGAGAGAGGATCGGAGATGAGCACCCAGCCATCTATCAATGGGAAGTCCTCCCTTTCGGAACCACATGCAGCCCATGCTGTGCTACGTTTGCACTGCAAAAGCACGTCGCAGAGGACCCAGCAGCAGATGAAGAGGTCCAACAAAGTGTGACAAATAGTTTCTACGTGGACAACTGTTTACAAAGCGTCTCGACGCCAGAAGAAGCCGAGGCTCTCCTACTCAAGCTCCGCGCCTCCCTGATCAAAGGCGGCTTTGATCTCAGGCAGTGGGCCAGCAGCGACCCGCAAGTACTGCGCCGCCTCTCCCCCGAGGACAAGGCCGCGAGCAGTGATACCTGGATGGCGACCATCCCAGGAGAAGCCCAAGAAATGACACTAGGACTAGTCTGGCGCTTCAAAACAGACTCGCTCCATTATAGACACAAACCCCTGATCAAGGAGCAGGGAAGGTCGACGGCAATACCGACCACCAGACGGAGTGTATACAGAACACTCGCCAGACAATATGACCCGTTGGGATGTATTCTACCTTACACCACCAGGGCAAAGATGATTGTAAGAGCGCTATGGGACAAAGACCAGGGCTGGGACGATCCCATACCCGAACACCTTGCATCCACATGGAGAGAGTGGGAGACGGAACTCCGCTCACTCCCAGGTGTTAATATACGCCGCAGCTACTTCCCACCCACAGTGAGGCCAGAGACATGCAAGATCGACCTGCACGTATTCAGCGACGCCTCCGAAGTAGCCTACGGTTCGGTGGCTTACTTGCGTGCCCAAGAGGAGGGAGGAGAAATACATACTGCTTTCATCCTGGCTCGCTCAAGAATAGCCCCACGCAAGCAACAATCTATCCCGCGCCTAGAGCTCTGCGCAGCCCTAGCAGGAGCGGAGCTCGCCACGTTAATCCAACGTGAACTCACCATTCCGGTGCAAAGAACAATCTTGTGGTCAGACTCCACGACCGTACTCACATGGATCCGGTCTGATTCGTGCAGATACAAGGTCTTCGTGGGAGTCAGAGTCACCGAGATTCAAGAGTTAACAGAAGTAACCAGCTGGCGGTATGTGGACACCAAACACAACCCAGCTGACGTCATCACCCGGGGAATGTCCCTGGATGACCTCACCCGTCACAACCTCTACAGTGACGGGCCAAAGTTCCTCAAGCTCCCCGAAGAAGAGTGGCCTACACCCACCCCACGGGAGGCGAGTAAAGAGGAGGCAGAGAACAAGAAACCTATGTTCTGTGGGTTGACACACACACTCGTCCCCACAGGCCCGGTTCTAGACGATTGCCTCACCCTAGAGAGTGCGCAGCTAAAGACATTTCTGTGGCACCACCCAGAGGTTCAGCCCACAACTGACATTTCAGCAGCTGACTACGAAGAAGCAGAACTCCTTCTACTACAACGAGCCCAGAGAGACTCGTTCCCCGATGAGCTAGCCTGTCTACAGGGAGCAAAGCCCGTCCCATCAGACAGCAGACTGCTTCACCTGGCCCCCGAGAGCGACGCCCATAATCTCATCAGAGTGGGTGGTCGTCTGCGGAGAGCCCCAGACCTACCGGATGACGTTAAGTACCCGATAGTCTTGAACAGCCGACATAAGGTCACAGAGCTGATCATAAAGAAATACGACGAGGATGTGCACCACGCAGGGGCAGAGAGAGTCTTCGCGGAGATCAGACGTCGTTATTGGATACTGCAAGGGAGAGAAGCAGTGCGGCGCTTCCAGCGAACCTGTCTAGACTGCCGTAAGTGGCGCGCGCAGCCCAGTATACCCCGGATGGCTGACCTACCTCCCTGTCGCCTCCGACTCGGCGACAAGCCCTTTCACTCCACCAGTATGGACTGTTTTGGCCCGCTGTATATAAAGAGAGGAAGAGGAACCGAGAAGCGGTGGGGTATTGTATTCAAATGCATGACCACCAGAGCGATACATATCGAACTCCTTCCAACCATGAGCACAGACTCATTCCTTATGGCCTTCCGAAGATTCACATCACGGAAAGGAAAACCGTCTACATTGTTGTCTGATCACGGGACAAACTTCAAAGGCGGAAAAAGAGAGCTGAGAGAGAGCTTCCAAGCTATGGGCCCAGAACTTAAGACCCACCTCGCTCCATCCCAGATTGACTTCCAGTTTAATCCCCCGAACGCACCTCACTTCGGTGGAACCTGGGAACGAGAAGTACGTTCCATAAAGACAGCCCTGTACGCCGTGCTTGGGGCCCAGACTGTGGCGGAAGAAGTCCTAATGACAGTCCTCACGGAGATCGAGGGAGTATTGAACTCAAAGCCCCTCGGTTACGTCTCAAGTGATGTAGCAGATGTCGACCCAGTCACCCCCAACACCCTCTTGATGGGGCGGCTGGACCCCGCGCTACCCCAGACAATGTACAGGCCTGAAGAAGCGAACGGCCGAAGAATGTGGAGGTACAGTCAAGTACTGGCTGACAAGTTTTGGAACAGCTTCCTACTCCACTACCTACCGTCTCTACAGACCCGCCAGAAGTGGGTAAAAGAGAGAGACAATTTGACAGAAGGAACAGTCGTCATGATCATCGACCAGTCACTACCCAGAGCTATGTGGCCGGCTGGCCGCGTAAGCAAAGTGATCACCGGTGCCGATGGAAAGGTCCGAGCAGCTGAAGTGCTCGTCCAAGGACGGATTTACACCCGACCCGTGGCGAGGCTAATAGAACTGCCAAGGCTCCCTGATACTATTGATGACGACCATGACCCTATGACTTTGTGAGTTGACTGACCCTTACAGCGGACATTGAGTAGTGGACAGTGCGGTTAATCTGTCTCTGCTCAGCTAATTAGGTGGGACTAATTAGGGGGCGGCTGTTGTGAAGGATCAGATTGAACCGAATATATATATTTATTTATGGATATATATTTAATAGTATTTGTATATTGTTTGATATCCCTTGTATATTCCTTGTACGTGTACACGGAATATCCCTTTATTCTACTACAGCCCATAATAGTTCATTCTCTCATTGGACAAGAACCTGGCGCCAGCAGACAGGCCCCTTGAGTCAAGTTCAAAGGTACCGACGAGACATGCCCTTACTAGCCTCAGCTCCGCGCAGGAATACGGCTACCGAAAGCAGAGCGGCACTACTTGTCCACTGTGCATATAAATATGGCGCAAGAAATGTAGAATTCCTCTTAGTCCTTTACCCTTCTACCCAACTAAGTAACAAGACGTGAAGCCTCACCCCACGATACCGCGTGCGGTGTAGTACGGCCTGTTTGGCCTTAGAATAGCAGTGATACCTCGTGCGAATTAATAGCTGAATTGCCAGAGTTTGGCACCGTATTTCTATTAAGTAATAATAGTCTATTATGTATGGTGCATCGTTCGGTTAGAGTTTTAAAGTGAGCAGCACCCCCATCGTTTCCTCGCGTTATCTAGAGTCTTAACCAGGTTGGGCAGACCACGCGTGGTGCTTTCATCCGAGGAGTTCTGGGCGAGGACGAGTGGACCTGCACATTGGATTACCTACCCCGACGACTGCTGAGCCCTATACGGCATGGAATATCTATTTGCTTTGGTGCTTTGATTTGTGGAGCGGATAATCGCCAACACCGGTGAGTGTTGGATTTACCCCGAGAGGAGCCAAGGTGAGACGGCGCTCAGACCAGACTGAGGTCACCTCGCTTCTTCTCCGTTGTGGACCTACAGCTACAGCTACAGCTATCGTCTACAAGAGAGCCCAAGTGTATTCATCTGCGGATCAAGGTTCTACGGGCACTGTGTTCTGTACCTGAATTCTCCCTAGAAATCGTTGACCAGACGGGATACAGCCGACGGCTCTCCTACCCCCCCTACTGGCTTACAACCGGCGGGACCCCTTCAGTATATTATCCAGCTATAATCATTAAGTGACCATCGCTATAATTCCCTAAAAGCCAGGTTGTATACTTGCTTCCTGTGTAACCAGAGATTGGACATTCAGTGTTGATTTGCCTACGAGTACTCATTTGCCTTACAAGAGCATTCAATTCAAATCATAAATGTAATAAGTAATTATTATATGTACCTTTTGCTATATATTAAATATTTGACTATTACCTTTGTGTGGACCTGATTTCATATGTGGGAAAGTGCTCATCATACTTAGATATCGTGTACTGTATGGCCAGTAATTAAAGTACATAAAGCGGTAGTGGTTTAATGATACCATACTTATCAATACAGTCAGGGAATTGTACCCCTCAGTTACAACTAGAATACACACAATAACAAAGGAAGCTCTACATGAAGTGTGCATTTTTAAAACAAAAAGGTAATTAATTATCAGGTCTATAGTAAGGTAATGAAACGGTTCCTTCTCTTAACAGCTCAAGTGAGGGTGAAGTTCAGTGCAGGGTCCGGGAGACGAATATCCGATGTTCCACTTCACCATAGAGTAAGCTCTTACTGTAGCATCCCTGGGAGAGTGATGGATGGACTCCTTTACTGGTGTTTCATGAATGTTTATTTTCATTTCATAACGTAAGAGCTGAAGTGAAAAGACAAAGAAAGACAAAGAAAAGATACTCAGATATATATACAATATATATATATATATACACAGATATACATTAGATATACATAAGTGCCACATTCACATTGTTCAATAAGCTAACCTAACACTTGACACAAATGGCTTCCAAAAACTGTGACATAGCCAAATACATAAATGAATACAAATATAAAATAAACAGCCCATATCACTAAATAGGACAATTTGACATCCCAGTACCTTGTCCTCTCTCTCCAACAGGGGGCTTAACCATAAACCACGTGAACGTCTTCTTTCCGGATCTATAAGCAAACAAAACTCTTAAAATGCTGGTACTCGGGGGCGCCCTCGTGGCGCATACCATAGTGCCTCGAGTCGCGCACCTACGCGGCCGACCCGGGTTCGATCCCAGCTCCCGTCGTTATTTGTCGCATGTCGCATTTGACCCATGAATGAATACATGGGTCGGGAAAGATAGTTAGCTCAAAGCTATTCCGGCCAGTTTATCAACTTCCTGTCATTTAGAAATATGATTTTATAGTGAAAATCATTACCAAAATGTCCGGAAAAACCTAACGGGAGCATTATAGACGGTCATACAAATGTACAAATGCTATAAGGTGGCAAGAAATGCACTATAAACAATACTTTGCGGCGTCGTTTCTTGCGCTAGCCTCTTGTTAGCCAGCATTAGCCTTAATAGCTTTGAGCTAAGGATCTTTGCCGATGCATAAAGTATTGTTTATAGTGCATTTCTTGCCACCTTATAGCATTTGTACATTTGTATGACCGTCTATAATGCTCCCGTTAGGTTTTTCCGGACGTTTTGGTAATGATTTTCACTATAAAATCATATTTCTAAATGACAGGAAGTTGATAAACTGGCCGGAATAGCTTTGAGCTAACGGATCTTTGCCGATGCATTCCATTCTAAACGTAACGTTAGTTGTTCAAAACATTACCCGTCTATATAATTTGTTCCTCAACGTTATATAGACGGGTCATGTTTTGTAAACTAACGTTATGTTTAGAATGGAATGAATACATGGGTCGGGAAAGATAGTTAGCTCAAAGCTAATCCGGCCTGTTTAACCACTAGCTTCTGCCAGCTAATGCTGGCTGAGCAAGGAAACTAACAGTAAACGTTTTTACATGAAATACAGCCCAAAAACCCTGCTGACAAACGTTTGCTTATTAAATACATTCTATACTATAATAATACAAACGTTTCATTGCCTCTCTGTGACGACAAAGTTGTTTAAATAAGGGGAGAAAAGTAGCTAAAACCAATGTATTTGGATGGGACAGGAAGTGCCATTGGCAACCGGAAGTCAGCCGGAAATGGCTACATTCAGATTGTGCAAGTGGAGAATTCCTCACAGTACAGGACTAACTTTAGGTTGTCAAAACACGAACAAAAGTGAGTTCAAACCAAATATTAAAACCATAGAAAGTGCACAGCAGTTACCTTGTAAACCATTTCCAAATAACAAAAGAATAACGAAGATATTCACGGAGATTTCTCTTTCCTTTTAGCTGTAACCTAAACTTTCATTTTTATCCGTCAAGCTGAGCTCATGCTCGCGGTAGCTGCTTCCGGTTAGCTGCGTCCGGTTAGCTGCTTCCGGTTTGGCTGTGCTTCAAAATAAAGGTTCCCTATCACACACAAACCGAATGACTCTACCTGGAGGGTCGTTTACAGCGACAGCCTAACAGACCAATAGCGCTGCTGTACTTAACAACAGGCTGCCTAGTGGTACATGTAGACATTAAAACCCTTATAACTACCTTGTTTCAACCAAAAATGCAGTTGTAGCTGGTCCATCAAAGTCTCTCCGACGATTAAACCCATTTTCGTCTTGTAAGGCGTCCATTTGGATCAAGGAAATAGCTTTCTGCACGTCAAAACTCCATTGTAGTGGATGAGAAGTAGGGGAAAGTTACCTTCAGTGACGTCACAGCACTGATAGCGTCTGATAAGCTTTTTGATTGGCTCCATACATGTTATTCGTGCATGGACATTTTTAACCCTTTCTGAGTGGAATTTCCGGTCTCAAATGGAATAAAATAATGAATGAAATTAGATACCAATGATGTAAACTACCCATAATTGAAGAGTAGGGTTTAACCAGCGGTGCGTTACTGATATCAACTGTGATTGCACGCACGCTAATGGCGCCACGTGCACGTGCGCTCCCGGCGCGTGCACGCGCTCCCGCGCATGCGCATAAATGTCCCCTCGCTTGAGCACAGACTAAAGACAGTGCCTAATTGCCACTATGAATGGAATGTAACACATATCATTCACAAGTTCGGTGTGAATGTATCTGAGAACGTATTTAACACACCTGACGACCGGCGCTATTGATATGCAAAGTAGCCCAGGTGGGTGTGCGAGTTGGCGAGTGCAACGCATTCCTGTGTGCACGCGCTTCTCCTCAAATCTTACTCTGCACGGAGTGCAACCCCGTCCCATGACCAACGCATGCCTGGGTTTAACCTGCAAGTGGGCCTTTAAATTAATCTGCTCTACTGGAACACTGTGCAGTACTCGAGCTCAAACAGTGAGAGGCAGCAACACGCTGGCGGGTGTCTAGATGGTAAAGGAAGCAATAGTATGCAACTGCAGAGCGTCATAGCCAGCGGCGCTCTCAAGTCCGGGGGTCTGAGGACCGGCGGTCTGGGGACCGCTCAGCAGCGCCACAGCAGTATTGTACAGCCAGTAACTATACTTTTGCTCACACAATATCTTGAATGAATGAGTTTATTTATTTCGAACATAAATTGAAAATAAATAATAATAAAAAACAAGTAAGTAAACAGATTAAAAAACAAACAAGCAGTTCATGTATAATATTGTAAAATAGCTTAGACATAGCCTACTTGCATAGAATAGTCATGTATAATAATGTATAATATTGCTGGCTGTACAATACTGCTGTAGGCCTATAATACTGCTGTTCATATCCAGTATGTACACATATTTACATTAAACATAATATTAACCATTCCTTAATTACCATCATACGTACCCACCACATCACATAGACTGTAGTGTATAGCATATAGCAAAAGTATACCGTTACCTATATATTTATGTAAATAAGTAAGGCAATTGAAATATAACAGAACTTGCAGCATCATATTGTTAATTTTGTTGTCAAAATCTGCAGTACGGCTCAATACACACAATTGTTGGGAGGATGCAGATCTGTCTTGTTTACATCAGGGTCCCCCATTTGCAATTCATCATAAATGTACAGTTCCCTCCCCCTTGTATATATTTACTGTTAGGATCTCTGTTTACACAATGGGGACGAACAACGGAGATCTCCGTGTTTCGATTCCACCCGTTGTGGACAGAAGCACGGATAAATCCGTGGCAAGTTGTTATTGCTTTTATTCCATTTTAATAACCTATTCAAGGTCGCTGAGCGGCACTGCAGATGTACCCTACTCTTTGAATTCGACAAAGTGCAATACCGGCCAGATCCTCTTAGGGGCGCTATCGCGATAATGCAGTGTTCCCTGTGGCCAAACGGTGGATTTTTTTTTTTTTTTTTTTACTTTCAATGGAGTTTTATGTTAGCTCGATTCTGGATCTGCAGCCTGTAGCTTGGATTACGTTTTGCATCCCAGATTTCACCATGCAATAAGGGGATTTATCATCAGCCAATGGGCATACCCCCCCCCCTTTTCATGCATACATGCGTGAGGATCGTGCCGATCATATGCAGTTTGAGTTTTAACTGGAGCGTATCTATAACCGAAATGCCATTGGATTTAACGTTATTAGCTATTAGCCCATTATCTCGGCTTCCAGGAAATATACTAGACCAAATCCGGTATAAAGCTTATATTCACGGCGCTATAAAATGAGAACGTATTGATGACATTTTTTTTTCTTTAAGCCATTTTGAAGGGACGGTTTATGGTCTCAATTCACAATGAGAATGGACAGATAGCAATACTATAAAGTATAGATTTAGCTCTACAAACAGCCCCACGTCTGTTTACATTTCCCGGTCCTCTTGAAATTAATTAGACTCATCCCAGTGGCCGCGAAAGTGCTGTATATTTGCATATCTTGTATGTCACAAATGTAATAGTACTGCATATATGTATGTCATAAATGTCATGATTAGTTTAGATTAGATGATTAGATTAGATTTTTATATCTGTATATGTATGTCATAAATGTCATTATGAATTGAAAATGGGGGACCCTGATGTAAACAAGACGAAAGTCTTTCTCTGGTCTGCATCCCCTTAACAATTGTGTGTATTGGGCTGTACTGTACTGTACCCATTCTGCAATCTGTTAATTAAAGTTTAAATAAACGCATTCATTCAAGATATCCGGCCTCGCTCGACTCCAATAGGGTATATCTGCAGAGCCACAGAGCCCAACGTCTGGGGGGGCTTCGTGGCGTGGACGGGTTTGAGGCGGGGCTTCGTGGCATGGACGGGTTTGAGGCGGGGCTTCGTGGCATGGACAAGTCTTTGCACTACTGCGCATGCGGATGAGGGGGGGGCTCTCTCGCTCGCTTTCTCTCTCGTTTACGACATACACAACTTTCGTCTTGTTTACATCAGGGTCCCCCATTTTCAATTCATCATAACATGACATACAGATAGACAGTAATGTTACATCTAGACATTTATGACATACCAGATCTACAAATATACTAGACATTTATGACATACCATATCTACAAATATACAGCACTGTTTGTGATACAAAAATAGTAGAGTATATATAGTAATAATAGAGTATATACATTTGAGGGGGAATAAACTGTACATTGGAAGAGGTCTACAAATATACAGCACTGTTTGTGATACAAAAATAGTAGAGTATATATAGTAATAATAGAGTATATACATTTGAGGGGGAATAAACTGTACATATACAGCACTGTTTGTGATACAAAAATAATAGAGTACATTAACCTGGCACACAACATACTTGTTCACATGTCATTTTTCTCACATACAGTAGACCCCCCAGTACTTTGTGAAGACGAAGATGTACACAGCTGTACCCATAGATATATATATCTAGTGTTCTATAGATATCTATGGCTGTACCCGCACAGTGCAATACTCCAATTCAGCCATTGGGTGGGTGGCGCTGCTGAGCGGTCCCCAGACCGCCGGACCTGAGAGCGCCGCTGGCTCTGCGGCTCTGCAGTTGCATGCTTCTCAAAGGAAGAGGAAGTGGTCGTCGCTACTTTGTGAAACTAGTTTGAATCAAATCAAACGATTCAGAACTGAACTATAGTCAATACCATCAAAAACATGGACGGTCGAGGCTACGGCTCTGGTAAATACAAACTTCTATGCTAAAGTACATTTGTAATCTATTATCTTTAATAGAGGGTCACGTTAGATTATCTGTATTTAACAAAAGGTTGAAATGCTAGCTAACGTTACCTAGCCGGCTAATGCTAATAGCAATTGCTTCGTGCTGATAGTTAGCGGGTAGCCGTGCAACGTAGCGTTTGATAGCAGCTTTGTTCAGAATTTGCCACAGCGGGTAGCTAACAAGCTAAATGGCGCACATTTATTTAGTTAAGTTAGCTACTGTGAACGGTGGTTAGCTAACGTACGTTGGCTATTCACGTTAGCGGATACACCTAGTTACACCTCATTGTGCTGAACTGAACTCTAGTCAATACCACCAAAACATGGACGGTCGAGGCTACGGCTCTGGTAAATACAAACTTCCATTCTAAAGTACATTTTAATCTATTGTCTTTCATAAGAGGGTCACGTTAGATTATCTGTATAACGTAAACAAAATGTTGAAATCGCTAGCTAACGTTACATAGCCGGCTAATGCTAATAGCTTCGTGCTGATAGTTAGCGGTTAGCCGTGCAACGTAGCGCATGATAGCAGCTTTGTTCAGAATTTGCCACAGCGGGTAGCTAACAAGCTAAATAGCGCACATTTATTTAGTTAAGTTAGCTACTGTGACGTACGTTAGCGGATACACCTAGTTACACCCCATTCTGCGGTTGGTGGATCAGGAAGAAATGTTATCTAGACCAATGTATTATTATTATAGGCCAGTGTTTTTCAACCTCCATGTGAAGGACAGCCAAATTGATACCCATTACATTAGGTCTCCGACCCTCGTCTAATTAGATTAAGATATCGGGGACCGCCGCCCCGTCTGAGAATAGCTTTGTTATAATTCATTGCACTTGATAGGGTGCAGGGTGTGTGTGCTGCAGGTCGGGTTGCCACCTTTGACGAATAGAAATAAGGGACACCTATCATCGAGCGTGCGCGTAGCGCGCCCGAGAATTATTTTGGGCGAAAATGGGCGGATTTTGTTACTTTATTTCGGTTTTAGGGTTATGTTATTTAATTATTTTGGGGAGCCATCCCCCCAAACTCATGAAATGCATAGAAATATATATATGAAATCTATATAAAACAATCTGACATTTATATTAACACTTTGATTGCCATGTGTTAAATTCATGATATACCATCCCTTGCCAGCTCTATTTAACATGGAGAAGTTCCCCTTCTTTGCAGGGCTATAACTTTTTAAATTCTATTGCTAGATTGCCATTATTAGGGCCCATTCAATGTCCTATATGTATTGTTCATGGTGTAGCAACGTTAAACTTTTTCATTCACATATTCATACTAAAATATGGTCTAAAGTATAAGTATGTTTTCATCTCTTTCTGCAGCTTTCTCCAGAACGTGATTTATAGCCCCAAATGCATTATATTGATGATCAAATACAGTTTGGTAGGAATCTGTGCGAGATCAAAAATTTCAACTGGATGTACTTCTAGGAGTTACTACACGTCATCTGATGTTGACCGGATGGGCGAGGGGGCATTTATAATTCCGTGGGCAACGTTATACCATTCATCTAATGTGGGTCATATGTTCATCATAGCAGTTTATATCGAACACGGTAATACTACACGCTAAAACTCACCCCAGTCTCCTCGGGCCGCTGGGCGATCAGCGTGGAGTAGACAGTTTTCCATTATGGGATGTCGAAATACCCGATCCATTTCCAGGTTGTATAATAGTATATACGTCCAAATCATGTTGTTTTTTCGAGTTATTTCCACCGATCGATGTTCACTGTGTGAAGACAGAGTCTCTCTAACATTAGCGAGTGCCCGGACCACATATGGAGTGAGTCCTGCTGGTTCAAAGGTTGACATCCGGTTTCGATCTGCCGATCGGCCACCAGATGGCGCTCTTGAACCGCTAGAGGGTTGAGAGGAGATCAGCACTGTGTGTCAAGGCTGCGGAGGGGAAATATGTTTTCGGCAGTTAAAGTGTTAAAAAGAGCTAGCCCCCCAAACCCCTAAAATACATAGAAATCTATGCATTTTGGAACAGTTACTATATATAGTCAAGAAAGCATTTAGTCATACTTAAAGTTTAAAGTGCTTTATTTGCATTTAACATTGTTTAAATAAATTGGCTGAACTATAGCCTCAACTTGAGCATAATACTGTATGCATATAAAGTGCTGTAAAAACAAAGCCTGGGAACACTTTTACTGAAAGAGGACAATAATACAATGAAACACTTGTGTGACCCAAATTAAAAGATTAATAAAAAATTAAGTGCAAAGAAGAGTAGGCTCCTGGCTGCCAGGGCAGGTAAATAGAAATACTGACATCTAGTTAAAACACAACCAGATTAATAAGATGTAATATCCCATACCGAATCAATCTCGGGAGATGTTTCAGTCATGAAGAACTGTGAGTGCCACCTGTGCTTGTGTCCTTTGCTGTTCTTATATTTCTGGAATGTTGTTCTCCTGATGCATGCTGTTTGAGATCAGTCAGTCCACCATGCGCCACAGAAAACACACGCCTACATACTTTGCAGTTTGCTTTGTAAACATCTCCACTGACGCTATCAAGCCAGTGGTTTGCCTCTTCCCACTCGGGTCTGTATTTCTGGAGGCGTTTTGTCTTTTTAGGACGCGGTGGAGTCACAGTGTCTGCTGTAGACATTTTCAAAGCGTCTTCGAAAAGAAATCATGCAGCGCACAGAGGATTGGCACAACGGCACAGAACTCTTCTTAGCAACGTGAAAACGCTAATTCTCATTGGTCGGTGAGCTGCTGAGCGCACGCCCATCATACCAGAGTTGCCAAGTCTGTTTATTTCCCGCAACTTTTGGACACACTTTTGCTTGTTTTTGTAGGTCGGCTCACTAAACTGGCAACCCTAAAATACGGGACAAAGGGCGTCCCGTATAGGGGTGGGACGATACATCGATCCAGATCGATATATCGATCTATTATCAATAATCAAATAGGATCGATGCAACGTAAAAAGATAGATTCATATTGCGATGCCGATACTTTTGAAAATCCGGCGACGTCATCGCCCCGCGCCCAGGGTACAAAATAGTTACACGCCCAGCGCCACTGGCTTGTAGATTTAATGTTTGGCCCAGGGTTTCCGTTAGAAAAAATTGTTGCCGGTCTCCGTGACCTGCAAGATTTCAACTACCGGACAAATGAGATTAATTCCGGTCATAGTTTATTGAGCTTTAAAACAATTGATAGGCAGGCTCATGTCATCCTCAAGGCATGTAGATTTATAATATTATTACTTAAAACTAGGCTACTTTTGCGTATACAGTCATTAATATATTCCAAATAAAATAAGTCCCTCGATACTCCGTCTCCGTGCTGCTGCTGACTTGAAATAAAATAGACCGCGTATGTGGCAGTCGGTCCGACACTAAACAGCAGTCTGTTATAATCACATTTTTATGAGCTAACGAATTCCGTTATATTGGACATTTGTATTAATTATATCAAGCGAAGAACTGAGAAAGCAGAGACACGGCAACATTATCGTGGTTTGCGTGACTACTCTCTCCACCTCAATGTCACGCGGTCGAAAAGGGCGCTTGTCTATTGGACAGTGGAAATGTGTGTGTGGCTGCGATCCTGTGTGTGCGCGCGCGCGTGTGTGTGTGTCTGTGTGTGTACTGCGGAGCCCAGATCAGCGGAGCCGAGTTTTGACATGGCATTGATCCATTGTTCTATTGAAGCACATTACCATTACCACCATCCTCTCGCTAAACAACTTGTAGACCACAGTGTTTTTATGAGTGCCCACAAGTAGCCGTTTTAATAATATAATAAGCCGCGCGCCTCGGTAATAATAATAAGCCGCGTTTTTTCTTCCTTCTTCCCAAGATGCACAGACATAGATAGAGAGAGAGAGAGAGATAGATAGATAGATAGAGAGATTAGATGCAGTGTGCTTGTTTTGCAGTGAGTGCTGCGAGCAGTGGTAATAATAATCACTTCCTATATTTGGTTCGCGTTTGGTCCGATGAAGCGAACCGAGACCTACGTTTTTAAAGCTCTCGCTGACAACGTCGTTGTCATTATTAGAAGCAACGAGGAAACAAATGTAATGATCGTTTCGTTCATCGCATAGGCTATTTAATTTTAGCCTATTTTAATACAATTCAAATAATCAAATTGTGCTTAGACTCAGGGAATTATTTTCACCGGACATTAAGACCGGAGAAATTAAATATGTCGGACTTCAAGAGATTTTGCCGGACAAATACCGGTAATTACCGGCTAACGGAAACGCTGGTTTGGCCGTCATAAATTAAGGTCTGGGCGCCATCTGGCGGCCAACAAAATCCACTGCATGGGTCGGCATTAATATGACGCGGGAGTGGTGAGTTGAAACGAAAGTGAAACTGTGTGTGTGTGTGTGTGTCTTTAAATGTAAATGAGATGCGCTCTGCTCGAGGTCATGGTGAGTTGAAAGTGTGTGTGTGTGTGTGTGTGTGTGTGTGACTTTAAATGTAAATGAGATGCGCTCTGCTCACGATGTCAAGTTTGTAACATGAGACGCACATGAGGTCTTACATCACCCTTTAGCCTACAAGAAAACGCTGCAATCGCGTTTTTGATTGTGCTCTGATATTTTACTATTTCGCATTTGACCAAATATGTGGAGAGGCATATTCCCTGCAACAGGTTCAAAGATAACTTCACATTTATTGGCAATTCGTTTCCTTATATCGCTTCCTCCAGGGTTCCTTCCAACTTGTGTTGACAAAACACCTGGGCTGCTCAGCTACGGGGAATCAGCGCTCTCTCTCTAGACTAGAAAGGTGCACTCAGTAGAGCACAGATGTCCACCAGGGCGGCAGCCACACAATAATAATAATAGATTGGATTTGTAATGCACTTTTGTGCTACACTACATGGTTAAAACAGTTAAAAAAATAGAAATAAAATAATTATTAGTAAAACAAATAAAATAAAATACAGAATAAAAATAAGATAAAAATAGAACATAGTTAATTAAAAACATAGTATAAACAGACAATTTAAAAACAAAAGCACAATAAAATTAAAATAAAAAGCTAACAGTCAAAGGCCTTTTTGAACAGGTAGGTTTTCAGTAGAGTTGTTCCGATACCGATACCAGTATCGGAAATGCCGCCGATACTGCCTAAAATGCTGGTATCGGTATCGGCGAGTACACGTAAATTCTAGCCTCCGATCCCATGATGTAATTTATCTCCTGCCGAGTCCTGCGGAGAGTGAGGATTATAAAATGAACATGTTTTAAAGTGTGATGCTGTGTCATTTTAACAGCAGATACACTTTCTTAAATTCCATTGTCCCCGACAGTGCGGTGTGACGGGGAGCTCGGACGGGAATCGGGATGTGTTTGGCTGGTGTTATGATAGCATTAGCTGGAAAGATAGCTAGTTGGAACAACATCCGCTTTAACGTTACATCAAATCAGATGATCGCCTGTCCTTTCTCCAGGACCTAACACTGTCCGTGACCGTCTATCAACAATAATGCACCCACGGTGAATTGTATTTAAGTTAAGTAGCTACGGACTAGCGTTAGCTGACTATTACTAACGTTATCAAATGTCAATGCGGGAAGACGAGCTAGGTCAGTTAGCTTAGCTTGATAACGTTACCGTGTCTAAAGTTGGTGCATAATCCAGCAATAATGGCTGCAGACCTGCAAGCAAAGTACAGCAAGTGCCAAAGGATAAGAGTCTGAGGCGGAGTTTCAAAAGAGAATGTTGAATATTTATTTTGCATCAAAAATCACAACATGAACGTTCTATCTGCCACTAGCTTACAGACTGAATAGGGTATATCTGCAGAGCCACTGAGTAGCGAGTGCAACACCGTTTAATGTCCGTGTGGATCATTGGAGTAGGGTATATCTGCAGTGCTGTAGCCCATACTCATTGATTAATGATACTAATACAAATCTATACAATCACCTGTTGTTGAATAAATACCATTACTTTCTAGTTATTACTAAAACACAGTATAACAGTAATTTATATAATTTTTTTTTTTTTTTTTTTTTTATGCACTGGTATCGGATAAATATCGGTATCGGCCGATACCCAAAGCTTAGGTATCGGAATCGGATCGGAAAGGGAAAAATGGTATCGGAACATCTCTAGTTTTCAGGCCTGCCTTCTCTCTCTATCTATCTATCTACCTCTCTCTCTCTCTGTTCAATGATTTAAAGTGGCCAAACGTTACAATATAAATACTAATTGGATTTTTGGCTGGTAAAAAATCTGCCCGGCTAGTAGTTTTTAAAATCTACCAGCCAAATGGCTGGTAAGTCAAAAAGTTAAGTTTGTTCCCTGCCCGCGCGCAGTGTTGTGAAACTCCGTTTAACATCAACAGCACACAGCAGTAGCGTCTAGAGCAGGGATCGGCAATAGGCGGCCCGCGGGCCGACATTGGCCCGCCAGCAATAATTTCTGGCCCGTCAGATTATTTTGAGAATATGATATTTATGTGACGCGCGGGAAATATTCACTCGGGACGCCAGGGTGTCTTTTATTGTGAAGCTGTATCTATCTACCGGTAGTCATCATGTCTGTCACTATAGCCAATTGAAATGCTAGAAATGGTCACGTGGACTGGGAGAACCAATGGAATAGTCCCACCGGGCCTGTGTATATTTCCCGAACGCACGTTCACTTCCGCGTTCGAGATGCGAGCGAGTTAAAAAGAAAACGGGGAAATATAACGCTTCTTTTAATAAACAGGAGCAATACTTAAAATACGGGTTTATCGCAACAGGTCGGTGATTCTTGCGTGCCGAGCCGACGTCCTCTCTGCATAATATGTGGCGACAACAACAACAACAACGAGGCAATGATGACAACTGTGTTCAAGTTGGCAGATAAAGTTCAGATAAAGCATTCAACGCCAATCTGGAATTGGAGGGCGGCGAGTGGATATGACATGTTTCAAACATTAGCAGGGATTTTGGAGGACTTAACAACAAACAAGGTATGGTGAGTCGTGTTTTCATGCATTTTGATCTGTGTTCATCACACGCCGCTGTGATCTGCAACAGCTGATCTGCTGTTCATGATGAATGAATGAATGAATGAAAACTTTATTTAACAGATTGCAGAATGGGTTATGGGTACAATACAGTACGGCGCAATACACACAATTGTTAAGGGGATGCAGACCAGAGAAAAACGTTTGTCTTTTTTCAATATCAGTATATTAAATTAGCCATTGTTTTTTATCCTGGCCCGCCAAGCAACGGCTTGGGGAAAATCTGGCCCGCGGCGAAAACTAATTGGCGACCCCTGGTCTAGAGCGTTACTAGAGCAAGACTAGTGTGCCTATTCTGTGACCCAAAACATGTCCCTGCTGTTTTATTCCGCAACGGGTCCAATGCATCTAACCTGCTTTGCAATCCTCGCCACTCCATTATGCCCACATTGCGTTAAAGATCGAAGATAACGTTACGTTAGCGTAAGCCAGTGTTTCTCAAAGTGGGGGGCGCGCCCCCCAGGGGGGGCGCAGAGGCATGACAGGGGGGGCCTTGAGATTTATTTTAATTTTTTTTTTTTTTTTTTGGATTACAGAAAATGATCACTAAAGTGCTATCTGTTGCAGCTGCACTGTTCTCCATGAAAATACCATTTCTCAAAATCTGAAAATCATTATTTAATAAAACACAGAAAAGGATCACCAAGTTACTCTGGATAAAAAAAACCTTTACAGACAACATTGAGACAAAGCTTCCTGACACATCTCCATCCAAACTCTTGAAATCTCATCTGATACCACCTAGAGAGCTAGTTTCAGAGTGTGGTGCTGAGTACCAAGTATCTCATGATGCAGCAGTTAAGGTGTTTATACCATTCAGCACCACATACAGTATCTGTGTGAAGCTGGCTTTTCATCCATGACGGCTCTGAAAACAAAATATAGGGCCAATTTGAAAGGTCACGATATTGGTGTTATTTCAATAAATTTAAACATGGCCCATTTCATGACTATTTTGTTGGGGGGAGGGGGGGGGGCCCAAAATATTTTTGTCGAATCGTATCGTGGCAGACTGTGTGATATCGGACAATATCGTATCGTTGTCCAAAGAATCGATATTGTATCGTATCGTGATGAAACTGGTGATTCCCACCCCTAGTCCCGTATCAGTTCAATACAGAACGCGTCTTTTAGTTTCCAATTACGGGACGATTCCCTAGGGCTGGGCGATAAAACGATAACGATGACTATCGCGATAAATTATTTCCTCGAAATAAACATGAAACGTGGTCGCAAAGTTTCGATATATCGCTTTTCCAAGCTTGGATATCAGCACACGCACTAACAACCAATCAGTGAAGGAGATAGCCGACAGTGAAGGAGACCCGCGGTGCACCACTGGGTAGAGAGGTAGGACTCTAGTAGTAAACAAGGCTGGCTAGGATAACTAGCTTGCACGGCACTATTTTATATATTTACGTGCCGAGTATGTGTGTGGCGTGAATTCTGAGGCCACGTTTATAGTAGGGCTGCACGATTTTGGGAAATAATCTAATTGCGATTATTCTGACAGATATTGCGATTTGCGATGCGATTATAACATATTAAAAAAAAAATTACAAGAAGAATGTTGCTGCTTTCTGTAGCAGGGCTGTACGCTAAGCTTTTTCATTAGGGGCACATTTTTTAATAACAATTTTACCATTATAGTGAAAAAAAAATATGTTCCTGCCTCATTACTGTGGTCCTTTTATTTAACATTTAAGTGCTTTTGTTGTCAGGTTTGTATCTTTTATAATGAACCAACTGAACTTCGTATTACCACAGCTGCAAACATTTCTTCTTTCATTGATAACGGTGTATTAACAGTGTTCATAGTCAGTATCTGCTGCACACTGCAACACAGCTCTAAGACATACACTAAATCATGCTCTCTGTTTCTCTTTCTCCCTCTCTCTTCCACACACACAGTCTCACACACACACACACACACACACACACACACACACACACACACACACACACACACACACACACAGCTCCCTCCCCGGGCCCCTGTAAGGTATTGGCTTGTGTTGCTACACGGACACATTTGTATGTTGCACCATGGTACTTCCTGGCTTACAGAGTACAGACTAGTAAACAAACACTGACTCCGTCTCTTATTATATGTGAACTAAAGAGTACAAGGTTTACACAACAGCCCACACCCCTTGTTTGATTGTATTTGTACCTGTACTACCTGCTGTCAGCTGTTTATCTCTCTCTGTGAGCTTGATTAGCTAGCGTTAGCTCACGTTAGCTAGCGTTAGCTCCGCGGCTAACCCTGAACTAATCAATGACTAGGTTCTAAAGCATTTCGAGTAGTTTTCACTGCACATAGAACTAGAAGTAGCCAAACAGCGGGAGCATTTCGGGAGTATATAACCAAAACCCAGGCAATTTCGAGCCCTTGGCTTGCCTTAAGGCAGTGGTTCTCAAACTTTTTACACCAAGTACCACCTGAGAACGTAGCTGGCTCTCCAAGTACCACCATATGACCGGCGTTAAAATACAGTCTATTCAGCTATGCACAGTTCACGCAGGAGGCAAATGTATTCCTAATACCATTATTTATTGTTAACTTTTGTCAGACACAGCCACAATGTACAAAGGGATAGCACTAGAACTAGCAAACGCTTCCACACAACTCATACAATGCAAGGGGCATTGAGAACATAATAACTAACATTCTCACATAGCAAGTGAGAAAATTAAGAACAACTGTATTTCAGCAAATGTACTTAATTCTCTCTATCTCTCTCTCTCTCTCTGTCTCTGTCTCTCTCTCTCTCTCTCTCAAGCAAGCATAGCAAGCAATTGTCCGTCATTCTCTCTCACACTCACACACACACACACACACACAATTATTTTGTTACAAAAACTTAATTTCCTGCATTCTGGTGCAGGAATTTTTGAATTTTTACCCTTTAAATGCCAGTGTTTGTGATGGGCATCACAAATTATTGTAAAAAATAAAATAACTCATATTCAAAAGTAAATTTTTCTGGGGGGGATTATTACAGGCTAGGCATGTGTCAATGATTAGCAGCAACACATATTTTGATGGATTTTTTGTAATGTCAGATTTAACACCAACTATTTTCAGAAAAGTGGGAGTATTTCATTTTTTATCGGACATTACAAGAAATCTAACAATAAATGGTTATGATCAGGGCTAGGGATGTCCCGATCCGATCACGTGATCGGAATCGGCGTCGATCACGTGCTTTTCAGAGTATCGGGGATCGGGAAAAAATAATAATAAAAATCGGCAGTCAAAAAAAGAAACATTTTATTCAACAAACATGACCATGTCCACGTCTTAAACTCATACGGAGGCCTTAGTTTTGGTTTTAAATTACATATAATATATCATCATTAATGTATTTATTGTCACACAGAGCAGAATAATTATCCACAACAAACACATTCCCCTTTAATTTTCACCGTTGCAACAAACATTCCCTTTAATTTAGACGCTACACGCTACACGCGACCACATTGAATTGATCACAACAACAACACGTCGCTCCCGAAACACGGTTAATATCCACTGACTTGAGCAGCTAGACTTAATGTCAGAGGTTTGGAACTAAGCATTTTAAAATATAAAGTCAAGCCAGTTGCAATGTTTGCAAGGAGGAGATTCCGCGTGGAGGAAAAACTCATGAAGCAGCAGGCTGGAGGCGAAGTTTTCAGACTAACTTTTCAACTGGAGGATAGGATAACGTTACGTGACTGAGGATTATCGTCGCCGTTTCAGACCAGAATGGACCATTACGTAAGTCGAACACTGAATGTATACTAATGTGCAAACATATATTGAAACTTTTAATATTTCTCATATGAAGCAGAAGCACATTTCTCAGGGTGAATGTAATAACAAAAGCCTCCGCTCTCGCGCCCCGGACTATTATACTAGGCAACTATTATACTGGGCTTGTCTTGCTCTGCCAGTTTCTGACAAAAATGCGTCAAAATTGATTACTAATGTGAAAGATCGGATCGGAAACGATCGGATCGATAGATATTTAAAATCACATGCTCGGGATCGGATCGGAAGCAAAAAAAGGCGATCGGGACATCCCTAATCAGGGCTGAAGTTGAATTAAAGATTTATGACTGTTTAGACTGCATTACTCTCTGTCACAGTGATCTCCTGGTTGTTCCCCACTTAGATTATCTAACTATCGCGCTGCCTCAACCAGAAACACTGGCCTGGCCTGCTTCTAAGTTCAGTGGCCTGACTGTAATTTTTTTTTTTTTTTTTTATATTATATAGCTTTTTTGGAAATGTTTTCAAGTACCACCAGCAGTACCACCAAGTACCACTAGTGGTACGCGTACCACAGTTTGATAACCACTGCCTTAAGGAATCAAATAGTCTGCCATTAGCTACATGCTAACATGCTAACGTTATAACGGTCGGGAAAACCTGGCAGCGATAAGGGAATTGAAAGTCACAGGCACGCGATTCCAGGTGCCTGTGACTTTCTATGAAGAAATTAGCTATGAAGAAACTTTACTTTTCTTCATAGCTAAATCAGACAGTCAGCCAGTCTATCAGAGTGAGTGCTCAGCCTTGGATAATTTAGGAGTGAAATGCGAATGCAAGGCTTGAAATAACTACTCGCAAGCCCGCCCAAATATTATTTACCAATCGCAACGGCCAATTAAAGGGGCAATTCGCGATAATCTCATCGCAGTGTACAGTGCTGTGTAGTCGGGTCCCAACTGCAAAATTACTGTATTACCCTGTATTATACACTTTTACTATCATGTAGACTATTCTGCTTTGTGTTTACATGTGATGTATTGTATACATGCACATTTATTATGTTCTTGTGTGATGTATCGCACATTTTATTGCTGTGTGATGTATTGCAAATGTTATTGCTGTCATCTTGGCCAGGTCTACCTTGCAAAGGAGATCTTGTATCTCAATGGGACTTCCTGGTTAAATACATTTTTTTTTTTTAATTGCAGGCTTGGCGATTTGATAATTGCATCATTCCAAATCGCGATTTCGATTAAAAAACGATTAATCGTGCAGCCCTAGTTTATAGTAGTGTGGGGTATACAGTGGACGTCATTTCAATATATTGGGGCGGAAGAGTGTATTTTAGGGTAATATTTAGTACATTGTCTGTCATGAGATACTCCGCTTGTCGGCTAACTGCTAACGTGCGCGGACTGATGACGACATCAACATTCGCAGCAGCAAAACAAGTCTATTATATATATCTATGCTATTAATAGCCCGTCCATCGGCGCCGGGCATAAGAAGTTAATTAAACTTGACAGACATTATATCGACGATAATTAAATCGAGTTATATGAAAATAATTTTATAATTTTATCGCGATAACGTTTTTGGCCATATCGCCCAGCCCGATTCCGTATTTTAAGGGACAGGTGGCAACCCTAGCTGCAGGGTGTATGTGCAGTAGGGCTGTCTTAAATACTTCGAAGCTTCATTCAATGGGCATGGGATTCGAATGGGAAAAAAAATTGAATATAAAAAAAAATATATATATATTATAAATTTTTTTACCTGCAAAATCTTGCACCTCCAATCAGGGTTAGAAAAAAAAAAAAAAACAAGGGCTTTTTTGCCCCCCTTGATTGATTTTCGGGGGCTTTTTTTTGTATTTCGGGGGCACAACATTTTTATAATGAAAATTAACACTTTGGCTGCCATGGGTTAAATTCATGATATACCATAGATTGCCAGCTCTATTTGTCTATGGAGAAAGTCCCCTTCTTTGCAGGGCTATAACTTTTTAAATTCTATTGCTACATTGCCATTATTAGGGCCCATTCAAAGTCCTATATGTATTGTTCATTGTGTAGCAACGTTAAACTTTTTCATTCACATATTCATAGTAAAGTATGGTCTAATGTATAAGTATGTTTTCATCTCTTTCTGCAGCTTTCTCCAGAACGTGATATATAGCCCCAAATGCATTATATTGATGATGAAATACAGTTTGATGGCAATCAGCGCGATATAAAAAATTCCAACTAGACGTACTTCTAGAAGTTACTACACGTCATCTGATGTTGACCGGATGGGCGAGGGTAGGGCTGGGCGATATGGCCTAAATATGATATCACGATATTTTCTGACCTTTCGGCGATACACGATACGCATCACAATGTTTTTATTTTTTTCCCCAAACAATTCATTATGAGGCTTACCAAGACAGTATTTGAGTTTGCAAGCTAACATTAAAGACAAAATAAAATACCCATGCATTTAGCATTTTTATATTATATATTAGATTTAGATTATTGGATTATTAGATTATATATTGCATATATTTAGCAATGAGATATTATATGATTTAGATATGAAATATGATGAATTGAAAATGGGGGACCCTGATGTAAACAAGACGAAAGTCTTTCTCTGGTCTGCATCCTCCAGTCCACTGTTGACTGTTGTTGTATTGAGCTGTACTGTATTGTACCCATGCTGCAATCTGTTAATAACGTTCTCATTCATTCAGTCGGCAAACAGAATCATTTTGATTGACAGTCGCGTCTGCCAATTACGTCACATCGCTTGCACCCGCCCTGCTGTTCTTAGCACCAATCGGCAAGCGCGTATTCATTTTTTACTTCCGCCATTGGAGAGCTCAATGACAATAACAATGGCAGCTCGCCGCGGCCGACGTTTAGCTTTTAGCTCCGCAGAAGGACTAAACGACTGGAGGCATAATGATTTTACTGCAACGGATGTTATAATAAAAGCCTTTCCATACATTTGTCTGATTGAAAACTTTTAACAGACCGCAGAATGGGCACAACTGAGTCAGCACGGGCTGAGATATGAACGACTAACGCTTGCTATATCTAGGTCGACCTCGGTCGTTGCTATCTAAATACGCTGATGTTATTGAAAGTGTAACTATATAACGTTAATGCCACAAAACGATTGCCTTTGTTATCATAAGTAGCTACTTTTGATGCAGTAGTGTGTGTGTGGGGCGGCGCTGTTCAAAAGTGTCAACGTGTGGACCAGATTGACGCGACACAAGCCTCTTGGTCAAAACATCACGATATCCACGATACGTTTAAAAAGTGTATCGTTAATGAACTGTACCCGATATTTATATAATATCGTCATATCGCCCAGCCCTAGGCGAGGGGGCGTTTATAATTCCGTGGGCAGCGTTATACCAATCATCTAATGTGGGTCAAATGTTGATAATAGCAGTTAGTATCGAAGACGGTAACGTTGCACGCTAAAACTCACCCCAGTCTCCGCGCGCCGTTGGGCGATCATCGTAGAGTAGAAATTTTATCATTATGGGATGGCGATTTACCCGGTCCATCTCCAGCTTGTATAATGGTATATACGTCCAAATCATGTTGTTTATCGAGTTATTGGCAATCGATCGCTATGTAGTGTGACGAGCCAGAGTCCCGGGACATGTACCGAGTGCCCGGAAGTAATACGGCCGTCCAGCAAAACCTCTACTGCGCTTCCTGTTAAGCGATTGCGCCGATCGGCCACCAGATGGCGCTCCTGAACCGCCAGAGAGCTCAGTGGGTCCTCCTGGTGGATCTCAGGCCAGCGGAGGGGAAATATTAATCCGATTCCAGATTTCTGAAATATTGATATTAAAGACGCTGTAAAGCGTCCTCGGCAACTTGAGCATGGCCGGGAATGACGCTTTAACACGGCTCCTGGCAGCCAAAGTGTTAACATAAAGATTATAAAACATTGTTGACACTTTTTTTTACAGTCTTCGTTCCTATGTTTGATAACGTAATGTTAATGTCTCCATATATAGGGCTCTACGCTAACCTTTTTCCCAAGGAGCACATGTGCTCCTAAATAAAATGTTAATAAATAAAATCTAAATACAAATTTAGGAGCACACAAAGAAATTTAGGAGCACAGTGACAATTGTTCAAGTAACACACTCACACACACGATGTGTGACATGGCTTGGTTTCATGTTTTGAGGTACCTTCAATTATCTGTAAATAATACATACATACTCTATCTAAATAGATTAAATATGATTGTCCCTGAGGGCAAGTTGTGTTGTTGTCTTGATATATCTACAAATAGCAGACTAATATAGCTGGTTGCCTCTGGATCAATGAATGTCTAATATTGAATAATATTATTTGCTATTTTATTTTTAACATCCCTAATTCCAACAGTCAAGAGGCTTGTTTCAAATTGATACAGCACTGGAACGTTTGAGTATAGGCTCTGGCCACAGTGGCCAGATCTATCAATGAAATACCGATACGTTGCACGCTCAGCGCTGTGGAATGAAGGAAATGCGCATCGGGATCGGATTTGGATGTTATTCTTTAAAGTTGTGTTACAAATGGAACGGTCTTTCCCCCGCCGAACACAAGTTACTTAACGTTACACAGGTCGCGCTATGCAGATGCTTAGCTTGCTAACGTTAAGATAGCAGTGTAACTTTATGCATGCTTGATGAGAGCAGAACTCTCTGTCTGTCTGTGTTCGCACCGCTCAAGCACCCTGTAACACGCAGCGGGCCCCGCCTCCCTCCCTCCTTGCAACAAACCTTGCATTCTACCCAAAAACTGAATTTCAGTCCAGTTTCTGAACTATTAACAGCGGAGCTGTTTTTGTAATCTTCACTCGTCTCGCACACTGCAAGTAAATGATTTTTCCGGTTCGCACACACACATATTATTAGGGGCAAATACGAGGGAAATGCTCGCACTGTAGAGCATATATATAATTATATATATAATTAGTAAACTGTCGGGGGCTTTTCTTGCCCCCCTTAACTGATTTTCGAGGGCATTTGGTCAATTTCCGAGGGCATTTTGCCCCAAGCCCCCGTTAATTTCGAACCCTGCGTCCAATGCAACGGACGTCATACGCCTCATTAACTCCGCCTCTCTTTGTTAACTACAACAAGCACATGGAGATTCCTCATTAACTCCTCTGTGTTGAATACAACTTGCTGCTTTTATAAAGCCTCAAATGATGGCTTACAATATTTCATAAAAGCAAAGTGTTTCGTTTGTCTAAGATTTAAAAAGGTTTAAACTTTACAGCACTGACAATTCTCTAGTATTTTTTTGTTTTACCTGTGTTTGATAAGACACCCAGTCAGCAGCAGTGTCCCGACCCTAGGGATGGGTACCTTTCACATTTGAACCGATACGGTACCGGTACCAGGGTTTCCGTTAGAAAAAATTGTTGTTATAAGACTATCACCAAAGCATTAGCGAAAAGACTTGAAACCATCACGCCGAAATTGGTAAACCCAGATCAGGCTGGATTTGTTAAGGGAAGATATGCTACCGATAACATCAGACGGTTATTAAATATAACCAATCATTTGAATCTAAAACAGAGGCCCTCTCTACTCCTATCTCTGGATGCAGAGAAGGCTTTTGACAGAGTCGAGTGGAACTTTCTTTTTAACGTGTTGCAAAAACTTAATATAGGGTCAAATTTTATCCAGTGGATTAAAGCAATTTATCAAACTCCAAAAGCAGCAGTTATTACTAATGGCAATACATCTGATCCGTTTCTCTTAATGAGAGGAACAAGACAGGGATGCCCAATGTCAAGCTCATTATTCGCAATAATAATAGAAATTTTGGCTGCATCTGTACGAGACAACATTAACATAAAAGGAGTGTATATCGATAAGGTTGAACACAAAATATCTTTATATGCTGACGACATTGTTCTATACATTGAGCAACCAGAAAACTCCTTATTACATCTGTATAACACAATCGAACAATTTGGAAAGTACTCAGGATACAAGATAAATTATAATAAATCTAATGCATGTCTCCTACATATGAAACCAACAAAAGAAATGCAGAAATCCTACCCATTTAGATGGTCACCAGGAGGCTTCAAATACTTGGGAGTACACTTTACACCGCAATTAAATGATTTATTTGAAAAAAATTACACTCCTCTTACAATTGAAATTAACAAGATCTAGGTAGATGGGACAAACTACCCCTATCCCTTCTAGGAAGGATAAACGTCATCAGGATGAATATCCTTCCGAGATTGAACTTTCTCTTTCAAAATGTACCCTGCTACCTATCTATAACATATTTTAACATATTGAATAAACGTATCTCAAAATTTATTTGGTCCAATAAAAAACCAAGGATTAAATTACTGACTCTTATGAAACCTGAGTCCATGGGTGGTCTAGGTCTTCCCAATCTCCAACACTACTACTGGTCAGCCCAACTTCGAAATATAGTATCATGGTCATTGGGAGGACCAGACTCACACTGGATACAGATAGAAGCGGGACAGGTTGATCCTTTACCTCTAAACTCTCCTTTTTTTATAAAGAATTTTGACAAAATAGAAAATATAAAGCAATATTTCACGGTTGTGAATACCCTATCTGCATGGAAAGATTGCTCGAAAAAGTTTGGCATAACTAAATGCATCTCTGTTTATTCACCTATTCATCAAAACCCTGACCTAAAAAAATATTTTCATTCAACTGATATAAACAAGTGGAGACACTTGGGGGTAACTCAACTTAAAGACCTTTTTCATAAAAACTGGAAATTAAAAGCATTTCAGGAGCTAAGAGAAGAATACAACATTCCTAACTCAGACTTCTTAAAATATATGCAAATTCAAAGCACTTTAAGTTCACTTACTAAAGAAAACAAGTTAAGCTTTGAAATGACAGAATTGGAAGAAAAACTAACTACCTCATCCACAATTAAAGGTAAAATCAGTGAACTATATGAAATTCTAACTAATGAATGCCAAACAGTCTTCCCAGCTCTATTAAGATGCTGGGAGACGGACCTGGCAACGAAATTTGAAGAAAACAATTGGCAAGATATCTGCGATCGAACTTTCTTTCCCTTTACAAGCAATAAGATCAAAGAAAGTAATTTCAAATTTATTCATAAATTCTACCTTACTCCTGTAAAAATGCACAATCTCGAAAGAAAACTCACCAAATTGCCCAAGATGTAAAATTAAAGAAGGAACATTTCTGCATATGTTCTGGCAATGTAGCAAATTGAAGCATTTCTGGAACAAGATCCACTTATTTACTAAATCTGTCATGGAGTTGGAATTTGAGTTATCACCATGTGTCTATCTATTAAATAATATAACAAACTGCCACTTAGACCAAAAGAAATGCAGACTGTTGGTATACATAACATATTTTGCAAAGAAATGTATACTTCTACTATGGAAAAATGAAATCGCACCAACATTCAATATGTTCATAGAACAAATATCTCAGTTTCTTCCCTTAGAAAAGATAACGCTTGAAAAGCACAACCAGGGTCACTTATTTCAAGAACTCTGGAATCCACTCTATACTCAACTGGAAACTCATAATGTAGTCCTATAAATGTGTCATATCTAAAATAACAGACGTGGAGTTTTATCAGATTAGATTAGCTGATCTGTTGAGGCTCTTTGTCTGCGTGTAAGTGCCTGGTTGCCTGCGCATGGCTGTCAAACCCTGCCCCCACGGGGTCGGGTCTGGGAAAGGGAGCTGAACACGCAGCGGCCCGGACCCTTCTCTGTCGGAGTAGCTATCGATAAGCGGGTGTGAGCAACTGGGTGCTATAAACTGTCACTGTTTACAATACCGACATTTGCACTTTTATTCCTTATTCCTTATTTACTTATGATTTACCTACTGTCCCTTTATTTTATTTTACTTTATTTTTATTATTATTATTAATTTTTTTTGTCTAATTGTTTATTTGTGTGTATGTGGGCAAGTGTATGTGTGTGTGTGTGTATGCCTGTATGCGCGTGTGTGCGTGTGTACGTGTGTGTATGTCCCAGTGTGTGAGTGTGAGTGAGAGATGGGAGAATGGATTGAGTGGGGAGCACAAGGAAAATTGTTAAAAATTGTTCATGAGAGTGACACTGAACATTCTGTAGATCTGTCGATTGAATGTGAAACCTCATGAAAAATAAAAAGATTTCAAACAGAAAAAATTGTTGCCGGTCTCCGTGACCTGCAAGATTTCAATCTACCGGACAAATGAGATTAATTCCGGTCATAGTTTATTGAGCTTTAAAACAATTGATAGGCAGGCTATATAAAGAATGTCATCCTCAAGGCATGTAGATTTATAATATTATTACTTAAAACTAGGCTACTTTTGCGTATACAGTCATTAATATATTCCAAATAAAATAAGTCCCTCGATACTCCGTGCTGCTGCTGACTTGAAATAAAATAGACTGCGTATGTGGGCAGTCGGTCCGACACTAAACAGCAGTCTGTTATAATCACATTTTTATGAGCTAACGAATTCCGTTATATTGGACATTTGTATTAATTATATCAAGCGAAGAACTGAGAAAGCAGAGAGACGGCAACATTATCGTGGTTTGCGTGACGACTCTCTCCACCTCGCAACGACTTATTTGCAAAGAGTATGGCGCTGCAGAGCAGCTCATTTAGCTGTTATTGGCTCTTTTCTGGGAACCGCACAGCAGCGCCCCCCACCCAACATTGGCTGAAAATGGCTGAATTGGAGTACTGCTGGAATACTGCATTGTGCTGTTGTTGCTCTGGCTCTGCAGCTTCACAAAAGTTCGCACACCCAGCAGTAAGCTCTCGCTGACAACGTCGTTGTCATTATTAGAAGCAACGAGGAAACAAATGTAATGATCGTTTCGTTCATCGCATAGGCTATTTAATTTTAGCCTATTTTAATACAATTCAAATAATCAAATTGTGCTTAGACTCAGGGAATTATTTTCACCGGACATTAAGACCGGAGAGATTACATATGTCGGACTTCAACAGATTTTGCCGGTGAAATACCGGTAATTACCGGCTAACGGAAACGCTGACCGGTACCTGTGAATCGATACCGGTACCCAACGGTACCTTTTTTCGGTACTTTAGTCTCAAGAAATGTAATTTACCTACCTCAGTCGTAAAAAAAAAAATCCAAACTTCAAATAACTACAATTTCGACAGTTTTCGGCTTGCCATTGCTCCGACTGCTTTGTTGTTGAATCAAGTCAAATCCTAGGTAAGCATATATTGTGCGTGTGAACGTTGACACGAAAAGAAAAAGGTAAAAAAATAAATCTTTTTTTTCTGTATCCCACTTGAATCGATACTCGGTAGTACCGGCGTGTTTCGGTTCGGTACCTCAAAAGTACCGAATTCGGTACCCATCCCTACCCGACCCATATACAAACATGTCTTAATAGAGCGTGCTTAATTAAGTCGAATTCTGCCTTTGTCTCTATTAACTATATATAAATATTTATATAATTTTTGCTTTATAGACTAAGGTTGCAACATAATTATGTAATGTCATTGGCTGTGTAACGGAGAGCAGCCGCCCAGGCAGCGCAGCTCCCAACTCATTATTAATTTAATTAATTAATCTAATCCACTTTATTTATAGAGCACATTTAAAAACAACAAAGTTGAACAAAGTGTTGTACAAGTCCCACAACATTAACCCTTTAATCGCCAAAAACGCTGTAGGACGTCTTTCCCCGCCATGCTCATTCTGCCAAAGACGCTGTACCACGCCTTTGATATCAATATTTCAAAAATCTGTGATCGAAATCATATTTCTCCCCCGGAGACATGATATGTACTGTTGAGCCCCTCTCCAACCCGTTGGGAACCGGTTCCTAATTGGCAGATGCCTGGAACCGTGTGGCTCCCGTGACTTTCGATTCCCTTATCGCTGCCAGGTTTTTCCTACAGTTGCGCAATAAAGTTAGCGTTAGCATGTAGCCATGGCAGACTATTTGATTCCTTAAGGGCTCGAAATTGCCTGGGTTTTGGTAATATGCTCCCGAAATGCTCCCGCTGTTTTGCTACTTCTATGTGCAGTGAAAACTACTTGAATGCTTTAGAACCTAGTCATTGATTTAGTTCAGGGTGAGCTAAAATTAGCCGCGGAGCTAACGCTAGCTAACGCTAGCTAACGTGAGCTAACGCTATTTAATCAAGCTCACAAAGAGAGATAAACAGCTGACAGCGGATAGTACAGGTACAAATACAATAAAACAGCAGGTGGGGGCTGTTGTGTAAACCTTGTACTCTTTAGTTCACATATAATAAGAGACGGAGTGTTTGTTTACTAGTCTCTGTAAGCCAGGAAGTACCATGGTGCAACATACAAATGTGTCCGTGTAGCAACACAAGCCAATACCTTATAGGACAGGGGCCCGGGGAGGGAGCTCTGTGTGTGTGAGTGTGTGAGTGAGAGAGAGAGACAGAAGTCAGAGGAATAACGACCTGTTATTCAATAGATTAAATTAGTTTAAGAATAAAAAAATAAATACATTTTAAGAGAATCTCAAATACATTATTTTATTTAAGTGTAGGCTATAGTTAATGTTTTATTTTCTTACAGTTTTTGTATTTTTCTGACATGGGGGCTCAACAATAAATGACAATCAGAAATGTCAAGTTGCATGTTGTTATTCTAACCAGCTTAAACCCCTACGCTCTGCATCTTCTGGCCGCCTCAGACCTACTCCTATCCAAGCTCCGGGAGGGTCATCAAAGAGAAGTCGCCTATTCTCAGTCCTTGCCCCACAATGGTGGAATGAACTACCCACCCCAGTTAGGACAGCCGAATCACGTCCAATCTTTCGCCGTCGACTAAAGACGCACTTCTTCAACCATTATCTGAATAAAAAAAATATATCTAACCCTAACTAACCGTACTGTCATGCACTTGTCCTAATAAACTAACCTACACTGTAGCACTCAACACTTTGATGAACATTGTTGCTCAGCTGATAGAGTTGTGCCCTTCCTGATGGCTTGTCGTACAGAATTTGTAAGTCGCTTTGGATAAAAGCGTCAGCTAAATGACTAAATGTAAATGTAGTTCTGTTGCATTTCCAATTTATTTATTTAAATCATAAATTGATCAGGTATCGATAAGGGAATCGATAAAGAATCGAATCGATAAGCAGAATCGATAATGGAATCGTATCGATAAAATCCTATCAATTCCCATCCCTAATCGTTAGCGGGACTCCATCTTGACACACTGGACATCGATCGGTTGCAAATAACTCGATAAACAACATGATTTGGACGTATATACTATTATACAACCTGGAAATGGATCGGATATTTGTACATCCCATAATAGGAACATTTCTGTTCCACGCTCATCGTCCAACGGCGCGAGGAAGGTACGGTAAGATCCAGCGTTATTTTTCAACGTGTTCGATACTAACTGCTCTAATGATCATATCACCCACACTAGATGAATCATATAACGTTGGCCACGGAATTATAAACAACCCCCCGCCCATCCGGTCAACATCAGATCATACTTAGTAACTCCTAGAAGCACGTCCAGTTGAAATTTTTTATCTCGCACAGATTCCTATCAAACTGTATTTCATCATCAATATAATAAAAAAGCAGGGTAGCCGGACCAGCACTCGCAGGTTCAATGTTTTTTAATGGCAGCCTGAATAAATAGCAGACATGTTTCGGACAATGTCCTTCTTCAGTGATATGGCTAGCACTGGAAATACATTCAAGGTGATAGTTAAATACACCTGGCAGGTAATTACATGACATGACACGGCAGGAAATGACATCACAACGCAGGTGTGCCTGTGCAATGTGACCAAAGGAATGACCTATCAAAATAGAGTCCAATCATAAATTATACATATATATAGATATATCTAACACCAATCTATATTATAAACAATACAAAACAAAACAAAATTACCAGAAACTTGATAACATATAACATGCCCATTAATTTCTAGGGCTAATTGAGCCACTTTACATATTTAATTTAATAGTTTCAAATTATACATTGGGCATCCTTGTGAAACATGCCTCTAGTTTAGCAACAAACAACAACTTTAATAAAACCAGAAATAACACTGTAGGTGTAAGGATGTTAGAGGAAACAGGTTAAAATGTTCTCTTCATTCATTCCTCTAGGTTTGATGCAATTGAACAGGTGGATATAATAACATTCACGTTGCAACAGCAACTTGTGTCTGTCTCCACCTCGCGCTGGCCTGAGTACTAACTCTAGTCCCATATATTTGCGATTGTTGACGGTATGTTTACACTTAGAGAAATGTCAAGCTACCGACGACTTGACATCTGAATTTCTCACAGCACATTTGTGTTCACTTATTCTTGATTTAAAGGCTCTCGTTGTTTTGCCCACATAAGAAAAATTACAAGGACATTTTAGCTAGGGATGCCCCGATCGATCGGCCACCGATCGTTATCGGCCGATAATCAGTATAAATATGCGATCGGTGATCGGTGATAATGCTTTATTTTCGCCGCTCGTCAAAACCGATCTCACTCACTGTCGCTAAGTTCTGTCTTAGACACCGGGTGGTGCGGCGTTTGCTCATCCCTCCAGCCCCTCCCGCACGCATGTAAACACAGGTCTAGTAGTCTAGTGCGACGGGACACGGGAGGACGGCGTCTCCCTGAGCTAACGTTAGCTTAGCTACCGTTACAAAATGACCCAGTCAACTATTCACTTTTAGTTTAATACATGATGAGGCATTGTCTAACCGAACGGTATCTAGCCGGCCAGCTACCGATAGCTCCTGACATCAACAAACGCTCCAGCAAGTCTAGTATAGACTTGTATGATACCTCAGCTAGCTCACGTTAGCGCAAGTTAGTTCACTGTTCAAAACGAAATGTCCCATTGAACTAAATAATTCACTGAGGCGTTGTATTAACGTTATATATCCGGCTAGCAGTAGCTACAGATAGCTCCTGATATCAATGTCTTATAACACTGATTCTAGGGGTGCACCGATATGAAAATTGGCCACCGATACCGATACCGATTGTTCAACTAACACAATCGGCCGATACCGATACCGATACCGATAATTGTGGCAAAAAATAAGTATTTTTAATTTTTTTTAATATTTTTTTTAATATTTTTTTTTATTTTTTTTTATTTTTTTTAATGAAACTACTGTATATTTGTATGCGTGTTTGTATTTGTAGGCCTCTTTACTTACTTGAAAAAGGAAACATCAAGAAATATGTTTATGGTATCACTGATCCCTCTCCCAGTATCGTCTGGCGGCCTGCAGAGGGATACTATTTTCTCAACCAGAGCTTTCAACCAATGCAATGGAACCATTCTGGCGGCCTGCAGCGGGATACTATTCTCTCAACCAGAGCTTTCAACCAATGCAATGGAACCATTTTGATTGACAGTCGATTCGGCCAATTACGCCACACCGCTAGCACCCACCTCCTGCTTACCACCAAGCGTTTATTCATTTTTCTACTTCGGGGCATGCCGCCATTGATGATCTGCTTGCGAGAATGCGAGTCAAACTCAGAACCACAACAAGCTAATACGTTAGCTGCCCGGCAGTGCCCGCCGACCAGCGCGCTCCACAGGATGGCCAAACGAGACACAATGATTTTACTGCAACAAATGTTATAATAAAACAAAGCCTTTCTATACATTTGTCTGGTTGAAAACTTTATTAACAGATTGCAGAATGTGTAGTTGTGTACGGAATGAGCAACGGAATGTAACCGAGCTATGCACGGCTTGCTTGCTATCTTCGGGTAAATACTATGCTGATGTAATTGAACGTGTAACTAACTATAATAACGTTAATGCCACAAAACGAATGTTTGTGTCATTTTAACAGCAGATACTTTCTTAAATGCCATCCTCCCGACAGAGCGGTGTTGATGGGGAGCTCTGATGGATTCGCTTGGTTGTGTTATTACTATGCATTGAACAGCTAACCGAAAGCTAGGGTTAACTAATGTTAAAGGTTTAGCCATAACGTTACGTTGGCTAAAGTTGGGGCTATTCTTAATCCAGTAATAATGGCTGCAGACCTGCAAGCAAAGTACAGCAAGTTGGCAAAGGAGTATTCCAACGTAAATCACATTTTCACCAGTAACGTTAGTCTTCTGCCTCCCGGCTATGAACGGACTCGGAGTAATGCCTTGCTGCTATGGGTAATAATAATATGCTGATGTTATTGTCCGTGTAACACTAACTATATAACGTTAATGCCACAAAACGAATGCCTTGTTAATCATAAATAGTGACTTTGATGCAGTAGCTTGTGTGTGTGTGGGGGGGACGGCGGGCGTTGTGCAGGTGGGTCGCGAGTGAACTTTTTTTTTTTTTGCCTTTTGACGCTACACAAATGGATGGTTAGTTATCGGCGACTGCTATCGGCACATTTGAGCTTATCGGCCGATAGGCCGATAGCAGTCAACAAGGCACTTATCGGCCGATACCGATACCCGACCGATATATCGGTGCACCCCTAACTGATTCGATGCGTATTCGAGCTGAGGGCTTGCTGAGCACAGTTAAGAAACGTTATACCAATAGGGTCCAGGTGCAGCTCCGGAGAATCCTGGCCGTAGCTCGAGGCTACTCGAGTATAGGTCCAGCTGCAGCTCCGGAGAATCCTGGCCGTAGCTGGAGGCTACTAGAGTACACACAGACAGTGGAGCTTGTTGCGTGGTGGCGATGTCTCGCAGATAATACAAGTACAAGTCTAATTATATAATATATATATTTTATTAAAAAAAATCAAAAAGAATTATATAAAATAAAATTTAATTTCTTTTAATCAAAAAACGATCTGTATCGGATCGGTATCGGCCGATATGGCTCACGACGATCGGTGATCGGTATCGGTGGCAAAAAACGTGATCGGGGCATCCCTAATTTGAGCAAATACACCAGATTGGACGAATTACACGTAATCCGTCCTTTGACTGGTATATTTTTCCCCGTTTTAGGATGTGCGAAAATTTTATCTTTAATCATGCCCTGGCACTGTACACAGGATTGGCAGGGAAAATTCCCATCTGGGATATTGGACATAAAATGAGAAGGTTTCTTTAAGGGCAAATCAGTTTTGACTAGGAGATTAGATAAATTCGCTTGTCTCCTATAAAAAGGTGAATGCTGAAACGCTGTCCCTATAAGAGGGTCGGACTGCAGAATATGCCAATGTTTATTGACAATACTCTGTGTGTCTCTCGTGATAGGGCTGTAAGTAGACACAAAAGATACTTTGTCTGTTTTATCTTCTTTCTTTTTGGGGGTGAACAACGTGGCCCTATCGATATGTATCGTCAGTATCACATATTCTCTTATAACGAAGTATTTGGCTATAAGGAAGACTGTTCTTCAAGGCTGGGGTGTGATAACTGGAATAATGCAAGAACGAGTTACAGTCTTTCTCCTTTTTAAAAACCTCTGTATGTAATGAGATGCCATCAGGGGCTTTCTTGATCAGAACATCGAGGAAGGGTAAATTACCGTAATTCCTCTAATAGTAACCCCGGCTTGTATTTGTTTCAACTGTAGCGGGTACCAGGCTTGTATTAGGAGGAGGCCTGTATAAGAGGGAGGCCTATATTTCAAATTTTCAAACGGATCATAATGAATAAATCAACATTTTGTGTCAGTTTGAACTAGAGATGTTCCGATACCATTTTTCCCTTTCCGATCCGATTCCGATACCTAAGCTTTGGGTATCGGCCGATACCGATATTTATCCGATACCAGTGCATACATAAAAAAAATAAAAATAAAAAAATTATTATATAAATTATATATATATTTTTTTTTTTTTTTTTTTTTATACAGATACTGTTATACTGTTTTTTTAGTCATAACTAGAAAGTAATGGTATTTATTCAACAACAGGTGATTGTATAGATTTGTATTAGTATTATTAATCAATTAGTATGGGCTGCAGCACTGCAGATATACCCTACTCCAATGATCCACACGGACATTAAACGGTGTTGCACTCGCTACTCAGTGGCTCTGCAGATATACCCTATTCAGTCTGTAAGCTAGTGGGAGATAGAACGTTCATGTTGTGATTTTTGATGCAAAATAAATATTCAACATTCTCTTTTGAAACTCCGCCTCAGACTCTTATCCTTTGGCACTTGCTGTACTTTGCTTGCAGGTCTGCAGCCATTATTGCTGGATTATGTGAATAGCACCAACTTTAGACACGGTAACGTTATCAAGCTAAGCTAACTGACCTAGCTCGTCTTCCCGCATTGACATTTGATAACGTTAGTAATAGTCAGCTAACGCTAGTCAGTAGCTACTTATACAATTCACCGTGGGTGCATTATTGTTGATAGCCGGTCACAGACAGTGTTAGGTCCTGGAGAAAGGACAGGCGATCATCTGATTTGATGTAACGTTAAAGTGGATGTTGTTCCAACTAGCTATCTTTCCAGCTAATGCTATCATAACACCAGCAAAACACATCCCGTCCGAGCTCCCCGTCACACCAGCACTGTCGGGGACAATGGAATTTAAGAAAGTGTATCTGCTGTTAAAATGACACAGCATCACACTTTAAAACATGTTCATTTTATAATCCTCACTCTCCGCAGGACTCGGCAGGAGATAAATTACATCATGGGATCGGAGGCTACAATTCACGTGTACTTGCCGATACCGATACCAGCATTTTAGGCAGTATCGGCGGCATTTCCGATACTGGTATCGGTATCGGAACAACTCTAGTTTGAACCCAGTAAAATGTACTGGGTTCATTTATTGAAACCAAGTACTGTATGAAATAGTAAACAGTGCAATTACAGGTGTCACTGGTCATTTCAACGTTTTCAAAGTGAAATCAAGTAACTAGCTCAGTATGCAGCTCAGTATATTAGTAACCCGGCTTGTATTAGGAGGCCGGCTTATAATTGCTTAGCTCAAGAGCGCACCCGGCCATTAATAGAGACCCGGCTTGTATTTGAGACCCGGTTACTATTAGAGGAATTACGGTATGCATATAAAATTTCAATGTAAACTATCGTTCTTCTACAGGTGTTCAGGTACTCAAGGAAGGAAAAAAGCTCAGATGATGAACCAGACCAAATAAAAAACAGATCGTCAATATAGCGCATATAAGATTTGACACATTTCTCAAACGGGTTATTATTAAAGATATGATCTACTTCATATTTGGCTAGGTTCACAGCGGCTGGAGAGCCCATGCTGAGGCCTCTGTTTTGCAAATAGTATTTATCTTGGAATCTAAAATAATTTCTAGTTACTTAGAACTAGGTCGGTTAAACTAACTAGCGCTTCTGTAGGGGGGAGTAATACTTCCCTCAAGTTTAAATAAAAACTCAGAGCGTCAAGCGCATCAGCATGTGGAATGCTGGGGTAAAGACTGACTACATCTATGGTAACTAGTAAGTCTGTAGGACTAATGTTGCAGGTCGAAAGCCTGTTCAAAAAGTAGTAGTATCTTTTAAGTAACCACGCCGAGAAGAGGCCAAATCCTTAATATGCGCATCAATGAACTGAGAGATTTTTTCTGTGGCAGAGCCAATACCGGAAACAATAGGTCTACCAGGAGGGTTAATCAGATCCTTATGGATTTTAGGTAAAGTGTAAATAATAGGGGTAACCTAACCGGGTACTCTACAAACATAAACTTAAATTAATTTTCTGTAATTGCCTCTGACAATCTCAGGCTTTTAAGGACCGTTTTGATTTCCGTAGAAAATCTAAACACAGGGTCTGAATTTAAAAGGGTATATACCTCAATCTCATTCAATTGTCTGTTTATCTCGGATACATACAAGCTCTTATTTTGGAGCACGATACCAGAACCCTTGTCAGCTTTTCTAAAAATTAAATCATCTTTCTTCATGAGTTCCTTAAGTGCTGCAGACTCTGATTCAAGTAAATTTGGATAAAGATGGGCTTTGTGACTGGTCTCACTCTCACATAACTTAAGGACATAATTTTGTACCAATCTGCAGAAAGTTTCAACTGAGGAAGGGTTGAGATGGGGAGTAAACAGGCTACAGGGTTTAAATACTTTTCTTTTAGAGGTGTCTGGCTCTGTCTCAGGCCTAGCATCAACATCAACATCATCACTTATCAGCACATTTTCATTAGCACATTGTCCGAAACATGTCTGCTATTTATTCAGGCTGCCATTAAACTTTAACTTTATGGGATTACAGCACCCAGTGTGAGAACTTGTGAGCGCGGTCTAACTTGACTATATCGTCAATATAATGCATTTGGGGCTATAAATCATGTTCTGGAGAAAGCTGCAGAAAACGATAAAAACATACTTATACTTTAGACCGTATTTTAGTATGAATATGTGAATGAAAAAGTATAACGTTGCTACACCCTGAACAATAGATATAGGACGTTGAATGGACCATAGTAATGTCAATTTAGCAATACAATTTAAAAAGTTATAGCTCTGCAAAGAAGGGGAACTTCTCCATATTAAATAGGGCTGGTGGAGGATGGTAAATTATGAATTTAAGCATGGCGATCAAAGTGTTAAAAAAAATATATATATACATATATTTTTTTATCTCAAAGCTTCGAATTAATCAATCAATCTCGGCCCTGAAGCTTCGAAGGCAAAAGAAAGCTTCGAAGGTCAGCCCTAGTGTGCAGCAGGGTGTGTGCAGCAGGAGGTGTGTGTTGCAGAGTGTGTGTAGCAGGGGCAGGGCTCCAGACTAACTTTTTACATTGGTTGCACCAGTGTGCCTAACATTTTAATTTAAGTGCACCAGCACATAATTTACGCGCACCCAACAATTTTCACTGCGCCTTTTTGCCGCTGCAATAATACATTTTAAGCGTTACCTTTACCATTACCTTTTTTGTCAGTTCCCATACACATTAGTAAGTTCTTTTTTTTTATCCACTTATTTTTCTATTTTGTATTAGTGTGTCAGTAGACTACTATTAGTACATTTTTATTACAGTACAGTACATTAAAGCATCTTCATGGTTTAATAATGCAAACATATGTTGCAGGGACTTATTATAATCATCATATTGGCGTGACTGTATGTATGCATCAAAGGGTTAAATCAAGCATTTTTAAGTGCTTTAGAGGAAATGTCAAAATATTGCGATATATATCGTGTATCGTGATATGGCCAA